>NC_091298.1:19142600-19175100 GCF_038502225.1 Cherax quadricarinatus
ATTCCGACATCTTAATAAGGAATCGTTCAGGACCCTGTACACCGTCTACGTTAGGCCCATATTGGAGTATGCGGCACCAGTTTGGAACCCACACCTAGCCAAGCACGTAAAGGAACTAGAGAAAGTGCAAAGGTTTGCAACAGACTAGTCCCAGAGCTAAGGGGTATGTCCTACGAGGAGAGGTTAAGGGAAATCACTGGAGGACAGGAGAGATAGGGGGGACATGCTAACGATGTACAAAATACTGAGAGGAATTGACAAGGTGGACAAAAACAGGAGGTTCTAGAGATGGGACTCAGCAACAAGGGGACACAGTTGGAAGTTGAAGACACAGATGAATCACAGGGATGTTAGGAAGTATTTCTTCAGCCACAGAGTAGTCAGAGTAGTTTGGGAAGCGATGTAGTGGAGGCAAGATCCAAACATAGCTTTAAGCAGAGGTATGATAAAGCTCACGGTTCAGGGAGAGTGACCTAGTGACGACCAGTGAAGAGGCGGGGCCAGGAGCCGCAACTAGGTGAGTACACACACACACACACACACACACACACACACACACACGCACAAGTCTGATCCAAAACTGCTGTACAGCCACATCAGGAGGGAGACAACAGTCAAAGACCAGGTGATCAGGCTGAGGAAAGAAGGTGGGGAACTCGCAAGTAACGATCACGAGGTATGCGAGGAGCTCAACATGAGATTTAAGGAAGTATTTGCAGTAGAGACAGGAATGGCTCTGAGAAGACAGCACAGAGGGGAACACCAACAGGGAACATACCAATAGGTGCTGGATGACATACAAACAACGGAGGAGGAGAAGCTGCTGCTAAGTGACCTCGATACCTCAAAGGCGAGGGGTCCGGACAACATCTCCCCTTGGGTCCTTAGAGAAGGAGCAGAGACGCTGTGTGTGCCACTAACCACAATCTTCAATACATCCCTTGAAACTGGGCAACTACCTGAGGTATGGAAGACGGCAAATGTAGTCCCCGTTTATAAGAAAGGAAACAGAAACGAGGCATTAAACTACAGACCAGTGTCTCTGAGATGTATAGTATGCAAAGTCATGGAGAAGATTATCAGGAGGTAAGTGGTGGAGCACCTGGAAGGAAACAAGATTATAAACAACAACCAGCATGGGTTCATGGAAGGCAAATCCTCTTTCACAAACCTGCTGGAGTTTTATGACAAGGTAACAGAAGTAAGAAACGAGAGAGAGGGGTGGGTTGATTGCAATTTCCTAGACTGCAGGAAGGCCTTCGACACATTTCCTCACAGGAGATTAGTGCAGAAGCTGGAAGATCAGGCACGTATAACAGGAAGGGCATTGCAATGGATCAGAGAATACCTGAGGTATCACAGTGGGCTCCTGTGACGAGCGGGGTCCCACAGGGGTCAGTCCTAGGACCAGAGCTATTTTTGATATATGTGAATGACATGGTGGAAGGGATAGACTCTGAAGTGTTCCTGTTCGGAGATGATGTGAAGCTAATGAGAAGGATTAAATCGAATGTGGGTCAGGCAGGACTATAAAGAGACCTGGATAGGCTGGACATGTGGCCCAGCAACTGGCTTCTCGATTTCAACCTTGCCAAATGCAAAGTCATGAAGATTGGGGAAGGGCAAAGAAGACCGCAGACAGAGTATAGGCTAGGTGGACAAAGGCTGCAAACCTCACTCAAGGAGAAAGATCTTGGGGTGACCATGACACCGAGCACGTCTCTGGAGGCACACATTAACCAGATAACTGCTGCAGCATATGGGCGTCTGGCATACCTGAGAAGGATTCCTTAGTAAGGAATCGTTCAAGACACTACACTGTGTACGTCAGGCCCATACTGGAGTATGCAGCACCAGTTTGGAACCCACACCTGGTCAAGCACGTCAAGAAATTAAAGAAAGTACAAAGGTTTGCAACAAGGCTAATTCCGAAGCTCAGAGGAATGTCCTACGAAGAAAGGTTGAGGGAAATCGGACTGACGACACTGGAAGACAGGCGGGTCAGGGGAGACATGATAACGACATACAAAATAATGCGTGGAATAGACAAGGTGGACAAAGACAGGATGTTCCAGAGAGGGAACACAGAAACAAGGGGTCACAGTTGGAAGCTGAAGACTCGGACGAGTCACAGGGATGTTAGGAAGTGCTTTTTCAGTCAGTCGTCAGGAAGTGGAATAGCCCAGCAAGTGATGTAGTGGTGGCAGGAACCATACATAGCTTTAAGACAAGGTATGACAAAGCTCAGGAAGGAGAGAGAGAGAGAGAGAGACGGAGAGAGACGGAGAGAGACGGAGACGGACACGGACGGACCTGCTAGCGATCAGTGAAGAGGCGGGGCCAGGCGCTGAAATTAGGTGAGTACACGCACGCGCACAGACACGCACATACACACGCGAACGCGCACACGCACGCACGCACGCACACACGCACACGCACACACGCACACACGCACACGCACACACGCACACATACACGCACACATACACGCGCACATACACGCGCACATACACACGCACATACACACGCACATACACACGCGCGCACACGCACATACACACGCACATACACACGCACATACACACGCACATACACACACACGCACATACATACACACATACACACACACATACACACACACACACACACACACACACACACACACACACACACACACACACACACACACACACACACACACACACACACCGAGAAAGCGAGAGCACAAATACAATAATCTTTCAAAACAACTCTTCCAGAATAAGAAGTAACATGTTTGTGGAGAACTGAAAGGGAAATGGATACAAATGCATTTACTTAGGACACCTTCATCGTAAATGTTTAGCTCTTTGTACTATGTTCACTTCTCTCCAAGGACCGAAGCGTTCTCAGTAAAGATGGCCAAGGTGAATGCTTTCTTGTCTGTTTCCCTCAACTTCTCTGGAGGTTCAGGATAGGCTGACCCTAGCTACTTGACCTGCTCTGTGTAGCCACACGTCCCGCACTGCTTTCGTCAACTAACTTCCTCTCATACGCTTTCCGGCAAGTTAAACATAATAAAGGAGCGTTGAGAAAGTTCCTAAGGTGTCGCTACAACAACTCCACGAAAGACAAAAAAAAATATATACAATATGCTGGCGGAGAGTTTCTCAAGGAGTTTGATTAAGATGTCAGCCATTCGCTGGGAAGAAGTTTGTGTATCCTTGGCGAAGCCCCTAGCGACTAGAGACCAGAAGAAAGTTTCCCTTAACAGATTTCCAGTGTTGTATATAAAAAAAATCGTATATTGGTTTCGCTAGCAAGGTGAAGGTTTGTAATTTTATCTTCCCCGAGCTTGGGAGGATCTCCAGGCACACGGAAAACATTCGCTTCGTTTGTGTTGAAATGCGGTTAGTCGTGTTTTCGTGAATAAGCCAAATCGGAGAGTCTGGCTTGAAAAGCAACGGTAATTTATTCCGAATAAAAAGTGTGAATTTTTTATGCATTTTATCTGCGAAAATCAGCTTGAACGTAACGAAAAGAATATATATATTGCTGATTTTTTATTAATATTAAATATAAACTGATCTAAGTTATGTTTAGTAAAATTAGGTTAGGTGCAAAATTAAAAACATTTACTCCATTTTCAATAAAAAATATATTAATCCAAAAAAATAATGTATAAATGCTGAATTTTAAAGCAGTTCAGCCTAACAGACCATTTCAAATTATTAGGCAGTTCATATGATTTTTTTTTAACACACCGGCCATCTATACCCCCCCCCATCCCCATCAGGTAAGGTGACCCGAAACAGTAGAAAAATCTTCTACCAATACTGACTTCAGCACCGGCTTATCAGAGACGCGCCTACATCACATTTCATACATTCCTCCAAACTGCAGTATCCCTGCCTCTCCATAGTGCAGGCAATGTATTTTCCACCTCCAGGACTCCAGTCCAGTTAACTGGTTTCCCTGAATCCTTTCATAAATGTTTCCTTGCTAACACTCAGCAACATGCCAGCTCATAAAAAGCTCTTGCCTCCACTTCCATCTAACACGCTCTTCCACTCAAGCTGGATGTGTAAGCCCCTCGCATATTCATATTTTATATTACATTATATATATATGTGTGTGTGTCGTGTCAAATAGGTAAAATTGGTCAGTTAGCAAGAACTCGTTTAAAATTAAGTCCTTTATAAAAGGTTTTCTTATACGTTTAAAGACATATTTTTTTTAATTTATGTTGATTCAAAAATTAATAATTTTGTACCAAAAGAACCTTCGAAAACTTCCCTAACCTTATTATAACAAGCGTAATTTAATTTAGCCTAATCCAACTAAATATATTTTGGATAAGTTACACAATTTAATAATAATCTAACACAATGAAATGTATTTTTTTCATTAGGTTCAGAATGATTTTTGTGAAATACACAAATTTTCTCTTGCCTCATTCAGCAAGAAAAGCGTTGCTGTATATATATATTATATATATATATATATATATATAATATATATATATATATATATATATATATATATATATATATATATATATATATATATATATATATATATATATATATATATATAAAATGTCGTGCCGAATAGGCAGAACTTGCGATCTTGGCTTAAATAGCAACGCTCATCTTGCCATATAGTACAAGTGAAAATTTATGCATGGAACAATTTCGCCAAAATCATTCTGAACCTAACGAAAAAAATATATTTCACTGTATTTGTTAAGTATTAAATTATTGTAAACAAATCTAAAATATATATTGTTGGGTTAGGCTAAAATAAATTGTTCTTGTTGTAATAAGGTTAGGTAAGTTTTATAAGATTCTTTTGGTGCAAAATTAAAATTTTTTACATTAACATTAATGAAAAAATATGTCTTTAAACGTATAAGAGAAAATTTTAGGAAGGACTTAATTTTAAATGAGTTTTTGCTAATTAACCAGTTTTACATATTCGGCACGACATATATATATATATATATATATATATATATATATATATATATATATATATATATATATATATATATTAAAATGAAATAAAGATATATAGATATGCGCAGGTACATCCACCTCCTACACTGGCATGGGATGATTGAAAGGCTCGGAAAATGTCGGTGAGAGAAAATGTGTGCAGTGTGTCTTAGCGTTGTCAGGTGAAGTATGAAAACAAGGAGCGTGTCTGAGACGCCAGTCATTGTCCGCTCTGGTGTAGGCAATCCTTCTTCCTAACAAAATTTATCATTCGCTAGGAACAGAAATGTTAGTACAAGAGGCTGAAGAAGGAAGGAGGAAGTTGGGGATGATGCGAAGCCAGGAGGACAACAGGAAGAAATGAAGGCAAGAGAAACATTGTCGAAGAAAGAAAAAGAGGGCGAAGATTTTAGATCATCAGTATATTTTAAGTCTTATTGCCATCCTGAAACAATGGTATATGCATGATTGTCTAAGCTGAGGAGGACGGGTAAGCCAGTGGAAGGCCTCGGTCAGATAACCAGAAACTCCAGAGGCGGGCCATCCTCTTAAGACCCGCGTCAGGAAATACTTGTCCTGTTCTCTGACGAATCTTACCTAACCTATCCTATCATGAGAACATGCGCAGTTCATAACACCGTCTTAATAGATAATAATTTAAACTAACCTAAATAATTTAAATCGGAGATATTTGCTGAAAAATGGTATGCGAGATGTAGACTTCGACTTGAGTTGCTCTGCCCTCAGCTACCGAAACTCCTCTAATTAAATCCATAACTTGTGTTGCTGCGCGCCGTCAAACTCAACATTATGTATTTGTACGGGATTATTTATTTCTGTCTGTAGAGAAAGGGAAGAGAAGGGATTCCTTATTTGTATGTGTACTTGCTCGAGTGTCCATTAGTGTGTTGGGGATTACTTGTTTGCGCGTGCGAGGGGGGGGGGGCAGATAACCCTTTTCTGTATGATGAGAATCATCCATTTTTGTGTTGGGGGATTACCGATTTTTGAGTGTGGAGGATTACCCTATTTGTGTGTGATATTACCTATTTGTGTGGTATTACCTAACTGTGTTGAGCTACCCGTTTGGTTGTTACATATTTGTGTGTCTGAGGTTACCCTGTGTGTGTGTGTGTGTGTGTGTGTGTGTGTGTGTGTGTGTGTGTGTGTGTGTGTGTGTGTGTGTGTGTGTGTGTGAGGGAGAGAGAGGGGTAGGTAGGTTACTCGTTCATGTATGGGGATTGCTCATTGTATATGCGTGCGCGTGGCGACTGCTCATTTGTGTGCAGGATTGATTATTAGTGATATTTAATGTTGATTCATTGTTATACTCATAATATCTCGTCTTCATCTCTTAATTCGCAAATTTTGTACACATTTTCCAGTGGTTGTGACACTGCCTAACTGTTCCAGCTTTCTGACTCTATATTTACCAAGGAAAAAACTTTTTAATAATATTTCCATACAGCAGTTTTTCCAAATTTTCACTGTGTACAATTATTTCTTCTCGTTTTCCCTCTTGATAACACTACATCATCATGCTCATTCATTTTCTGTCAGGTTATGATGGACGTAGAGGGGTAAGGTGTGAACATGGTTATCATAGCCATAGCAAGGTTTTTATTGGGACAACGTTTCGGTCAGGTTACAGCTTTATCAAGTAATAAACCTCTGTACCCTAAGTAAATTGTTATCCCCGTCCCTTCCCCCCCCCCCAAAAAAAAAAAAACTGTGTTGTCTTCATGGCAGTATCACATCATAATCTCACATGTGATTATCAGGTGTTCTCTGACCTTTGTATCAGCCACTGAGTGCATTTTGAGATCTTCACTTTTCGTATTTTAACTTTATTAGCTCTCCGAAATGTGTTTCTTGACAGATTTTCTGTAGACGTAAAGTTGATACTACGTCTATATACATGAATTATGTCCTAACGTAATTTTTTCCTAGCTTTTAATATCCCTCCATTCCTTTCAAAGAAAGCTATCTTGAAGCTTGCCAGTGTACTTTCTCTTGATGGGACTAACATGATTTCCAGTGAAAATTATTTATCTTTAATTTTGACCAATTTTCTGTCAAGTTCGCAAAGCGTAATGTTGTCCCAGTAAGAGTAATTTTCTGCAATTTGTGGTTTTTCTTCGTTCTTGTCGGCATTTCAAACCTTCTATCATTTCTTATTTACGATCATTTTTTTGGATTCCTTTCTGTAGAAGATATTTTCAGTGTTTTATGGCTGTCTTTATGTTTCATGTGACCTGTTGTCTTCTTCCTCTTCTATCGTGAGTGAAATTATGGCAAAAGGCGACAAGTATTAATAAATACTCAAGAAAACAGAAGTATATAGTTCTGTAGTCTTCACATTGTCCTTGTGTCGTACTGAATAAGTCACTAGATGGCGAAACGCCTACAAATCAAGATACCCAGATGTTTCACATGTTTAATTCTTCATCAAAACAAAAGAACGTGAGATGCTCACTACGTTTGAACGAAACGTCGTGTACCCTTATCAATAAAGATTCTTCTGGTTTCTTGCCTTCTTTTTATCACATTTCCAAAATCTAGCGCTATTCTACGTTATATTCCACAATCCATCAATCGTTATTATCTCATTTAATCCATGTATTATTACAGAAATTTACATTATGATTTCAATTTTATGACATCTGCAACTTTCTGTAGTTTTTAATTTTTGTAAGTCGTTTATACGTTTATATAAATTAGAAACATTATTAGGGCAAGTGCTGAACCTTTGGGGACCCCGCTGTTGATATTTCCCTAGAATAATTGTTTTTTTTCATTTCAAACAGAAAATCTCTCTACTGTGTAACATTTGCCCTTCATATCTCCTACATTATGCAATTTTCATATTAGTTTTTCATAAGTAACTCTAACATTTTTTTTATTTGTAAAGGCAATCTGATCCTCAGATACTTGAATAATTTCTGTGACTTTCATAGTTGCTAAAGATTTAATATACAATAACTGACTCATTGCGTATAATAGTGTATTGTCAACAGTAATAATAAAGATGCATGTTTTTATTGCTGCATAATGTCGCTTTATGTACAGCGTTATCAAGTATTTTACTTTAATATTTGGCTGATTACGAGGCAACAGAATTGTTTGACATCTAGCAGAGTTCTGCTGTAAATCTGCATTATCCACTTAACTCAAATGAGCTGGTCTATTATTTTTACAACAGCGTCTGTCATTGAGGCAAGCACAGTGCTTAAAAGTCACACTTCCCAGTCACATTTTTAAATATTATAACAATGTATTCCATTTTCAGTGTTTGTGAGAGAGAGAGAGAGAGAGAGAGAGAGAGAGAGAGAGAGAGAGAGAGAGAGAGAGAGAGAGAGAGAGAGAGAGAGATAAAGGAAGAAAGGAAGAGAGTACAGGTTGAATTCTTCTTAGTATTATTTGCCTCACTCGTCCTGGAGTCGGTCTCATTCCAAAATTGCCTCCTTACAAACTGCTTTCCCTCTTCCAGGAAGTGCTGAACAAAGGTCAGGGAGGGGTGGGGGGCAAAGAGTTGGACAATGAAAGCGATTTTAGTTTTATGGAAGGTGGTGGGCTGGTGGTAGAGGTAGAGGCACAGGTGGTGGAGGTACAGGAGGTGGAGGTGGAGGTGGAGGTACAGGTGGTGGAAGTGGAGGTACAAGTGGTTTTTGTAGTGAGCAAAGAGAGAGCAAAAAAGATGGAGGTCTAGTAGATTGTATAGCTGAATATAATAGAATTGAGTCGGAGGTTGCAGTAGTGGCGTTTAAGGGCAATTGTGATAACGGTGGCTGCTGTGGTGGTTGTTGAAGTGGTGTTGGTGGTTGTCGAATTGGTGTTGGTGGTTGTCGAATTGGTGTTGGTGGTTGTCGAAGTGGTGGTGGTTGTCGAAGTGGTGTTGGTGGTTGTCGAAGTGGTGTTGGTGGTTGTCGAAGTGGTGTTGGTGGTTGTCGAAGTGGTGTTGGTGGTTGTCGAAGTGGTGTTGGCGGTTGTCGAAGTGGTGTTGGCGGTTGTCGAAGTGGTGTTGGCGGTTGTCGAAGTGGTGTTGGCGGTTGTCGAAGTGGTGTTGGCGGTTGTCGAAGTGGTGTTGGCGGTTGTCGAAGTGGTGTTGGCGGTTGTCGAAGTGGTGTTGGAGGTTTGTCGAAGTGGTGTTGGAGGTTTGTCGAAGTGGTGTTGGAGGTTTGTAGAAGTAGTGTTAGTGATTGTAGATGGTGAAAAAAATAGCTTGCTTGCAATTTGAGACATTTATATATGCTACAGTGGTAAAAGTGTTATGCTACAGTGGTAAGTGCTACACAACAGTGGTAAAAATGCTATGCAACAGTTGTAGAAGTGTTACGCAACAGTGGTAAGTTTTATGCAACAGTGGTAAAAGCGTTATGCAACAGTGGTAAAGATGTTACCCTACAGTAGTAAAGATGTCACCCCTACAGTGGCAAAGATGTTACCCTACAGTGGCAAAGATGTTACCCTACAGTGGCAAAGATGTTACCCTACAGTGGTAAAGATGTTACCCTACAGTACTAAAGATGTCACCCCTACAGTAGTAAAGATGTTACCCTACAGTGGCAAAGATGTTACACTACAATGGTAAAGATGTTATGCTACAGTGGTAAAGGTGTTATGCTACAGTGGTAAGTGTTATGCTACAGTGGTAAGTGTTATGCTACAGTGGTAAAGGTGTTATGCTACAGTGGTAAGTGTTATGCTACAGTGGTAAGTGTTATGCTACAGTGGTAAAGGTGTTATGCTACAGTGGTAAGTGTTATGCTACAGTGGTAAGTGTTATGCTACAGTGGTAAAGGTGTTATGCTACAGTGGTAAGTGTTATGCTACAGTGGTAAAGGTGTTATGCTACAGTGGTAAAGGTGTTATGCTACAGCGGTAAAGGTGTTATGCTATAGTGGTAAAGGTGTTATGCTACAGTGGTAATTGTTATGCTACAGTGGTAATTGTTATGCTACAGTGGTAAGTGTTATGCTACAGTGGTAGTGTTAAGCTGGAGAATGTGTCAGGTGGACACTGAGGCGCTGACTGGCAAGACCAGTGAGAGAATAATTTTCACACACACGAAGAATGACAAAGAAAAAAAAGAGACAACAGGAAGGCTTTCCCAGTAAAAAAAAAAAAAAAAAAAAAAAGAAACTCGCTTTATCTTCCCACATTTCTGTTCTGTCTAACACACACGTCTCTTCCACTCCTTTTTTTTTTCCCTCCCACCCACACCCATATTAACACCCACACCCATCCCACCCATTATTGTAATATTAAAAGCCTTGAATTTGTCATTCAACTGTAATAAAATTTTCTTTTTTTTAAGCTATATTTCACACTATGTTTCACAACTGATCTATTTCTTTTTCACAATAACACGATTCTTCACAGTCGCCAGACATGAAATACAAAGTTATGGAGGACATTTGAGGGAGGGGAAAAGGTGGGTCAAGGAGAGAAGCTCAGGGTGGATTTGAGTTGAAGTGGACCAGCAGAGTTGAATGATTGGAATGAGGCGCCGTGGGGAGCAAACTCAGTGCACAGCTTCAAGAGTTAGGATAAGGCCCAGGTGACCAGAAATCAGTGATGCCCATTAAAGTTGCCTGGGAGGAGGGGCCAGGAGCTAGGCCAGAGAAGGTCGTTCGGTTACTGATCGTTGCTAGGCATGGAGAGATGGGCAAGTGTTGTCCTTGCATTCATGGGGGAAGCGCCTAGGCCGCAGGAGTCATACAGCACCTGAGGTAATGAAGGGCTTTCAGAATCGATCCACGGGTAGGTAAAATACTTTGGATCAGGAGCCCTTCACCAGCGTCAACGAAACCTTCCCTGGGTAGAAGTAAATACTATCCAAGCATACTTGGATTTAAAACACACGTGCTTCCACGAGCAGTAATAATAATAATAATAATAATAATAATAATAATAATAATAATAATAATCTTTATTTCTACAAGTACATAAAGCTCAGACTTCGCATTTACGGGGCAACTTAGGTTAATTTTGTCCCTAGGATGCGATACACACTAGTCGGGTAACACCCAGGCACCAACTTCTATTTGAACAGGGACAGTAGGTGTCTTAAGGAAACACACCCAATGTTTCCACCCTTACCTGGGATCGAAGCACGGATTTCAATATGTGAGGTGAGTGTGCTTCCAACCAAGCTACGGGAAGTTGTCATGCGAGAGTCCTAGCAGGAATCTCTCCCCGAGTGGAACCACAAGCTGTGGTTTGATCCATCAATTCCATCGATCATGCCCTGCCCACAACCCATTTCACATTCCCCCTCTTATCTCACATCCACCCTCCAATTTCTGCCTGTCCCAGTACTCTGTCCATCCCATTCCCGGATGGGAGATGACGGACTCCATCCAAGAGACAGGCTGTAGGGATAGGCAAACAAGTGCCTGATCAGTCCATCAGCCTGGAAAAAGAATAAGTTCGAGGTGATTAGTCCCTTAGCCTTGGTGTGTGCTCAGCTCCATAATTTCGACGGATATGAAGCTGAAGCTAAGGTTAGGTTAGGTAAGATTTGTGTCTTGACGTGAGGTCTTATCTCGAGACTCGCCACTGGAGTTTGTCATATAACAGAGTCCTTCGGCTGACTTACCGGTCCACCACTTTAAAATTAAGGATGTACTTTAAAGTGAAGCATGAGAAACCAGTCTTTTATGCTGCCATAAGTCAGGTGTGGAAGTGGTTCTAGCATGGGCCAGTAGTAGGCTTGCTGCAGTGCTCCTTAATTCCTATGTTCACATTTCCACACGTGGCTCCACCTCCCGTGACGCTGTCCAAACAAGTAACAGTCGAAATTTAATCACAGCAAGTGCAGAGTCATGTAGCTTGTTGGACAGGAGAGACTGCAGAGTACACTCTTGGTAAAGAGAGAGACTACAAACAACGAAGAAATAATGGAACGGGACTCTTAATACATCGCCGGAGGGTTACATCAACTTTTTAAATTGAGAAGCAAATGCTTTTCGAGTGTTTTGAAACAATGTAAATCAGGCCTGTATTAGAATTCTCCTCACCAGCATGAAGCCTCAAATGATCAAGCACGTTCAGTAGCTTTAAGAGGTGCAGCCAGACAAGTTTTTCCATTTAGTGTGCACCAGTTCGAGTGACTAAATACTGAACGAAGACTTCACAGACGACATGAATATGACATAAGATACTCAGATGAACCGGTAGGGTGGATATGGACAGTGACAGGAGAGGATTAAGAACAAGGGGTCATAGATGGAAAAAAAAAAAAAAACAGGCAAGTCACAACGACGTTAGCAAGTATTTTTTTTTTTAACTAAAAGGCTAGCAAGAAAGTTTAATGAATTAGATGTAAAAGAGATTAATGGAAAACTCGTATACAATATAAAGAACATGTATGATATGGCTTCAGAGCAGAGAAACCAGTAATGGCGGCCGACTGAAGCTAAAGAAGAGGTGCCAGCAGCAAACCCGACCCCCGAGTACAGACACTTGGCATATACATTCCCCATCCCAGCTTGTTATCCCCGCTCAGAAGCCTTTTAGCCGCGCCACGTAAAGATCAGCTGTTTTGAGTGCAAACACTGCGTGGCACGAGCCTCCTGACGGCCAACTGTAAACAGCTCGGGCAACCCGGTAAAGCGAGTCAAATTGGATTTTCTGGTTCGTGACTCCTCGCGCCCTTCTGCTGAAATCGCGTCCTTGCCCTTCCTTAGGGCGGTGCTGAGAGGGAGGGAGTAAATTGAGGGGTATGTTTTGGGGATATTTTAAGGGTGCATTTTGAAAACTGGGTGTTTAAAGAGTGCTATTGTGTCACAAGAGGAATACTTTAATAAAGGATAAGCTTCAAGGCAGTGTTCTATGAAGAGGTATTAGCTTCAGCAGTGAGTTTGAGAGGTGACTTGAAACGTGATTTAGTGTTGAGGTTCAGAGGTGTAATTTAAAAGTATGCTTCAGTGTTGAGTGCTGAAGCTTCTTTCAGAAGCTTACTGGGCAAGTTTTGGGAGGGACAAGCACGCGTGCGCGAGAAAGATAAACATATTGATACACACACACACACACACACACACACACACACACACACACACACACACACACACACACACACACACACCTGTGACTAGCGGGGTCCCACAGGGGTCGGTCCTAGGACCAGTGCTATTTTTGGTATATGTGAACGACATGACGGAAGGGTTAGACTCAGAAGTGTCCCTGTTTGCAGATGATGTGAAGTTAATGAGGAGAATTAAATCTGATGAGGACCAGGCAGGACTTCAAAGAGACCTGGACAGACTGGACACCTGGTCCAGCAAATGGCTTCTCGAATTTAATCCTGCCAAATGCAAAGTCATGAAGATAGGGGAGGGGCACAGAAGACCACAGACAGTATAGGCTAGGTGGCCAAAGACTGCAAACCTCACTCAAGGAGAAAGATCTTGGGGTGAGTATAACACCGAGCATGTCTCCGGAAGCACACATCAATCAGATAACTGCTGCAGCATATGGGCGCCTGGCAAACCTGAGAACAGCATTCCGATACCTTAGTAAGGAATCATTCAAGACACTGTACACCGTGTATGTCAGGCCCATACTGGAGTATGCAGCACCTGTTTGGAACCCGCACTTGATAAAGCACGTCAGGAAACTAGAGAAAGTACAAAGGTTTGCGACAAGGTTAGTTCCAGAGCTAAGGGGAATGTCCTATGAAGAAAGATTAAGGGAAATCGGCCTGACCTCACTGGAGGACAGGAGGGTCAGGGGAGACATGATAACGACATATAAAATACTGCGTGGAATAGACAAGGTGGACAAAGACAGGATGTTCCAGGGAGGGGACACAGAAACAAGAGGCCACAATTGGAAGTTGAAGACACAAATGAGTCAGAGAGATAGTAGGAAGTATTTCTTCAGTCATAGAGTTGTAAGGCAGTGGAATAGCCTAGAAAATGACGTAGTGGAGGCAGGAACCATACACAGTTTTAAGACGAGGTTTGATAAAGCTCATGGAGCGGGGAGAGAGGGCCTAGTAGCAACCGGTGAAGAGGCGGGGCCAGGAGCTAGGACTCGACCCCTGCAACCACAAATAGGTGAGTACAAATAGGTGAGTACACACACACACACACACACACACACACACACAGCTTCCACCCAACACCCAGCTATAGAAACCCACAGTATGCTACCAGGTCTCCCACCCTCACAGGCCCCCCAAACCACAGTGTTGGAAAGGAAACTGAAGGTATGGTACACAAACGCTGATGGAATAACAAGTGGGAGGAGTGGCACGAAAGAGTCAAAGAGGCATCACCGGACGTAATAGCTCTCAGAAACCAAGCTTATAGGTATGATAACAGATGTCATCTTTCCAACGGGATACCAGATCCTGAGGAAAGACAGAGGGAACAGGGGGGGGGGGGGGGGGGAGGAGTGGCACTGCTGATCAAAAACCGATGGAATTTTGATGAGATGGAGAGAGGAGACAGCGGAGAAGAAAGTGATTACATAGTGGGAACCTTTCACTCTGGAGGTCCCAAGGTGGTAATTGCAGTGATGTATAACCCACCACAGAACAGGAGGCCAAGGCAAGAGTATGACGAGAGCAATAGAGCGATGGTTGACACACGGGCTGCAGTGGCCAGAAGAGCTCATGCATGCAGGGCAAAGCTCCTGATCATGGGTGATTTTAACCACAAGGAGATCGATTGGGAGAACTTGGAGCCACATGGGGGCCAAGATACATGGAGGGCTAAGATGGTGGAGGTGGTACTGGAAAACTTCATGTACCAACACGTAAGGGACACTACAAGAGAGAGAGGAGAGGATGAACCAGCAAGATTGGACTTAGTATTCGCCCTGAGTAGTGCAGATATTGAGGACAAAACATATGAAAGACCCCTTGGGGCCAGCGATCATGTGGTTTTAAGCTTCGAATACACAGTAGAGCTACAAGTGGAGGGGGAAGCAGGAAGGCCAGGACGAATGAAGCCAAACTACAAGAAAGGGGACTACACGGGAATGAGGAACTTCCTGAACGGGGTTCAATAGGACAGAGAACTGGCAGGGAAGCCAGTTAATGAGATGATGGAATATGTAGTCACAATGTGCAAGGAGGCTGAGGAGAGGTTTGTACCCAAGGGTAACAGGAATAATGAAAAAGCCAGGATGAGCCCATGGTTCACCCAAAGATGCAGGGAGGCAAAAACCAAGTGTGCCAGGGAATGGAAGAAATATAGAAGGCAAAGGACCCAGGAGAATAAGGAGAGCAGTCGTAGGGCCAGAAACGAATATGCACAGATAAGAAAGGAGGCCCAACGACAATGTGAAAACGACATAGCAGCGAAAGCCAAATCTGACCCGAAACTGTTATACAGCCACATCAGGAGGAAAACAACAGTCAAGGACCAAGTAATCCGGCTAAGGAAGGAGGAGAGACAAAAAGAAATGACCGTGAAGTATGTGAGGAACTCAACAAGAGATTCAAAGAAGTGTTCACAGACGAGACAGATGGGGCTCCAGAAAGACGGAGAGGTGGGGCACACCACCAAGTGCTGGACACAGTACACACAACCGAGAAAGAAGTGAAGAGGCTTCTGAGTGAGCTAGATACCTCAAAGGCAATTGGGCCAGATAACATCTCTCCATGGGTCCTGAGAGAGGAAACAGAGGCGCTATGTGTACCCCTAACAACAATATTCAATACATCTATCGAAACAGGGAAATTGCCTGAGGCATGGAAGACAGCAAATGTAGTCCCAATCTTTGAAAAGGGAGACAGACATGAAGCACTAAACTACAGACCAGTGTCACTGACAAGTATAGTATGCAAAGTCATGGAGAAGATTATCAGAAGAGTGGTGGAACACCTAGAAAGGAATGATCTCATCAACAGCAGCCAACATGGTTTCAGGGATGGGAAATCCTGTGTCACAAACCTACTGGAGTTCTATGACATGGTGACAGCAGTAAGACAAGAGAGAGAGGGGTGGGTGGATTGCATTTTCTAGGACTGCAAGAAGGTGTTTGACACAGTTCCACACAAGAGATGAGTGCAAAAACTGGAGGACCAAGCAGGGATAACAAGGAAGGCACTACAATGGATCAGGGAATGCTTGTCAGGAAGACAGCAGCGAGTCATGGTACGTGGCGAGGTGTCAGAGTGGGCACCTGTGACCAGCAGGGTCCCACAGGGGTCAGTCCTAGGACCAGTGCTGTTTCTGGCATTTGTGAACGACATGACGGAAGGAATAGACTCCGAGGTGTCCCTGTTTGCAGATGACGTGAAGTTGATGAGAAGAATTCATTCGATCGAAGACCAGGCAGAACTACAAAGGGATCTGGACAGGCTGCAGACCTGGTCCAGAAAATGGCTCCTGGAGTTCAATCCCACCAAGTGCAAAGTCATGAAGATTGGGGAAGGGCAAAGAAGACCGCAGACGGAGTACAGTCTAGGGACCAGAGACTACAAACCTCACTCAAGGAAAAAGATCTTGGGGTGAGTATAACACCAGGCACATTTCCTGAAGCGCACATCAACCAAATAACTGCTGCAGCATATGGGCGCCTAGCAAACCTCAGAACAGCATTCTGACATCTTAATAAGGAATTGTTCAGGACCCTGTACACCATGTACGTTAGGCCCATATTGGAGTATGCAGCACCAGTTTGGAGCCCACACCTAGGCAAGCACGTAAAGAAAGTAGAGAAAGTACAAAGGTTTGCAACAAGACTAGTCCCAGAGCTAAGAGATATGTCCTACGAGGAGAGGTTAAAGGAAATCAACCTGACGACACTGGAGGACAGGAGAGATAGGGGGGACATGATAACGACATACAAAATACTGAGAAGAATTGACAAGGTGGACAAAGACAGGATGTTCCAGAGATTGGACACAGTAAAAAGGGGACACAGTAGGAAGTTGAAGACACAGATGAATCACAGGGATGTTAGGAAGTATTTCTTCAGCCACAGAGTAGTCAGGAAGTGGAATAGTTAGGGAAGCGATGTAGTGGAGGCAGGATCCATACATAGCTTTAAGCAGAGGTATGATAAAGCTCAAGGTTCAGAGAGTGTGACCTAGTAGCGACCAGTGAAGAGGCGGGGCCAGGAGCTTGGACTCGACCCCTGCAACCTCAACTAGGTGTGTACAACTAGGCGAGTACGCGCGCGCGCGCACACACACACACACACACACACACACACACACACACACACACACACACACACACACACACACACACACACACACACACACACACATCAAGAAATAGGAATGTTCTGAGAATGTTCACTTTACACGTGAACTTTCATGGCAGGAGAGTGAAAATGAACTTCATTTAAAATGCTGAAAAGTTTTTAGGGAGTCAGAGTTGTAGCGATCTATGAAATAATTTGTCAAAGAAACCCCAGACATGAGGAGAAAGAACATAACATGCACTATACTCGTATAGTTCATACAACAAGCATATGAACAAGCAAACTTAAACGGCAGTATGACTGAGAATGGTGAAAGTGAAACACTTTTGTAAGTGTTGCACTTTAAAATCAAACTAGAATTTATAGAGTATTTTTCATAGACTAAGTTGCCAATTATTTTAACCTATGTTTTAAGAGATGGAGAAACTTGTTGGTGAGGAAGATGCTCAGAGAGTAGACTTATCCCCTGGGCAGCAACCTTTCCACCGAAACACTGCATCACTTACCCACCTGAAGCAGTACTTTGCAATTGCTTCTAAGCCTTTTCTTCTAAATTCCTGATGAGAAGGGGAGGGAGGGGTAGGCCAAGTGTGACCCATGTTGGCCTGATCGACGGTGAGGAGCTGAAGTGTGAGCCAGAACAAGAGCTGAGCACCAAGTAAAATGCCACCCACACAAGAGGTATATGTATGTAATATATGTATGTAATATTTTTTTTTATTTATTAGCACACTGGCCGATTCCCACCAAGGCAGGGTGGCCCGAAAAAGAAAAACTTTCACCATCATTTACTCCATCACTGTCTTGCCAGAAGGGTGCTTTACACTACAGTTTTTAAACTGCAACATTAACACCCCTCCTTCAGAGTGCAGGCACTGTACTTCCCATCTCCAGGACTCAAGTCCGGCCTGCCGCTTTCCCTGAATCCCTTCATAAATGTTACTTTGCTCACACTCCAACAGCACGTCAAGTATTAAAAACCATTTGTCTTCTTTCACTCCTATCAAACACGCTCACGCATGCCCGCTGGAAGTCCAAGCCCCTCGCACACAAAACCTCCTTTACCCCCTCCCTCCAACCTTTCCTAGGCCGACCCCTACCCCGCCTTCCTTCCACTACAGACTGATACACTCTTGAAGTCATTCTGTTTCGCTCCATTCTCTCTACATGTCCGAACCACCTCAACAACCCTTCCTCAGCCCTCTGGACAACAGTTTTGGCAATCCCGCACCTCCTCCTAACTTCCAAACTACGAATTCTCTGCATTATATTCACACCACACATTGCCCTCGGACATGACATCTCCACTGCCTCCAGCCTTCTCCTCGCTGCAACATTCATCACCCATGCTTCACACCCATATAAGAGCGTTGGTAAAACTATACTCTCATACATTCCCCTCTTTGCCTCCAAGGACAAAGTTCTTTGTCTCCACAGACTCCTAAGTGCACCGCTCACCCTTTTCCCCTAATCAATTCTATGATTCACCTCATCTTTCATAGACCCATCCGCTGACACGTCCACTCCCAAATATCTGAATACATTCACCTCCTCCATACTCTCTCCCTCCAATCTGATATCCAATCTTTCATCACCTAATCTTTTTGTTACCCTCATAACCTTACTCTTTCCTGTATTCACTTTTAATTTTCTTCTTTTACATACCCTACCAAATTCATCCACCAACCTCTGCAACTTCTCTTCAGCATCTCCCAAGAGCACAGTGTCATCAGCAAAGAGCAACTGTGACAACTCCCACTTTGTGTGATTCTTTATCTTTTAACTCCACGCCTCTTGCCAAGACCCTCGCATTTACTTCATACGACCCCATCTATAAATATATTAAACAACCACGGTGACATCACACATCCTTGTCTAAGGCCTACTTTTACTGGGAAATAATCTCCCTCTTTCCCACATACTCTAACTTGTCTCACTATCCTCGTAAAAACTCTTCACTGCTTTCAGTAACCTACCTCCTATACGATACACCTGCAACATCTGCCACATTGCCCCCCTATCCACCCTGTCATACGCCTTTTCCAAATCCATAAATGCCACAAAAACCTCTTTAGCCTTATCTAAATACTGTTCACTTATATGTTTCACTGTAAACACCTGGTCAACACACCCCCTACCTTTGCTAAAGCCTCCTTGTTCATCTGCTATCCTATTCTCCGTCTTACTCTTAATTCTTTCAATAATAACTCTACCATACACTTTACCAGGTATACTTAACAGACTTATCCCCCTATAAATTTTTGCACTCTTTTGTCCAATTTGCCTTTATACAAAGGAACTATGCATGCTCTCGGCCAATCCCTAGGTACCTTACCCTCTTCCATACACCTATTAAACAATAGCACCAACCACTCCAAAACTATATCCTCACCTGCTTTTAACATTTCTATCTTTATCCCATCAATCCCAGCTGCCTTACCCCCTTTCATTTTACCTACTGCCTCACGAACTTCCCCCACACTCACAACTGGCTCTTCCTCACTCCTACAAGATGTTATTCCTCCTTGCCCTATACATGAAATCACAGCTTCCCTATCTTCATCAACATTTAACAATTCCTCAAAATATTCCCTCCATCTTCCCAATACCTCTAACTCTCCATTTAATAACTCTCCTCTCCTATTTTTAACTGACAAATTCATTTGTTCTCTAGGCTTCCTTAACTTGTTAATCTCACTCCAAAACTTTCTCTTATTTTCAACAAAATTTGTTGATAACATCTCGTGTAATATAAATATATATATATATATATATATATATATATATATATATATATATATATATATATATATATATATATATATAAATATATATATATATATATATATATATATATATATATATATATATATATATATATATATATATATATATAAATATATATATATTATATATATATATATATATATATATATATATGTATATAAATATATATATATTATATATATATATATATATATATATATATATATATATATATATATATATATATATATATATATATATATATATATATATATATATATATATATATATTATAATGTATGTATATTGTGTGTATGTATGCATACATAAGAAAATTTTAATTATGGTTGTATATTAGTGCACAGCGTCAGTAAGATGGTATATAGAACCTCGGACCTAGTTGATGGTATATATTGTGGGTTAGAAGTTTAGACTTTTAGTTTGCGATACATGTCAACAGTCATCCCAAGTACTAAGCTCATATGATCGACTTGTCAGTATATTTCTGTACATTTGTATCCCTTGCACAACTGTACGTATTCTCACATAGTTTTGTGAAAGGAGTTTTTTTTCCTGGTATTAAGGTGACGGTGGTCATATGTGAGGATAGTGGTCACATAAATGGGTGATAACCTCACATGGGGGCTGGTGGTCTCCCATGGTAATATATACGGAGAGCTCTCTCATGGTGGCAGCTGTTTAGCTTTCATCAATGGAAGCGGCAACCAATGGCGATATTTCTAGTGCCGTAAAGTCGCACAAAATGAGAAATATTGAACAATCTCTTGAGCCCTTGTAACTCTGGAAAAAAAAAAGCGTGTGCGTGTGCGCAGCGGTGATCGTTCAAGCGGATCGCAGATTTTTTAACGCAGAACAATGTAGGCTGGTCCTGGCTGAGTGAGTCCAATCGGGAATTTTGGGTCTTCCTTTGCATCTCCCCCCCCCCTCTTCCCTCTCTAGCTGTCCGAAACCCTTCTCATTTCTCTTGTTCCTCTCCCCCCACCCCTTGTTCTTCCTTCTCGTCCTTCTCCCTGGTAGTTCATCAACAAGGAAGTGCGGGGAGAGGTGGGATGCCCATTGTTCTCTCTTCGGGTCAGGTATCAATTTCAGGCTTCGCTGTCTACGATATTCTCGGTGGTAAGTGTGTACTCGCCTAATTGTGGCTGCAGGGGTCGAGTCATAGCTCCTAGCCCGTGTGTGTGTGTGTGTGTGTGTGTGTGTGTGTGCGCGCGCGCGCGCGCGGTTGCGGGGGTAGATTCACAACCCCCTGGCCTCGTCTCTTCGCTGGTCGCTACAAAGTACATACACTCCTGCCTTCAAGAGCCTTGTCGTTGCTCTTCTTAGTTATGTATGGATCCCGCTTCTATCACTTCACTCAACAGATTGTTCCGCTTCCTGACAACTCGAAGGCTGAAGAAATACTTCCTAACTCTCGCATGACTCGTCTGAGTTTTCAAAACAGTGGGTCTTTAACAGACCCCACTGAGAAAAATCGTGGTGAACAGGATTCGACCCCCCGTTTGGAGGATAGTCACGAGTGTGGTTCAGCTCCCAACGTGACGACTTAAACCACTCAGCTACAAATGCCTTATAATGTAAGGTAGCTTCCTGGCTGCGATATTTCTTTGTATATACTTTCGCTTGTTGCTGCGAGGGGTGCTGAGCACAGTATCGTTGGTGAGGCTAGAATATAAGAGGAAAATGAAATAGCTGGAGATTATGCTTAAGGTTCACTGGTGAGCCCGGCGCTAGGAAGAAACATGGCCTGCAGTCCAGCACGCTACCTAACGTTATGAAGTATCTGTAGATGAGTGGCTTAAGGCGTTAGGTCGGCAGCTAGCTACACTCGTGGAGAGCTGCCAATATCATAATCACTAAGATTGTATGGGGTTTTCCGCAGAAGGCTTAATGGAGGTTTGAACCTTCGTGAGGTTATCGCTATTCTCGCAGTCAAGCTTGACACGAAAGGTGAGGGTAGAAGAGATGAGAACTGACAGGTGGGTGAAAGACGCAAAACAATGTAAGATTTTATTTTAACGACGCTTCGCTCAATGGAAACTTTATTAAGTTGCACACAAAGCATACAAAGAGGTTGGTGAGGACCTAAGTTACATGACTTATGATGCTGCATACATGAGGTCACATGCTGCTTCGTAAGTGAGGCTACGCCCCATGACTGAGATGTCTTTGATACAGTAAATGTGCCGGATGCAGTAAATTCCATGTAGGTGAGACAGTCCGTCATCTCAAGACATGATTCTTAAACCATCAATATGTGGGTAGAGCATAATAGTGCACGTGTGACATATAGGAGAAAAACCACATATAGGAGAAAATGTATGGAAGCCGCCTTCAAGACCTATGGTAATATTGAGCAAGATCAGAGAGCATTTGTGCTCGAAAAGCCTTTTACCCAGAATCTCCTTCGTTATCTTTCGCAAGTGCTGTTGCTGTTGTAGCAGCTCTAGTCTTTCACTTCCACAATTACAAATGCTTCAACAGTTCACTTTGGAGCTACCATAGATATGAGAGCATCAACAAAATAGCACAAGTGTGCAACACAATAGAAGCAACACATCACAGGTGAGGCAGCACCACACAGATCAATGCAGGGTGTGAGAGCACAGGCAAACAAGGCGGTCGCCTGGAGCGCCAATATTTGGGGGCGTCACAAACTGAATGAACTATTCACGAAACTATATAAGTAAACAAACGAGCTTCGACAGTCGGAAATAAAAAGTTTGGTGGCCTTCACATTTTTTGTTTTTAATTGAGAAATTTTCGGTAGCTTCCCCCCCCCCCCCCCCAAAAAAAAAAAAAAAAAAAAAAATGTGGTGGTGGTAGTTAGGATGGGAAATATGATGGGTAGAGGTTGTGGAGGTGAGAGAGGGAGAGCTAGACGGCAGGGAGTAGGGAAAGATACACGAGTGGAAGAAGAAAGGATACAAAATTTCATTTATCGTGGCATACCCGTCCATAACTGCGCTGTTATCGACATCTCGCTGTGATGCATCATCCAAGAACACCTCCTCACACGTATATAGTACATAAGACTTTTGTAAATATTACAACTGAATATAAAAGTCACATACCTTTGCAAAGATTTGCTCTATATATTTTAAAATCTAAACTCTCGCTAACAAGTGTAAATTATTTAGTAATGAGTTACATGGTTGTCAGTGATTAAAGTAAGTACTGTTTGTATTCTTAAACCATCACTGTTAATTCCATTAATTTTTTTCAAACCACGGTACGGGTGGGGTTTTTGAAGTCATGGCCAGTGCGTAAGCCAGGCCAGTGGCTTACGCACTGGCCTGGAGTTCAACGAGTCACCAACCATTGGATCAAACCCCACCCATACCGTGGTTTGTTTCAATTCTGTTATTACGTTTTCTTAAATAATTTCCGTACAAAACGTTGATCTTGTTTATTATATGATGAATTTGACGCATATTATATCAGCTCTAACATATCTCGTGTTTGACTCACGAAATCGTAATGATACGACTGCAAACAAACCATACCACGGGCGGGGTTAGAACCCGCGATCAGAGAGTCTGAAAACTCCAGACCGTCGCGTTAGCCACTAGGCCAGCTAGCCACAATAAGATTGATCCAATTAGGTATATTTAAACACCATAGGAAGGTTAGCATAGGCACCACTATGTATAACATTTCTGTGATTTTTTTTTGTTTTATGTTTTAAAACTCAAAAACAAAATCAAGAAAAAATATTTGCACAGGACTCTACCATCAATAACATGTTCTTATTGTTATATTCAGAACTGATAAATTCTTGCACACGTAATTCTCTAAAATGCTGTATCAACCGATAAGAATTATAATGTAGACATTATAGAGTTATTCCTTCTAGATGTAAATTACGGAAATATTGATTAGCAATATATTATATCTAATAGATACAGTTTAAAATAATCATAGAGAGTTGCTTTACAGTTATTTATAATATACTATTTAAAATATATTATTTATAATATATTTTCAAGCCTTATTGGGTTTATATAATTTATTCTTTCAGTTAACGATATCAGAAAGATGCAAAATAAATTCATATTTACAAGACGATTTCGGTCTAAATATTTTTTAAGTGTTCAAGAAAAGCTCATAATCGTTATCAAAAAAAAAAGTTTGTTATTCATACTTGGTATTGCGTCTTTCTGACAAATATTTCTGTTGACGAAGCAACATTAAAAATAAAGCAAAACTATCTGGGGTTTCATTATCTTTTTCCTTTTTGTTCTTATCCCTTTAACATATTTAGCAGATCGAAAAGGAATAAGACCAGAGGAAAGAAAGAACGTTGTTTTCTGGAGAATATTTTCCACATTAAGATGGTGATCCACCAGTCAGTCCCAGGCATAGAAGATTTTTTTTTGTCGTGAGTCTCACTGGCTGAAGTTCAAGTTGATGAATACAATCCGAAACTAATTCTGCCAAACTAAGGAAGTTGGGCAGAATTAAGAACTGCTTTATCGGGGAATAGAAAACATCCCCAGTTTCAACTTGGGTCAATTTGCCGTCACGAATGCTAACGTTAATCGTGTGCCTTGTGTCCGCACCTAACCTAAGCTAGTTGAATCTAAGATGCCTGAAAATGTATCTTTTTTACATGGAATGTATCCCTAATATAAGGCTATTATTTATGCTTCTTAGCTCTAAGTAAAAGTTTTGCTTGTTGAATATTACATACGAGGATGACGACAGATGCTTGGTTTCCGTTGATCTGCTCAGTGATGTAAGAAGCTTTTCTACGATAATACTTTTGAAGTTTGCATTAGCTTATGTTGCAAAGAAAAAGAACGCGTTGCACTGTCCACTGTGGAAAATATAATACATGAAAAAGAACAAAACATTGATCTAAAGAAACCACGTTCTTAATTTGTTAGTGAAATCGTAAAAAGTAAATAAAAAATTCTGATGTAAATTTCGTCTGGTGCATCCTGTGAAAAGTGTGGAACAACAAGAATTTACAATCCGTATCATTTTTAGGTTAAGTCTACAATTGCAAATGCAAGCTATTCATAATGACGCACATTACTCATTTCCCAAAGTTAATTATTAAAGGGAAGGGAGATCGCAAAGGTTGAAGATTTCCTAAGGGAGCCTAATACCCCTGCACAGACCCTGGTTCAACAGACAACCCGAAAAGACTGGGGCCGCGATTATCGGACGAAGGATCGAGCTTCGACCACTCGTTCCTTGGCCAGAATTCTGGAAACGGCGAGACAGTACGTATTAGCTAAGTAGCCGTCATGGTGAAGCTGCGCCTTAGCTTGTACAAGCAGTTAGGAACTCTAATGTAAAAACAAAAAAAGGCTACATTGGTGAGCCATGCAAGTAAACAAAAGCGAAAACCTATAGACGACACAAGTAGGAAAAAACAGGTAGACGACACACGCAGACAGCATAACACAGGTAGACGACACACGCAGACGGCATAACACAGGTAGACGACACAGGCAGACAGCATAACACAAGTACACGGCACATGCAGACAGGCAAATAACACTAGCACACAGGCCGACACTTCCACGGTGAACTGGATACAAGACCGGAAAGATATACAGGTGGTGGGGGAGAAGGTTGGAGTGAGAGGGTGGGTGTAAGTCTAAGAAGTGGAGGGGTCTCTTAAAGAAGGGGAGGGGGGAAGATAGGTCTCTTATTGAAGCCGATGACCAGGGGGAAGGGGTTTTGCAGTAATGGGTGAAATACTAAGGAGTAGAAAGGGGGGAAGGGAAGGTCTCTTAGTTGAAGCCCATGACCAAGGTATTCTTGATTTCTTCCTTGTGTAATTTATCATATAAAATTAGCTTATTTCCTTGTTAATTTCTGAGAGTATAAAAGTTATGAAGATGCTGTTAAAAAGATATTAACGGGAATTAAAAGTAATAGTAATTCCTTAAGTTTTCATTTATATTAATGATAATTTACTATTGCTTTAAATATCAATCCATTTTGTACACAAAAGGCATTAATTAAAATTACAGTGCAGAATTCTCTCGCCGTTACATTTATGAAGCCATTTGTTTCAAAACAATAATTATAGCCATGATTGTTATTACACGTAATCTATTTTTTGTTAAATTCAGCATGACAGAGCAGAGGTTTCCCCATAGGCTGTTTTCTCTCCTGTTACGTAACTTTTTTTTTTTCTCTTGTCAGCTCTTGTCTTTTATCTTCACGAATCCAGGAATATTGTTCACGGATGATGTGGAACTAATGTTCATAATCATAACTGTCGAGCACAAGTGATGGCGCCAGTAAGACTTAGAGAAAGATTGATAAGATAAGTGACTACTGGGACTCAACCTCGATAAGTGTAGAGTTACGAGGAAGGACAAATGCAGTGACTTTAGTGTATATGGCAAACGTAAGAGCAACATTCACGAGCCTCATCAAAGCCTTTCAGGTTCCTATATACGACATACGTCAGACCTCTCATAAAGTATGAAGAGCCACGATGGATCTCATTCGATCAAACTTGTCTAGAAACTAAAGAAACTAAAGAATAGTGTGGTGCCAACAGCTACAATGACACATGGATAGTTATGAAAGATCTGAAGCTGAACTATAATATGGCCAACAGAGCTGAGGAATGAGTTACGATGAAAGGTTGTTAACGCTGAAGATAGCCGAGAGGCAACTAGGAGACATGAAAATCACATACAAAGTTGTAAAGAAGCATGAAAGAATACACTAAGATTTCTTAGTACCTGAAACAGGAAAAGCCGCTGTTGTAAACTGAGAAAAAAGTGGAACCAAAGAGCTGCGCGAAAATTTCTTCACAGAAGAGTAGACTTATAGAATGATTTAAGAAGTTAAAAAATTACTAAAGAAGGGGCACCACTATCATATCTCAGCTTCTGTAGCTACAGAGAGATTATCACAGATAATGGTTATACACGCGTACGTACGTGTGTTTACAAGCAGTTTGAAATGAGAGAGCAAAGAGTATGCTCCTCGCAGGGAAGTGTTACACACCACGTTCCATCCTCATTAAAATGTGAGAGACCCCTGAAAAACTCCCTCCTTGACACTGTCGACCCATGTGCTATAATGGCTGCAGAAATAAATAAGAGCTCGCCCTCCCTACCCCATTATGAGAAGCCTCCCAGCTCACGGGGCTCCTGGTAGGTGTGTGCACTCACCCATTTGTGCTTGCTGGGGTCGAGACTCGTCTCCTTTTGCCATTTAACTTCAAAAAATTGGCTTGCATATACTAGTACCTTGACCTGAGGCTTATACCTTCACTTGAAGCTGTATATGATGTCTGACCCAACAATTGCCTCGTACCTCATCCAATTTGTTTTCCACCAATAGGCTGAAATATTTTTTTTTCAACATTTTTATTCCAAGTTTCCACCAATGTTCCATTGCCTCTGTGCCTCGAATTTGGAAGTTCCCCTCCCTGTCAGGTCTATTGAAACATCTAATACGTTATGTATTTCCTGGTCCTCCTCTCTTCTAAGGTTATCAGGTTTGTCTTGAAGTCTCAACTCGTTGATCAAACCTTTTGAGTTTTGGAACTATTTAGTTGTAAATTAGCAAACTTTCTCCAGCTTCTGAACTTACGTACGAACGTATATTGTGTGTGTGTGTGTGTGTGTGTGTGTGTGTGTGTGTGTGTGTGTGTGTGTGTGTGTGTGTGTGTGTGTGGTGGCCGATTCCAGGTTTCACCGGCATTTACGATAGAGTCCGGGAGGAGAGAATCGGTAAATTCGGTCATTGAGAGTTAAGAATTGCAACCAGGAACCTGTTACCCTACAACGAAGCTCTTCCCGCCTCTGAAACTCTCCTCATTACTTAAACTCGCCTCACGACTGAAACTCTCCTCGATGCTGAAACTCGGCTCACTTCCAAGCCTCCGGTCACACTACTGATCCTCCGGTCACTACTGATCCTCCGGTCACTACTGATCCTCCGGTCACTACTGATCCTCCGGTCACTACTGATCCTCCCGTCACCTACTGATCCTCCCGTCACCTACTGATCCTCCCGTCACTACTGATCCTCCCGTCACTACTGATCCTCCCGTCACTACTGATCCTCCCGTCACCTACTGATCCTCCCGTCACCTACTGATCCTCCCGTCACCTACTGATCCTCCCGTCACCTACTGATCCTCCCGTCACCTACTGATCCTCCCGTCACCTACTGATCCTCCCGTCACCTGCTGATCCTCCCGTCACCTGCTGATCCTCCCGTCACCTGCTGATCCTCCCGTCACCTACTGATCCTCCCGTCACCTACTGATCCTCCCGTCACCTACTGATCCTCGTCTTTATGCTCTCACGTCGTCGCACTATTCAATGGAAATGCATTTTCCTGGTAAATTTCGTTACTTAAGGAAAACAAAAGATAAACTTGAATCTTATTCATCTTTTCCTCTTGTTTTTCTGTTCTTCTTTACGTCGTCTAAGATGTTTTTGCTGTTATTGCTGTTGACTTCTTTGTTCATGTTGATTATTTGTTAGCCATTTTTTTATCACTTCTTAACATGCGTATTTCTTCCATTTTTTATCGCTGTCCTCAGCAATTTCTTTTTACTATTGTTCCTGTTATTTTTTTTAGCGAAGTGTATTGGGTTTTACTCTCTTTATTCCTGCAGTGTTTATATATGTATATGGATGTGCGTACATTATATATATAAACGAAGATGACCACGAAATCGTAATGACACGATTGCAAACAACCATACCACGGGTGGGGATAGAACCCGCGATCACAGAGTCTCAAAACTCCAGACCTAGTTGGACGAATTTTATTGTGGCTAGCTGGCCCAGTGGCTAGCTGGCCCAGTGGCTAGCTGGCCCAGAGGCTAGCTGGTCCAGTAGCTAAAGCGACGGTCTGGAGTTTGAGACTCTCTGATCGCGGGTTCTCTCCCCGCCCGTGGTATGGTTTATAAACGAAGGGATGGAAGGATGGGGCATGGGTCACCACAGGAAGGGATGGAAGGATGGGGCATGGGTCACCACAGGAAGGGATGGAAGGATGGGGCATGGGTCACCACAGGAAGGGATGGAAGGACGGGGCATGGGTCACCACAGGAAGGGATGGAAGGACGGGGCATGGGACACCCCAGGAAGGGATGGAAGGACGGGGCATGGGACACCCCAGGAAGGGATGGAAGGACGGGGCATGGGACACCCCAGGAAGGGATGGAAGGATGGGGCATGGGACACCCCAGGAAGGGATGGAAGGATGGGGCATGGGACACCCCAGGAAGGGATGGAAGGACGGAGCATGGGACACCCCAGGAAGAGATGGAAGGACGGGGCATGGGACACCCCAGGAAGGGATGGAAGGACGGGGCATGGGACACCTCAGGAAGGGATGGAAGGACTGGGTGTTAGAATGAGTGGAGATAAGTGTTGCCAATATGTGCGAGTGTTCCAGATGGTAGTGTCTCACTCCTTGTCAAGAAAGTTTTTTTTTTTTCTCATAGAACACTTTTTCTCAAAGAACACAGTAGGTAATCCTCTAGTGCAACGCCTTCATGAATAACTTCAACTTTTCATGCAGCGGTATACGACAGTTATGCCTCTGCTGCTCTGAGATACGTCAGTTACCAACTTCCACTTGTATTTACCTAAGACATGTTATACCGGTTAATTTGCTGTTTAATAACAGACACATGAGGGTTTTTTTTAGATGGAATGAGATTGAATGGAAGTTAGCAATTATTGGTTATAATGAATGACTTCAGATTCGTCAATTAAAGCACTTCTCATACTGGCGCAAAGGCAAAGGCTGCAGATTAATTAAATGAGGGACAAGCCCCCCGCCCCCTTCCTCTCACCTTGAGTATACATCACTCTAAGATAGGTTATCTGCAAATTATCTTTCACTTTTGGAAAACATAGATTAAGACTTAGACACGTTTTTCACATGTGTCTAATTCTTTATCTTGTCGGTATTGTATACTATTCATATACTTAAACATAGGTTACCTCGGATTCAACTCATTTTAAGCCTCAGTCGAGCCTTATTGAACCTGCCATTTTAACAGAACCTTCATTGGAGAGACTTCAAAGACCTCTATTTAACTCAACTCGCTGGGTAACCAAAATACACACACACTGCATTAAAGGTAATTAATTCCTCAAGTAACTGGTGTATGTTATATAGTTTCACAAATGCATCACACTTTCGAGAAAATATGTGAAAATTAAATGCGATGACTTGAGAACATCTCTTCTAGTTGATTTAAAATTTTCAACGTTAACGTATCTCACAATATAAAAAAAATGAATTGTTGAGCTTAGTAGGTACCAGTTTGTCAGCGTTTTTAAAGAAATTTCAGTGGTTTTGGTTTCCGAGAGAGAATTTGAATGTTGCTCCCGATTAACATCAATCTTTTGAAAATGGTATATCTTAAAGGCGGGTTTGATTGTGGTTGCCAGTTTGCCAGTGTTATTTTAAAGAGTGAGGTCATTAAATCTACCCTTCCAAATATTGGTCTCTCTCAAAGTTCACTGCCCGCACCGTCCAGTTTCTTCTGGCTCTGCACAACGACGTCCAAGATTCAATAAACTAAAAGCCGTCCATTGGATTTCATAAAAAAATGATGAGTCTAGGGAATGGAGGGTTATTAAGGATTGATCTGAGGAAGGGAAAGGTTGCTTCACTTTCTGGAATCAGTCAACCTTAATTAACCAGCATCAAGGCACCCTTTACCCTTGAAGGAATGTGCCGGACTTTGAATGTGCTGAGCTAAGACAACGACTCCTCACAACATGTCTCCTGATGCGGGTGTTAGTCATATGATGACCCACAGCTGGAGCTTTTGGTCACCTGACCCAGGACTCCCACTGGCTTACCGGTCCACTTCTTCAAAAAATACGGTTAGGATTAAAACCATTAGACAGTAGGAATTCCAATGATTTGTTACTCTAAACTTTTAATAATTAAAATTATTATATAAATACAAAATGTTTGTGAAACAGAAAAAGTGGCTAAGAGTGGCAGTGGTTAGATATACAAGAGATAAAGGAAGAAATACAAAAGCACAGTGAAGAGAGATAATGGAGAAGTGTAACTCTGTGCTCAGGTTATCTGCTGTGAACGTTCCCTTCAAGGGAGGGCCTTCATGCTATTGACGGGGCTCTTGATCTTGTAAATGGCAACGACCATTTTTTTAATCGAACCTGATTCTCTTACTCCCAAAGATGAGGTTGGGCCTCTTCGGGTGTAGCGCTTCCCCACCAATATAACAATGTTGTGCTCATTCTACTGTATGTAACTGGTAAAGATTGTAACTGTAAATAGTAAGAGAGTGAATGGGCGTGAGAGTAAGAATGAATGAGGAAAAAATGACTGAGAAAGAATGAGAACAAGGGTCAAGGAGAACACTGTGGTGGGTCAGAGAGAAGAATGGGTTTCGGAGACCTGGATGGGAAAGGGAGGAAGCCCTCTCATCCACTGTGAGGTTTCCTTGATGAAGTCTACACTTCACTGGGCTTTTCTTAGTTCCTAAGACCCCCACCCCACCCGGTCCATCCAACCGCACCATCCCGTTCTTCCCGTGCCACCGCCCTCTTTTCCACAATTTCCTCCCTCATCTCTGTCAAGCTCTCCAACTTCCTTTGTCAACTTTCCCTACACCTCCTTTCCTATCAACTTCCCAAATCTACTTCACTATCAAACCCTTCTTATTCCTTAATCCCCTGCCAGTTTCTCCTACCCCTTCATTCTTGTTAATCTCCGATACCTTCCCCTCCCTCTCAAAAATCTACTATTTTCTCCCCTCTTGTCAACATACCTACATTACTGATACTACTACATTACTGCTACTTCTACATTACTGATACTACTACATTACTGATACTACTACATTACTGATACTACTACATTACTGATACTACTACATTACTGATACTACTACATTACTGCTACTTCTACATTACTGATACTACTACATTACTGATACTACTACATTACTGATACTACTACATTACTGATACTACTACATTACTGATACTACTACATTACTGATACTACTACATTACTGATACTACTACATTACTGATACTACTACATTACTGATACTACTACATTACTGATACTACTACATTACTGATACTACTACATTACTGATACTACTACATTACTGATACTACTACATTACTGCTACTTCTACATTACTGATACTACTACATTACTGCTACTACTACATTACTGCTACTACTACATTACTGATACTACTACATTACTGATACTACTACATTACTGATACTACTACATTACTGCTACTTCTACATTACTGATACTACTACATTACTGATACTACTACATTACTGATACTACTACATTACTGATACTACTACATTACTGCTACTACTACATTACTGATACTACTACATTACTGATACTACTACATTACTGATACTACTACATTACTGATACTACTACATTACATTACTGCTACTTCTACATTGCTGACTCTAGTACATTACTACTGCTACTACATTACTTCTATTACTACATCTCTGCTACTACTACATCTCTGCTACTACTACATCTCTGCTACTACTACATCTCTGCTACTACTACATCTCTGCTACTACTAC
>NC_091298.1:19180100-19197600 GCF_038502225.1 Cherax quadricarinatus
GTGATACCGAGAGTGCGCCTGGTGATACCGAGAGTGCGCCTGGTGATACCGAGAGTGCGCCTGGTGATACCGAGAGTGCGCCTGGTGATACCGAGAGTGCGCCTGGTGATACCGAGAGTGCGCCTGGTGATACCGAGAGTGCGCCTGGTGATACCGAGAGTGCGCCTGGTGATACCGAGAGTGCGCCTGGTGATACCGAGAGTGCGCCTGGGGATAACAAGAGTGCGCCTGGTGATACCGAGAGTGCGCCTGGTGATACCGAGAGTGCGCCTGGTGATACCGAGAGTGCGCCTGGGGATAACAAGAGTGCGCCTGGGGATAACAAGAGCGTCCCTGGGGATAACAAGAGCGTCCCTGGAGATACCAACAGACTACCTGGGATACCAACGCTCTAAGGAACAAAAATTTGTTTCGAGGTTAATTGAAGGTAGATAAAAATTTATTTACATTAACCTGACATAAAACAAAATTTGTTTTACTCTGGTTTTGAACGGGGAAAAAAACTATCAGTAAACGCGTTAGAAACTGGTATAGTACAATGACATGCATGAAAATAGTTTTGATATATGGATCGTGGTCCCGTGAAAATGTTATTGCCAACACAGGTCAGATCAACAATGACGTGTGTAGCTGTAGCAGTGTCCACAACTAAAAAGGAAAAAAAAATGGGTATATTGATTATCAAAATTTTTAAAGGGGTGGACCGGTAATGCAGCAGAAGCTCCAACGGCGGGTCGTCACATGACTATTGACCCGCGTTAGGAAACACTTGTCCTGTTTCCTAACAAATCATGTTGAGGGTGTTGGTCTGGGTTCATCGTCTTCACATCTCTACTGCTTCTGCTGCTTCCTCTGTAATCGACTGAAGAAGCCTACAGTGAAAGCGAAACCTTTCGGATTAGATATACCTAAATTTTGCACCTGTCTTACTTTAGGAAAGAACGAAAATTACATCTGGGGGGGGGAGAGTATTTAAAAAATAGGATGACTGTCTTCCTTAGGAAAAAGAAATGGGAGAACATGATACGAAATTATTCAAAGGACAAAAAATAGTGAGAGGCCTCTCACAGCCTCTCAGGCCTCTCACAGTCTTTCAGGCCTCTCACAGCCTCTCAGGCCTCTCACAGCCTCTCACAGCCTCTCACAGCCTCAGCCTCTCACAGCCTCTCACAGCCTCAGCCTCTCAGGCCTCTCACAGCCTCTCACAGCCTCTCACAGCCTCTCACAGCCTCTCACAGCCTCTCAGGCCTCTCACAGCCTCTCAGGCCTCTCACAGCCTCTCAGGCCTCTCACAGCCTCTCAGGCCTCTCACAGCCTTTCAGGCCTCTCACAACCTCTCACAGCCTCAGCCTCTCAGGCCTCTCACAGCCTCTCACAGCCTCTCACAGCCTCTCACAGCCTCTCAGACTAACAAACTGTATGACAAACAATGAAAACGAAACTCCACAGGAATAGATTAGCTCTTCTCCTGTGACTATGATGAGTGATTCTCTCTTTCTCTCCCCACTTCATTGCAACAGACAGAAGGGTGCCAGTCATCACCAGAGTCACACAGAAGGGTGCCAGTCATCACCAGAGTCACACAGAAGGGTGCCAGTCATCACCAGAGTCACACAGAAGGGTGCCAGTCATCACCAGAGTCACACAGAAGGGTGCCAGTCATCACCAGAGTCACACAGAAGGGTGCCAGTCATCACCAGAGTCACACAGAAGGGTGCCAGTCATCACCAGAGTCACACAGAAGGGTGCCAGTCATCACCAGAGTCACACAGAAGGGTGCCAGTCATCACCAGAGTCACACAGAAGGGTGCCAGTAATCACCAGAGTCACACAGAAGGGTGCCAGTCATCACCAGAGTCACACAGAAGGGTGCCAGTCATCACCAGAGTCACACAGAAGGGTGCCAGTCATCACCAGAGTCACACAGAAGGGTGCCAGTCATCGCCAGAGACATAAGGGTGCCAGTCATCATCAGAGTCACAGACAGAAGGGTGCCAGTCATCAGAGTCACAGACAGAAGGGTGCCAGTCATCATCAGAGTCACAGACAGAAGGGTGCCAGTCATCATCAGTCACACACAAAAGGGTGCCAGGCATCACCAGAGCCACAGACAGAAGGGTGCCAGTCATCATCAGAGTCACAGACAGAAGGGTGCCAGTCATCATCAGAGTCACAGACAGAAGGGTGCCAGTCATCATCAGAGTCACAGACAGAAGGGTGCCAGTCATCATCAGAGTCACACACAAAAGGGTGCCAGGCATCACCAGAGCCAAAGACAGAAGGGTGCCAGTCATCATCAGAGTCACAGACAGAAGGGTGCCAGTCATCATCAGAGTCACAGACAGAAGGGTGCCAGTCATCATCAGAGTCACAGACAGAAGGGTGCCAGTCATCACCAGAGTCACACACAAAAGGGTGCCAGGCATCACCAGAGCGACAGGAGGCTTCCAGGCATCGCGTCCAGGAACCTACAATTCATTAAGTCTCTGGACGTTTTTTTTCAATTGGCGATAATTGTTTCGTCACCATTTAATGAGACGCTTGGCTGGTATATAGTTGGTGATACCTGTCTCGTTTGTAACTTTTGTCTGTCTATATGTCTAATATCTTGTCCCTGGATTTTCAGTTTTGTAATCCTATGGCGTTTTGTATTCCTATGTGTGTGTTCGTTTTATCAATGAGCGAATTTTGTAACAAAAAGCCCAATCCCTTTTTTTTATGCTGTGTGATTTCCTCTTGGGTAAATAAAAGTGGGAGAGTGACCGAATTTATTAGATTTGTTGGGAAGGTTTTTTTAATACGTGGTAATAAGGTTTAGTTTTTAACATTAGAATAACAGTTTATTCTTAATAATGTGATAAATGGTTTAAAAAACCGAGAAGTTAAAGATTGAGACACATATGCAACATATGGGAATCTTTATTGCGAAAACGTTTCACAACACAGTGGCTTCATCAGTCCAATACAAAGCAAAAAGGTGTAAGGAGAGGAGGAATTTGAGGTAATCAGTCCCTCAGCCTTGAGTCGATGTGTTCAGTCCATCATTCTACAAAATTGATGGACTGAACACATCGACTCCAGGCTGAGGGACTAATTACTTAAAATTCTTCTTCTCCTTACACCTTTCTGCTTTGTATTGGACTGATGAAGCCAATGTGTGGCGAAACGTTTCCTTACAATAAAGATTCCCATATATTGTTAAGTGTCTCAATCTTCAACATTCTTAATAATGTAGAATCTTTGAGTGTCTGAGAAAGGTGAGTGGAGGGACAGAGTGGGAGAGAAAGGAGGAGGGATAGAGACAGAAGAAGGAAGGGCGAGAGAGAGAGAAGAAAGTTAGTGTGCGGCAAGTCAGGAACCCAAGAATATATTTACTCTGAGGGGGGGATGAAAAAAAATGAGTCACCATGTCTGTAGCCTGGAAAATTTGACAGCAGGTTGCTGCGGTACCTGCGCTGATACTTTTTTTTTTTATTTCAGTAATAGAATTGGCTTGCTCTTGGTAAAAAAAAAAACAGTACTGGCAAGAATACAGATGCTACCGCGAAGAGTCTGCAGTGTTACACTGTCTTCCTGTTTTACGCAGTGCAGCCTTTGAGGCCAGAAGGATAAGATGTCGCTTTGGTGGTTTGTTAAAGTTCTCTCTCTGTGGAAACTGCTTTACCTGTGATCGCTGCATTGGTGTCCGCTACATAGGGATGAGTCCTTAATGTAGGTAGTTGTTGCCTGGAAATCTGTAGGAGTCTTCTGAAACTCAGTAGGTGTAGTCTGATTCTCTGTAGCCTGGACCTCTGTTACTTGAGCCCCTGTAGCCTGAATCTCTGTAGCTTAAATTTTGTCTAACTTGAATCTCTGTAGCTGGAGCCTCGGTTGCCTAAACCCTTGTAGTCTGAAGCTGTGTAGCCTGTACCTGTGTAGCCTGAACTTCTGTAGTTTGAGCCTCCTTAGCCTGAACCTATAGATCTGCACTCGTCAATCGTGGTGGGAAAATCAGCACCTGTGACTCTCAATTGTCACTCAAAAAAAAAAAATGAAATGAGGGGAGACCGACGAAAGATAAAGACGTGTGAATAAAAACGTTCCATTGCAATGGATGATATTTTAACTATAATGTGACTCAAATTGCAGCATCAAGCTGCACCTTGCAAATTAATCGAGTCATTTTTGCGTGCTCCTGCGGAAGGGGAAGTCAGTAAAAAAAAGAAACTTACAATGTTTGTCAAGTGTTCCAACAGAGTTTTACAGCCAGAGAGGCGCCCGCCTTGCCCGACATGCATACTGCAGTAGCTGCTGCTGAGGGTGAGAAGGGAAGGGAAGGGAGGGACGGAGGGAGGAGAGAAGGGTAGTAGAGTGAGGAAGGAGAGACAGAAGGGTAGTAGAGGGAAACAGGGAGAATGATAGCTGAAGAAGGGAGAGTAAAGGGTATCAGAGGGAGGGAGAATGAAGGGTAGGAGAGACAGACAAACACAGACACAGAGAGGAAGGATGGACAACAATCAATAATAATTTCTACAAGTACATGATACAACTTATACAGACCTAGCTGACATCAGTGACATATTATATAGAAAATCCCTGGTTATGCAGAGCATTTCGGGCAACTTAGTTTAATTTTGTCCCCAGGATGCAACCCAAACCAGTCGGCTAACACCCAGGTACCTATTTACTGCTTAGTTAACAGGGACAGCAGGAGTCTTAAGGAAACACGCCCAATATTTCCACCCATACCGGTGATTGAACCACGGACACTCAATGTACGAGCTGAGTCTGCTACCAACCGAGCTACGGGACACAGTATGAGTGCCAGGATAAAAACTTCTCACCTGGAAACTAAACTCGGGTAGTGATGAGGACCAGGTATCAGTGCCAGGATAAAAACTACTCACCTGGAAACTAAACTCGGGTAGTGATAACCAGGTATCAGTGCCGGGATAAGGACCACAGAGACTGAATCAGACAGTGCAGGAAAAAGTACCAACCTGGAGGCTGGACCTGGGCAGTTGCAGGGACCAGTTGACTCGGTCACTGGTAAGTACAATGAAAACTGAAACATGTCTGGACAAGAACCCACCTGGGCAGTGGTGAAGACCTGGAACAGTGCCTGGATAAAGACCCACCTGAAGACTGGACTCGGGCAGAGAGTTGCAGAAGTAGATCTCTGGTGGTGTTCTCTGGTACTTCGGTGACATATTCTGGTCGCTCGAACTCCACTGGGTCGCTCCCAACCAACTTCGTCACTGTTGTCAGAGAAACAAAGTCTGCCATTAGTCAAGGACAGCTGTATCATATCATATCATAGAGAGAGAGAGAGAGAGAGAGAGAGAGAGAGAGAGAGAGAGAGAGAGAGAGAGAGAAATGGGAGAAGAGGAAGAAAAGGGTAGGGAGAATAAGGGAAAGAAGAGGGGAGAAAAACGGAGAGGATGAGGAAAAGACACAGGTGGGAAGAAAGAAAAGGAAAATTGGTGAAAAACCTTGGAATAGAAAGAGAAAAGAAAAAAAGATACGGAGGTAGGAAGAAAAGGAAAGATATTAGGAAAAGTTTGAGATATAATGAGAAACATCTTTTAAAAGAAAGTTTCGCGTGCATCTTCAACAAACTGCAACATTCGTATAAAATACATTTAGGAAATATTGACATGACATAAAAATAAAGCCAACAACGATTCAACAGTGTATTAGGCTATTTGTACTTACAAATTAGGTCTGTGGATCCCGAGTGGTAGGCCCTAAAGTTACTGTTGTCTGACTAATGATAGCTTATTGTAGGCGTGGTTCTACTGTCTCCCCGAAAATGTAAACACTAGGAAAATAGTGGAAAATGTTAAAATGCACACCATGACAAATGTGAATAGAGAGGAATGTTTCCCCTCGTGTGCTACATATTAATGAAGATAATTTACCGGTGATGGAAATGCTTCTCTTCTTTCACTTTCCTTTTTTTGCTCGATTTTAATCCCTCCTCTTCCACCCTTTCCTTTACCTTGTCCTCTGTTGCTTTTCTTTCACCCTCTTTCCTTTAATCTCTCCTCTTGAACCTTTTCTTTCATTCTCTTACGCTTTTCCTGTACCTTTCCTCATCTCTTGTATCCCTGTATACTACCCAACCTCTCCCCAATTTGTCCCGTTCCTTCTTTACTTATCTCCCATGCCTCATCTCTCGATCTCATCTCTTCTTTACCTTCCCCATCCTTCTCTTCCTTCCCATTTCTTCTTCCCTCTTCTCCCCGCCCCCCATTTTTCCTCCCTCTTTACCTCTTACCCTTCTCCTGCGCCTGGTGGAGAGGGGGTGAAACATAATTGGTGTGGATGTGGAGTCAGGTGCGAACGCTCATTAAAAATCATGGAACCTGAACGTTTGTTTGTAATGCAACGCATAACTGTGTGTGTGTGTGTGTGTGTGTGTGTGTGTGTGTGTGTGTGTGTGTGTGTGTTACTCGCCAATTTGTAGTTGCAGGGGTCGATTCATAGCTCCTCGTCCCACCCTCTTCGCTGGTCGCTACTAGGTCCACTCTCCTTTCTCGTTAAGTTTCATCGAACCTCTTCTTAAAGCTATGTATGGATCGTGTGTGTGTGTGTGTGTGTGTGTGTGTGTGTGTGTGTGTGTGTGTGTGTGTGTGTGTGTACTCACCTAGTTGTACTCACCTAGTTGAGGTTGCGGGGGTCGAGTCCGAGCTCCTGGCCCCGCCTCTTCACTGATCGCTACGGTGTGTGTGTGTGTGTGTGTGCGCGCGCGCGCGCGTCCTGACCAGATTTACATAATGGTGAGATGCAGGAGAAAAATGAGGTCAGGAGAAGATATGAAGCCGATGAGCTGCAACTGAAAGATTAGAAGAGTGGGTACAGTGTGAAGATTTGTGCACCGATGCTTGAAAAAGTAAAAAAAAAAAAAAAAAAATATATATATAGGAGAAATAGAGAAAAAGGAGAGAGTGAGCAAGGATGCAAGCGAGTGTTTCAGACATTTTATAACTTGCATAAACCATGTTGTTTACCAGATATGACGGTGCAACAACGACAACACCTGAGTACCTTCTTCAAATACAGACAGCCATGTGTTGCGTGTGTACCTATTTCCTCATCTTGCCGGTATTGTGTACCACTATCGTCACAATGATGCTACCTTACAAGCAGAAATCACGCTCTTTTAAAAATACGCAAATACAGTACGCATTGAACTGACATCAAATTATTTACGTCAAACGAAACTTGACGACGAACCATAACTAAAAATAAAATAGTTTGCGTCCATGGAAGTTAAAATTATTTTTTCCATGAACTAGGGCAGTTTTCCGCACAATTTTCACACCGTGTTATCTAAACACGAAACATTTGAGGAGAGTGAGGAAAAAAAATGGCATTTCAATTTTACTTTTGAATTAGTTGATAAATATTTTGGAAAAGCGACGTCGGTAATGAGTGGGTAATTGCGTGTTCCATTTTAGACTGGACGAGCCTAAATTGGTTCATTTCCTCCAGCATGATAAACCTGTCAGGAACCCTACAAAAAATAGAAAAAAAAATTATCGACAGTGATACCGAAGTTGTGTGTGTGTGTGTGTGTGTGTGTGTGTGTGTGTGTGTGTACTACTAATTGTACTCAACTAATTGTGCTTGCAGGGGTCGAATCACTGCCCCTGGCCCTGCCTCTTAACTGGTCGCTGCTTGATCCACTCTCTGCTCCATAAGTCTTACCATACCTCTTAAACCTATGTATAGTTCCTGTCTCCATTACATCACTGTGTGTGTTTGTGTGTCTGTGTGTGTTTGTATATGTATGTGTATCTACGACAAACAAACAGAGAGAAAACAACATTTGGGTCGATCTTACCTCAAACAAAAACCGCATGAAAACAAAAATGGCAGCTCACACCAAAAAGGTTGAATATTCATTAAAAATATTCACGGTATATACACGTCTTCATTAACACTTTCCCAGTACAGGACACAACATAATTACACACAAAAAATCGCAATTTTACACTTCGCTTATTAACATGTTGAAACTTTAATAACATAACCCGTGAAAAAAGTTCCTAGATTCATTCGTATTTAACAAATTTAACAAGTTTAACTGAAATTAAGATTTAATAGGATACAGGTAATTTAAGTCAGTATTATTTGTAATGAGAGTTTAATTAGCAAATATGTTAATTTTCATCGAGTAATAAAAGCGTCCATCACACTGTAAATTGATATCAAATTCTATCTCTTTCGAAATGTTTCGGCTTATGTTTGGTGGGAAAATATTTTTGGAAAATAAGTAAAATAAATAAAGTAAATAAACCAGGATGGTTGATGAATATATAAAGTATGATGACTGATGAACACATCAAACACTCCCACTTTTAGTATCGTGGGAATGCCAACGTGATCAGCGTGGGGATACCACCATTATCAGCGTGTGAATACTACTGTTATAAGCGTGGGAATATCAACGTTATCAGCGTGGGGATACCAGCATTATCAGCATGGGGATACCACCATTATCAGCGTGTGAATACTACTGTTATAAGCGTGGGAATATCAAAGTTAGCAGCGTGGGAATACCAGCGTTATCAGCGTGAGGATACCAACGTTATTAGTGGGGATAACGTTATCAGCGTGGGGGTAACATCTACGCGGGGATACCAACATTAGCAGCGTGTGGATACCAAAGTTTGCAGCGTAGGGATAGCAACGTTAGCAGCGTGGATATACTAACGCTCATAAGGATTACCACCAGCATAGGATGATTCTTAAGATTTAGGTTGCAGGGGTCGAGAGACTGCTCCTGACACCGCCTCTTCATATGTGATGTCCTCAATGTCTGAAATGCTCAGGGTGAACACAAGGTCCAGTCTTGTTGGTTCATCCTCTCCTCTCTCTCTGATAGTGCCCTTAACATGTTGATGCATGAGGTTTTCCAGTACAACATTCATTATCTTGGCTATCCATGTTTCAGGACCCCTGTGTGGCTCCAGGTTTTCTCAGTCTATCTCCCTGTGGTTGAAATCGCCCATAACCAGTAACTTTGTTCTGCTCAAGTGAGCTCTTCTTTCCACCTCGGCCAGTTTGCCCACCATTGCTCTGTTGCTCTCTTCATATTCCTGTCTTTGCCTCCTGCAGTTTTGTGGTGGATTATACATCACTGCAATGACTACCTTATGTTCCCCAGACTGAAGTGTACCTGCTATGTAATCCCTTCCTCCAATCTCGTCCATGCCTTCCATTTCCTCAAATCTCCATCGGTTTTTTTATGAGCTGTGTAACCCCTCCTCCCCATCTGCTCCTTCTTTCCTCAGGATTTGATATCCTGGAGGGAAGATTGCGTCTGTTATTGTCTCGGTGAGTTTCGTTTCTGTGACTGCTATTATGTCTGGGAACTTCTCATTGATTCTTTCATGCCACTTCTCATATTTATTCGTTGTTCCCTCTGCCTTCGTGTACCAAACCTTCAACTTCTTTTCTAATACTGTGATCCTGGGAGAAGATTGGGGTTGGGGGATTGGGAGCCATGGCAGGAGCCTATGGGGGGTTGCGATGGGGGTGGGGGCAGAGTTTCCATAGGGGGTTTCTCTATTGGTGGGGTTTGTGGTGTGGGGGGTGTGGCGGAGGGATCAGTGTGCGAGTGTCGGTTTAGATTGCTCAGTTGCCTTGGGGTTGTCGTGACTGGAGTCCTTCTGTGGGTGTTTCTGGAGGGTGTGTTTGCCCTTCCACCTGCATCTGGGTTCTTCTACTCATCTTTGTCATTTCCTCTTGTTCCTCCTTTCGTTTTTGTACTCTTTCAGTATCAGCCTTTCCTCTTGTGTTCTGTCGCGATAGAGGTACATACTCTGGTACTCTTGTTTGTCTCTGAGTTGTGCTTTCTCCTGCAGAATCATGGTTCGAGTTGATTCTGCCTTGAAAATTACTTTGAGAAGCCGTCTCCGTCACCTCGCAAACCACCCAGTTCTCCGAAAATTTGCCACCTGGGTCATGTCGCCCTCACCTATTGTTTTTGCTTTCATAATACCTTCAATCACTTTCTTCACGTGTTTTCTTTCATTGTAGGTTCCCCTTCAACTTCCTGGAGCCCGTAGACAAAAACTGATCTCGCCCTTTCGTCCTTCCACTGTGTGTTTGTGTGTGTGTTTGTGTGTGTGTTTGTGTGCGTGTTTGTGTGCGTGTTTGTGTGCGTGTTTGTGTGCGTGTTTGTGTGCGTGTTTGTGTGCGTGTTTGTGTGTACGTGTGTGTACGTGTGTGTACGTGTGTGTGTGTACGTGTGTGTGTGTACGTGTGTGTGTGTACGTGTGTGTGTACGTGTGTGTGTACGTGTGTGTACGTGTGTGTGTGTACGTGTGTGTGTGTACGTGTGTGTGTGTGTACGTGTGTGTGTGTGTACGTGTGTGTGTGTACGTGTGTGTACATGTGTGTGTGTACGTGTGTGTGTGTACGTGTTCGTGTTCGTGTACTCGCCTAATTGTACTCGCCACCTAATTGTAGTTGCAAGGGTCGTCATAGCTTCTGGCCTCGTCTCTTCACTGCTTTCTTCTAGGTACACACACACCCTTCTCCATGAGCTTTATCATACCTCTTCTTAAAACTATGTATGGATCCTGCCTCCACTAAATCACTATCCAGATTGTTCCACTTCCTGACAACTCTGTGACTGAAGAAGAACTTTCTAACATCCTTATGACTCATCTGAGTCTTCAACTTCAGTTGTGACCTCCCCTCCCAATTTACCTTGTCAATTCCTCTCAGTGTTTTATATGTTATCATGTCATCCCTATCTCTTATGTCCTCCAGTGTCGTTAGGTCGATTTCCCTTAACCTCTCCTCGTATGACATACCCGTTAGCTCCGGGTCTAGTCTTGTTACAAGACTGCAATTTCTCTAATTTCTTGAGGTGCTTGACCAGGTATGGCTCCAAACTGGTGCTGCATACTCCAGTATGGGCCTGGCGTACACGGTGTATAGAGTCTTCAACGATTCCTTACTGAGGTATCGGAACGCTATTCTCAGGTTTGCCAGGCGCTCATATGCTGCAGTAGTTATCTAGTTGATGTGCACCTTAGGAGATGTGCTCTGGATTGTACTCACCCCAAAATCCTTTTTCATGAATGAGGGTTGTAGTTTTTGGCCCATCCCCCTGGCTTTCATTCTGTCTGCGGTCTTCTTTGACCTTCCCACTTGGTGGGGTTAAACTCCAAGAGCCAGTTGCTGGACCAGGTTTGGAGCCTGTCCAGATCCCTTTGTAGCCCTACCTGATCGTCATCCGATTTAATTCTTCGCATTAATTTCACATCGTCTGCAAACAGGGGCACCTCTGAAGCTGTCCCTTCCGTCATGTCATTCACATATACCAGAAATGGTACCGGCCCTAGGACTCACCCCTGTGGAACCCCGCTCGTCACAGGTGCCCATTCTAACATCGTCACGTACCATAACTCGTTGTATCCTTTCCGTCAGGTTTTCTCCGATCCATTGCAGTGCCTTCCTTGTTATACCTGCCTGCTCCTCGAGCTTTTGCACTAATCTCGTGTGTGGAACGGTGTCGAAAGCTTCTTACAATCCAAGAAAATGCAATCTGTCCACAACCCCTCTTCTCTCTCTCTCTCTCTCTCTCTCTCTCTCTCTCTCTCTCTCTCTCTCTCTCTCATCTCTCTCTCTCCTCTCCTCTCTCTCTCCTCTCTCTCCTCTCATCTCTTCTCTCTCTCTCTCTCTCTCTCTCTCTCTCTCTCTCTCTCTCTCTCTCTCTCTCTCTCTCTCTCTCTCTCTCTCTCTCTCTCTCTCTCTCTCTCTCTCTCTCTTTCTTTTGTCTTAATTCTGTCACATTGTCGTAAAACTCTTGTAGGTTTGTGACACAGGATTTCCCTTCCATGAAACCGTGCTGATTATAGTTGATAAGCTCGTTGCTTTTTAGGTGCTCCACCACTTTTCTGATAATCTTCTCCATGACTCTGCATACTATACATGTTAGTGACACTGGTCTGTGGTTTAATGTTGCTTGTCTGTCTCCTTTCTTAAATAATGGGACTGCATTTGCTGTCTTCCACACCTCAGGTAACTAGTTACCTTTGTGTGTGTGTGTGTGTGTGTGTGTGTGTGTGTGTGTGTGTGTGTGTGTGTGTAAAAATACTTCAGTAGGTGCTAAATATTTTATTCGACAAATATTAATCTGATCTACTAACATAGTGTCAGATGACCCAGCATGAGAGTGGCTATATAATCGCGCAGGCTGCTAGCAGCAACAGCCTGGTTGCCCAGGCAATCAATCGGAAATGAAATGGGTCTTAGGCAGGGCTTAGAATAACTTCTGAAACAGGTCATTGGAATGTGATAGAAAAGGTGGCAAGTAAGTCCTAAGCAGTGCCAAATCAGGTCGCCAGGTGAGGTGCCATGTCAGGTCGCCAGGTGAGGTGCCATGTCAGGTCGCCAGGTGAGGTGCCATGTCAGGTCGCCAGGTGAGGTGCCATGTCAGGTCGCCAGGTGAGGTGCCATGTCAGGTCGCCAGGAGAGGTGCCATGTCAGGTCGCCAGATGAGGTGCCATGTCAGGTCGCCAGGTGAGGTACCATGTCAGGTCGCCAGGTGAGGTACCATGTCAGGTCGCCAGGTGAGGTATCAGTTCAGGATGCAGGTCAAGGTGCCAGATAAGGTCGCAGGTCGAGGTGCCACTTCAAGTCGCAAGTGAAAATGTCAGGTCGTCACGTCGTAGATAAGACACCTAGACAAGTTTAAAACAACGTCTTCAAGACAGCGTTCTCGCGTTCCTGGACTGTTTTTTAAGCAACTGAGATCTTATCTGCTCGCGCAGTTCTTTATCGCTCCAGTTCTTTTTCGTTCAAATTCGAACGTTGCCTATTTTTGCCTGGCGATATTGTTGCCAGACGTATATCAACCTAATTTACCTAATTGTAGGTACTTCTACCTTATCATAGATTAACATAACTTAACCTAAAGTAAGTTAAAAAAATCGAAAAACAGAAAACGTCGAAAAACTAATGTTAGGTAAAGCGTCATTAATTTGGTTGCAAAATGAGAACTTTTCACCCCTAGAATGTTGACGCTTCTGCCCTGTCCCCAGACACCCTAAGAATATAAACTTCCCTAAGCATTTTGACAATAAAGAATCGTGTTGAACATACAATGTTCCCGTTTTCAGCACCAGCCTCTCAACCTTCCATGTTATACTACAAAGGTGCCGGTAAGGTTAGGTAAGGTTCGTCAGTGTTTCCTGACGCGGGTTTTGGTCAGATGATGACCCGCCTTTGGAGCTTTTGGCCATCTGACCGAGGCATTCCGCTGGCTTACAATTCCACCCCTTTAAAAATTATGTTGTAGTCTTCAACACCAGCTCCTCAACCTTCCATGTTGTACTACAAAGGTGCCGGTGTTGTAGTCTTCAACATTCCCTGCCAAGCTACAAGGGTAAAAACACGCCTCAAACATTGTGTCAACTTTGTTTTTAGCCGCTGATGAATCTTTTGATTGTGTATTAAGCTTTGTGTGTCTGTGTCTGTCTGTGTCTGTCTGTGTCTGTCTGTGTCTGTCTGTGTCTGTCTGTGTCTGTCTGTGTCTGTCTGTGTCTCTGTGTCTGTCTGTGTCTGTCTGTGTCTGTGTGTGTGTGTGTGTGTGTGTGTGTGTGTGTGTGTGTGTGTGTGTGTCTGTCTGTCTGTCTGTCTGCGCGTTCGTGTTCATGTACTCTGATGCGTTTGGATATAAGCAAGCTTAGGAACGTCAGTCTCCACAAAAATTCCTTAACTTCAGAGAATCAAGAGGAAAAGAATGCCCTGGGGAGGTGAACATTGACGGTGAGCATGAGAGAAGAGGGATGGAGGCACCACTAACATGAAGGGAGGAGGGGGGAGACGGGTGAAGGCATCACAAACATGAAAAGAGGGGCGGAGGGGATGTACCACTGACATGAAAGGAAGGATGGAAAGAATAGGCAGAGATACTCCAACTCAAACGGAAAAGGTTTCTAGGTGGCGGTACCACTAAAATGGAGAGGAGAGTTGGTGGTGAAGGTAACACCAACATGGAGAGAAGAGATGGGGAGGTACCTGAGATTAACACTAGCAACTTTGCACGTTATCTTGAGGGGCTGAGAAACTTTTCCGGAAGGTTGAACCACATCTATAAACAACAGTTATGCTGCTTGCCGAATGTGTTTCAACTTACCCTCGCTACAGCCGAGAGTGTATGACCGAGCTTCGACATCCAGACCAGGAAACATTTATCAATGGTCTCATTACATAGACCCAACTTAACCTGGCTTGGAGGAATATAAATAAAATTAAGGGTAACGAGATTAGTTAGGTCTCAGACCCTTGTCCTCTGTTATCGGACCCTTCCATTTACCACAGACGATATTAAACGTGTGACTGGTTCATTTTATGGTCACCAAAGATGATTGCAATAATCATTTCGTTGAATTTGAACTCACAGGCGCAGTAACTAAAAATAAATCTACTTCGCCTGGGAAAGAAGTTATCTCCTACAATTTACTTGGATTGCTCTCTCAAGTGTCAGGAAATTCCTTACTTATAAATCGTAAGCGATGCAACCGGAAGCTCCATTAATCTTGAGCCAATAGTCTCATCATTCCCATTACAAAACTCAATAAAAAATATTTTTCATCCAGTGTCTCCCACTAGCTGCCAGTGTAAAACATTTGAGAAGATGGTGTGAAATCGTCTCATGCACAGAAACACTTCTACTTTTTCTTAGACCAACCCACTACATCCTTTCATGTATGTAAAGCATGTGCATCACTGAATAACCACTTTCCTCAAACTGCACAATGACAATTTCGACACAATCTTCCTTGATCTCATAGATGCATTTGAGATTGTTGTATTTGGAACTGCCAGAATGGCTTCTACTCTGGATTAAGGGATCAGTTATGATTATTATTATATATCATTATTATTATTATTATTATTATTATTATTATTATTATTATTATTATTATTATTATTATTATTATTATTATTATACCATTGTAATGTTTGGACTACCGCCCAGAGTGTCCATATTATAACTATCAAATCACCAATGTTGTTCCTCCTGAAAAGTTTGTCTCCTATTCTTTGCTGAACATTTTTCCCTGGTTATTGTTCTTAATGAACAAAGTTATTTTAACTCGCCCAAAATGCCATATAACTCTCATTTCCAAGATTTATAATGTTCACACGAGACAAGCACTTTCATATCAAATTAAGAATTTGACTTTCCGATTGAATGTAACAGGACGTTGGAAGGATCGAGCCTTGAGAAGTCTTTGCGCTAGCATGAAGGCCAATACGCTGACAGGTAAGTTAACAAAGACGCACTCTTGACAAACTGTAATTGCAGTCCTCCGCACAAACCGAACCCGTCATGGGAGTGAGGGGATTTTAATCTAAGGAACTGAACCTTCTCTTTCCTTCCTTAAACCTGATTACCTTCCTATCCCCGGACACTACATGATCCTTAGAGGATTAACACTTCCCCGGAAATGTAATATTAATGCAGGACTTGCATCTTCGTCCACTTTCCGTCGCTAAATGACATAAGCGAATGAAAAGTAATGTATCACATTTTATGATTTTTAATTTAGAGGAAAGGTGTGCGCTGCACTGTCATGTCTGCTCGCAATTAGCGGACGGAGGATCGAAGTTTCAATACCTTGTGCTGGTTGACCTGCAAGGGCTTACTGCTTCACGTGAATAATAATAATCTAAATAGTAATAATAATAGTAATAGGAATAATACTAATACTACTAATAATAATAGTAATATTATTACTTCTACTACTAATAATAGTAATAGTATTACTACTACAGCTAATAATACTAATAGCGATAATACTAATACTATTAGTACTACTACTACTAATAATAATGCTAATAATAATAGTTATAGTATTACTATTGCTAATAATAATACTAACACTAGTAAGAGTAATAGTAATAATTTGATTCAGTGGTCTGGTGGCTAAAACTCTCCCTTCACACGGCGAGGGCCTCGGTTCGATTCCCAGCCAGAGTAGAAACATTGGGCGTGTTTCTTTCCACCTGTTGTCTATGTTCCCCATCAGTAAAATGGGTACCTGGGTGTTAGTCAACTGGTGCGAGTCGCATCCTGGGACACTGACCTAATTTGGCCGAAATGCTCAGCAGAACAAGGGGCTTTCTATATAGTAGTATGTCATTGATGTCACCTAGGCCTTTATACCTTGTACATGTACTTGTAGTAAATAAAGATATTATTATTATTATATTATCTAAACGTTCTTGTCTCACTCTCTCTCCACACTCAGCCTGTCCCGAGAGTTCAACCTGTCTTTTAACATCGTTTCTGATTTTTTTTCGGCTTTTCCTTGAAGGCATTAGAAAGTTTTCTTCTGTTTTTCGAAGCAAAATGATCAGTTCTCGAGTTTTTCGAAGTTGTTGATAAACTTGAGACGTCATGGCAACACCACCGCGATGACGTGTGTAGTAACTGACTGGGAGGAAGAGGAGCTCAGGTGTGTAGGAACTGACTGGGAGGAAGAGGAGCTCAGGTGTGTAGGAACTGACTGGGAGGAAGAGGAGCTCAGGTGTGTAGGAACTGACTGGGAGGAAGAGGAGCTCAGGTGTGTAGGGACTGACTGGGAGGAAGAGGAGCCCAGGTGTGTAGGAACTGATTGGGAGGAAGAGGAGCTCAGGTGTGTAGGAACTGACTGGGAGGAAGAGGAGCCCAGGTGTGTAGGAACTGACTGGGAGGAAGAGGAGCTCAGGTGTGTAGGGACTGACTGGGAGGAAGAGGAGCTCAGGTGTGTAGGGACTGACTGTGAGGAAGAGGAGCTCAGGTGTGTAGGAACTGACTGGGAGGAAGAGGAGCCCAGGTGTGTAGGAACTGACTGGGTGGAAGAGGAGCCCAGGTGTGTAGGAACTGACTGGGAGGAAGAGGAGCTCAGGTGTGTAGGAACTGACTGGGAGGAAGAGGAGCTTAGGTGTGTAGGAACTGACTGGGAGGAAGAGGAGCCCAGGTGTGTAGGAACTGACTGGGAGGAAGAGGAGCTCAGGTGTGTAGGGACTGGCTGTGAGGAAGAGGAGCTCAGGTGTGTAGGAACTGACTGGGAGGAAGAGGAGCCCAGGTGTGTAGGAACTGACTGGGTGGAAGAGGAGCCCAGGTGTGTAGGAACTGACTGGGAGGAAGAGGAGCTCAGGTGTGTAGGAACTGACTGGGAGGAAGAGGAGCTCAGGTGTGTAGGAACTGACTGGGAGGAAGAGGAGCTCAGGTGTGTAGGGACTGACTGGGAGGAAGAGGAGCTCAGGTGTGTAGGGACTGACTGTGAGGAAGAGGAGCTCAGGTGTGTAGGAACTGACTGGGTGGAAGAGGAGCCCAGGTGTGTAGGAACTGACTGGGAGGAAGAGGAGCTCAGGTGTGTAGGAACTGACTGGGAGGAAGAGGAGCCCAGGTGTGTAGGAACTGACTGGGAGGAAGAGGAGCCCAGGTGTGTAGGAACTGACTGGGAGGAAGAGGAGCTCAGGTGTGTAGGGACTGACTGTG
>NC_091298.1:19200100-19215100 GCF_038502225.1 Cherax quadricarinatus
AGAGAATGGAAAAAGTACAGAAGGCAGAGAACACGCGAAAATAGGGAGATCAGTCGCAGAGCCAGGAATGAGTATGCACAGGTAAGGAGGGAGGCCCAGCGACAGTATGAAAATGACATAGCATCGAGAATCAAGACTGACCCGAAACTGTTGTATAGCCACATCAGGAGGAAGACAACAGTCAAAGACCAGGTGATCAGATTAAGGACAGAAGGTGGAGAACTCACAAGAAATGATCAGGAGGTATGTGAGGAGCTGAACAGGAGATTTAAGGAAGTTTTTACAGTAGAGACAGGAAGGGCTGTGGGAAGACAGCACAGAAGGGAACATCAAGAGGAAATATACCAACAAGTGTTGGATGACATACGAACAACTGAGGAGGAGGTGAAGAAGCTCTTAAGTGACCTTGACACCTCAAAGGCGATGGGACCGGACAACATCTCCCCATGGGTCCTTAGAGAAGGAGCAGAGATACTGTGCGTGCCTCTAACCGCAATCTTCAACACATCCCTTGAAACTGGGCAACTACCTGAGAAATGGAAGACAGCTAATGTAGTCCCCATATTTAAGAAAGGAAACAGAAACGAGGCACTAAACTACAGACCTGTGTCTCTGACATGTATTGTGTGCAAAGTCATGGAGAAGATTATCAGGAGGAGAGTGGTCGAACACCTGGAAAGGAACAAGATTATAAATGAAAACCAGCATGGGTTCATGGAAGGCAAATCTTGTATCACAAACCTCCTGGAGTTTTATGACAAGGTAACAGAAGTAAGACACGAGAGAGAGGGGTGGGTAGACTGCGTTTTCCTAGACTGCAGGAAGGCCTTTGACACAGTTCCCCACAAGAGATTAGTGCAGAAGCTGGAGGATCAGGCGCATGTAAAAGGGAGGGCACTGCAATGGATAAGGGAATACCTGACAGGGAGGCAGCAACGAGTCATGGTGCGTGAAGAGGTATCACAGTGGGCGCCTGTTACGAGCGGGGTCCCACAGGGGTCAGTTCTAGGACCAGTGCTATTTTTGATATATGTGAACGACATGATGGAAGGAATAGACTCTGAAGTGTCCCTGTTCGCAGATGACGTGAAGTTGATGAGAAGAATTAAATCGGACGAGAATGAGGCAGGACTGCAAAGAGACCTGGACAGGCTGGACATGTGGTCCAGTAACTGGCTTCTCGAATTCAATCCAGCCAAATGCAAAGTCATGAAGATTGGGGAGGGGCAAAGAAAACCGCAGACAGAGTATAGGCTAGGTGGACAAAGACTACAGACCTCACTCAGGGAGAAAGACCTTGGGGTGACCATAACACCGAGCACATCACCGGAGGCACACATCAACCAAATAACCGCTGCAGCATACGGGCGCCTGGCAAACCTGAGAATAGCGTTCCGATACCTTAATAAGGAATCGTTCAAGACACTGTACACTGTGTATGTTAGACCCATACTGGAGTATGCAGCACCAGTCTGGAACCCACACCTGGTCAAGCACGTCAAGAAGTTAGAGAAAGTACAAAGGTTTGCAACAAGGCTATTCCCAGAGCTCAAGGGAATGTCGTACGAGGAAAGGTTAAGGGAAATCGGACTGACGACACTGGAGGACAGAAGGGTCAGGGGAGACATGATAACGACATACAAGATACTGCGGGGAATAGACAAGGTGGACAGATAGGATGTTCCAGAGAGGGGACACAGGGACAAGGGATCACAACTGGAAGCTGAAGACTCAGACGAGTCACAGGGACGTTAGGAAGTATTTCTTCAGTCATAGAGTTGTCAGCAAGTGGAATAGCCTAGCAAGTGAAGTAGTGGAGGCAGGAACCATACATAGTTTTAAGAAGAGGTATGACAAAGCTCAGGAAGCAGAGAGAGGACCCAGTACCGATCAGTGAAGAGGCGGGGCCAGGAGCTGAGTCTCGACCCCTGCAACCACAATTAGGTGAGTGCAATTAGGCGAGTACACACACACACACACGTACGTGTGTCTGTGTGTATACTCGCCTAGTTGTGGTTTGCTGGGATCGAGTTATAGCTCCTGGCCCCGCCTCTTCACTGGCTGCTACTGGGTCACTCTCCCTGAACCATGAGCTTTATCATACCTTTGCTTAAATATATGTATGGATCCTGCCTCCACTGCATCGCTTCCCAAATTATTGCTGTATAGCCCTTGTGGCTTAGCGCTTCTTTTTGATTATAATAATTCCCAAACTATTCCACTTCCTGACTACTGTGACTGAAGAAATACTTCCTAACATCCTTGTGATTCATCTGTCTTCAACTTCCAACTGTGTCCCCTTGTTGTTGTGTCCCATCTCTGGTGTGTGTGTGTGTGTGTGTACTCGCCTAATTGTACTCGCCTAATTGTGGTTGCAGGGTTCGAGACTCGGCTCCTGGCCCCGCCTCTTCACTGATCGCTACTAGGTCCTCTCCCTCTCTGCTTCCTGAGCTTTGTCATACCTCTTCTTAAAACTATGTATGGTTCCTGCCTCCACTACACTTGCTAGGCTATTCCACTTCCTGACGACTCTATGACTGAAGAAATACTTCCTAACGTCCCTGTGACTCGTGTGTGCGCGTGTGTGTGTGTGTGTGTGTGTGTGTGTGTGTGTGTGTGTGTGTGTGTGTGTGTGTGTGTGTGCGCGCGCGCGCGCGCGTTTGTGAGTGTGTGCGCGAGCGCGTGTGCGTTTGTGTGTGATTGTGCGCGCGCGTTTGCTGTGTGCGTGTGTACGTACTCAACTATTCGTGGTTGCATGGGTCGAATCACATCTGCCACGCCTCTTCGCTGGTCGCTACTAGGTTTCCTCTCTCCCTGCACCTCTCTTTAAAGCTATGTTTAGATCCTGCCTTCAGTACATCATTCTCCAGATTGTTCCACTTCCTGACAACACTGAAGAAATACTGCCTAACATCCCTGTGACTCATCTGAATTTTCATCTTTACAACTTCCAGTTGTGACCCATTCTTGCTGTGTCGTATCTCTGAAACACCCTGTCCTCATTCACCTTGTCAATTCCTCACAGAATTTTCTGTGTCGTTGTCCTGTCCCTCCTATCCCTTCTGTCTGAATAAACTAGGAGGAGGACCAGCTTTGTGTGTGTGTGTGTGTGTGTGTGTGTGTGTGTGTGTGTGTGTGTGTGTGTGTGTCACAACTGATTGCGGGGAAGAAAATAATTAGTTAGAAAAAAAAATACTGCTGCAACTGGTGTGATGGATTAATAGTGGCCAGAGGGCTGGTTTGTGATGAAGGGGGTAAGAAGGAAGGGGAAGAAAGGGAAGTAGAGGGGTGAGAGGGTGTGGGAGAATAAAAATAAAAATAGCTGCAAAGAGGGTTGGTAGAGAATGTGGAAAATTATGGGCATTTGAAGAGAGAAAAAAGTATGAGGGGGAGTATAAAAGTGTCTAGAGATGAAACAGAAAAGGTAAACAGGGGGCAAATAAAGATGAATGTGTTGGAGGGGGGGGGGGCAGGTGGCCAGTTGAAACGCACGCCCCCTACTAAGAGGTGAGCATTACACTACTCTCCCCACGGCTATTCAGGTGATAAATTCGCTTGATTAAATAATTAAAATGTAAGAAAACTACGCTTACGGCAGAAAGGGTTTGTACAGTATGAAATCTGCCATTACGTGTTATAAACAAGAATGTGAGCAGGAAGAGTTAGTGTAGTAAGAGATGGAAAGTAATACAGTAATAGAATGAAGGGTGGGCGAAAGAGCAAGAGATAATTACAATATTCTTTATGTATATATATAATATATATATATATATATATATATATATATATATATATCTATATATATATATAATAATATAGATATATATATATATATATAGATATATATTATATGAGAAATGGAGAGAGAGAATTTTTTTTAATTAGTTGATACCGGATAATGCCCTGATTTTTTCAGCTCGCTAATGTGAAATAAATTCATTACATATCTAACTGAAGCCTAGAGAATAACTTCATTAATATTTTAGTCTCCCTTAAACCGAGGAGCAGGAATTAGTGGTGTCATTTTGTTCTAGCGGTGGATAATTAAGACGCTTCGAAATCTAGGCTTCCGAGGAGTTACTTTCAAGAGACTGTACAACGCGGAGAAGTAATTCACTAACATTATTGCAATAAAATTGCAGTAAGCAGGTGATAACACAATTTGGAAAATTACCACAGCGATAAAATATTGAAATAACAAGCGTTCTCGTGATTTCTCACGTAAGGAACAGTAAAATAATATGTCAAGAATATACAGATATAAACCATTTTCTACTTGAAGTAAATAGTCGAGCTTCATCCATAATGTAAACTGTTGAATCTGAAATAAAAAACTCATTGTCTTTTTCAGATGTTTTAATTATTCAGGGGAACCAAGAATTTAAATTAAAAATATACAGGAAATCGACTGTTGTTATTCTTCACTTAATGAGTGTTAAATGTTCTACATGTATTCTGCTCCGTGATTTTGACAACTCTGCATTTGCAGCCTGGAGGTCAAAGATGAGGAAATACTGAAGATTTATAAAATACCATATGATCTTAATTATCAAAAAACTTAGTTGACAAGTCTTTTAAAATTGTCAGAAATACTTTAATTGAAAATTCCACCCCCCCCCCCAAAAAAATAAGAATATATTGGTTCTACCTTTCCATGAAAACCTTCTTGATATACCTTGTTTAATTAAGAATTTCAAAATCAAATTTGTATTTAAAATCTTGTTACAGTAAAAACATTTTAAGAATTCCTCAAAAAAAAAAAAAAAAAAATGCTGATGGCTGTGTATATGAGAATCCTATTAAGAAATATTTTTTAAGTTTATTATGGTCAAACTGGAAAAGTCTCTTAACTATAAACTACAACATAAATGTATCATTAGAACTGAACAAGAGTTTAATGCTCTGTTTATTCATGCGAGAGATTTTAACCAACCAGTTGATTTTGAAAAGACCGAGAAGGTTGCATCAAGCAGATCCATGGCTGAGCGAAATAGTCAATTCAGGCTTAATGCAAAATTGTAATCAGTGCATTATGAATATAAGTTCAGGGTTGTATAAATTAGATTCATTTATAATGGGAAGATTTTAAATTATTCCTGATATGTCACTCTAAAATTTTTACTTTACATGTGACTTAACTATATCTTCACCACACTCCCACACTCGTTGAGTAGGGTCATATGTAAGGTCATATCTCAGTTGTACAAGTCTTCTGTTCCATTATTTTTACTATTCCTTGATGTGTGAAATCACGAAAGAAATTGGAATTTCACTATTATTTTTCACTGTGGTAATTTGCACAATAATATAATGCATAAATCTACGATGGATAAAGACACGTGTGTTTTGTTTAGGATATATACTAGAGTAAATGTTTCGCCATGAGCCTTTTTTTCCGTCTTCGTTGACGGAGGAAGACTAATGGATTAGGACAAACCACTCGCGGCGAAAAGTTTCCTTTAATAAATGTCCTGAACTGTCCATAAATGTCTTTTTTCCACGTCTTGGCATCACCATTCATTTGCGGATAAATCAATTACCAAGAGCGACGCAAAAAAACTGTTAGAAATAGTGCAGATATTTTTTTTTTCGGTCAAATTGGACTCCTCGCAGAATGAGAAGAAATTAGTAAGAGAGAAGCCCGTATTGAAAAAGATACGTACAGTTCAGGACATTTATTAGAGGAAACATATTGCCACGAGTGGCTTCAGTCCTAATACAGATGTGCAACATCTGGGTATCTTTATTTGTAGACGTTTAGCCATTCAAAACACTGGATGGGGCAACGTCTACAATGATACCCAGATGTTGCACATGTCAAATTCTTCGTCCTCAACTCCACATAAGTGCTTTTTTTCCACATCTTTTCAGTATCGCCATTCTATTTCTCAGAGAAACTCATGGATTTACTGGCTCTTCATACAGTAGTGAGGTAAGACGGCATCCACCCAGACAGTCAGTTATGGAGGGAGGCCTTAAGCTGTTTATCAATAATCTTTCTTTACGGTTTTATCATATTTTAGTAGAAAAGTATTCAGCAGAGGCTTTACGTTCCCGTTCACGACATATATGTTGAAATTAGGAACATCGCCGATCAATACAGATTCTCTTATCGTTCTATGAATTACGTTAACATTCATAAATGATTCATGATTGACGGAGTTCAGCAATATTATTACAACAGGTCTGTCACAGGTGCTTTGACTCAGCTGAAGGTCTCTTGATCCAAAGAATTGGAAACTTTCTTTTCCCCTGGATCGAATCTAATTACCTCCCATTCCCCAATGCGCTGCATGACCCGTATAGGTGTAGCACACAGACCATGGAATAAAATACTGCAAATAGTTATTTGACCACGACTCGGCCAGCATATAATAGAGGAAAGAAATAGTGTATTGTTGATGAACTGAGACAAACATACAAACTGCACAACAAGTTTTTAATTCGAAAATATTTCGTTTTCTGATGAGCTTTATGAAATCAAGGTTAACAGAAGGTCTACGTAGAGCGAAACGTTGCTCCAATAAAAGCATGTTCTGGAACTCTGTTTTCCTTAGTACAGAAACAACTTATATATATATATATATATATATATATATATATATATATATATATATATATATATATATATATATATATATATATAGAAAGAGGCTAAAGCAAAAACTCTCAAAAGAAAAGAGAAAAAAAAAGTTAAATCTATAAATTTTGGAAGAAAGTGGCATGCTGGAAGACAATGAGGGAGAGGGAAGGGAAATCCTGAAAGATACTGGATCGCTAGACAGACAAGGAGAGAGAGAGAGAGAGTGGAGGTGAGATCCTGGAAGAAAATGGTGTCCAGGAGAGACATGGATGGAAAAAAAAGTTGAAATCATGGAAGAAAATGGGACGTTGAGAAGACAAGGGAGAGGAAGGGAAGGTTTAAGGAGTGGCAGGGATATTTACGATAACTCTCCAGGCTGGCCGCAAGGAGTTTCCAGAGGGTGGGCAAGAATGTTCATGAGATAGTCGAGGGAGTTTGAGCTGGAGGAAGTGGACCGTATTTCTTTTTTTTTTCTTTTACTTTGATCCAAGTATGTTTATGATCATCCAAAGTTTCTCTGACGATTTAATAAGTTTTTTTTTAGGACGATGAAGGTTACATAAACTTTATATGATAGTTAACTAAGATCACTTCCATGTTTCTGCAATAGTTAGGGACGTCCTGTATCTTAAAATTATAAAATATTTAAAAAGATTTTAAAATCCATTGATAATAGGACAGTTATTTTTTTTAAATGCGTGATTTATAGGGTTGTGAAGGATTGTAAGGCTGAAGGGGTTTTAGGAAGATCAAGGATCTGTAAGATGGTCGTGATTTTAGAGAAAGGAATGTCATGAATTTCTAGGATCATGAAATTTTAAGACAGTGGAGTTTCAAGGAGGTTCAGCTGCTCATGGGATGTATGCTTTCTAAAATTTCTGGAATTTTCTCCTATAGTCAAGCATTTCTTGAATGACAAAGTTTCTAGACTTGCCAAGGACTCACTGGGAGAGTGAATCATGCCCATAAATAGAAGGTTGAAAGTTTTTTTTCATGAAGGATGTCTAGATTAATTCTGGGTTTATCAAAGTTTTCTGGAAATGCGTAAGAGGACACAATACACACAACAAGCTTTCATCAGGACTACCTTTCACTCGGGAGAAAGATTGATCAAGTAATTACTTGAAAAAGCTTAATCCTAAGCTAAAGGTACATCCAATAAATGCCTCTTCTGCATATTATCTTAATGTCCATACCTGTCGGCATTATGCTTTTTACATCCCCTTTCAGGAAATATTGAATATTTTCAATGGTAGTTATTTATTTCCCAGTCTTCTCTTCCTTACAGTTTTCCCCAATACTCTACGTGACATCCATGCCTAAAGGCTCGGCAACAGGCTAATTTTGCTGTTATAGCAAGTGCCTAAACTCAACTGACTCAGTATTCTTACTGGAGGTAAACTTTTCCTGTGAAGCAGTGTTCAGAGGACTCCGTGTACAGCTAAAGGCCATCCCGAGTGAAGGATGGCAGGCTACGTGAGGAAGTTAGGAATTTTCTTATAGATTCAGCGGTTAATTTTGGACACTAGACGAGAAAGTGATCAGGACAGGGATTTGTAGGGCAGTGAATGCGATGACACAGACGGAAAATTACAATGGAGAGTAAGACATTCTTGTTAAATGATCTGCCAGATTTTTTTTTTCTCACTGCTAAACATGTAATGTGGCAGGTAAATTTGAGAATTATTTATTTTACATGTAATACAATACGGTTATTTCTTCAGAGTTCTTCCTGTAAGATTTCCTTTCCAATTCAGGAGGTCTTGTCTGAGACCGGGGCGCGGAGACGATGATTCCTGGAACGAGTAATAGATACACCATGTTCAAATCTTAACTCGAAACCTAAGTCTAGATTTATATGGGATTTTCAATGTGTACTAAAGGATTTCCAGGAAACTTCAGCAATAAAGTTGTTAGACGAAAAACACTTCCAGCGAAGGACTGGAATCTAACATTTGATTACAAAAGTGCTCGAAATTCAACTGATAATAGATTGTGAAGGAAATTTAAGTGACCGACTCATTACAATATATCAGACATTCTTACCGGTATGCATATGCACCCAGACTCACTACTGTACACATGTACAATCAGACTAAGTTGCATTTCTTGCATTTTTTTGCTAATATAATAATCCTGTACTCCAGTTCGATGAAAGTGGGAGTAAGAGTGTGAGGGAGCAAGAATGTGAGTGTGTGAGATAGTGTGAAAGAGTGTGAGGGAGTGAAAGTGAGAGAATGAGTGTGAGAAAGTGAGTGCGTGCTTGTGAGTGAAAGTGCGGGAGAGTAAGAGTGAGTGCGAGTGCTGAGTGTAACATTATGCTTCTCGGGTAACGGGGAAGTTAGAGTGAAGGTCTAGGAAGGTTTTTGTCGTCATTTGTGTTCACTTATGCTTGATTGCTTTCTCGGAGAGCGCACTTGATGCCCGTGACTCCTGACTCTCACTCTAGTGACTCATGACTCATAGGTGACGACTCATGACTGGTGACTCATGGGGATGTCTCATCACCTAGGCTGGTGGTGCCAGTAACTCGTGACTCACACAAGTGGTGGCGGGTTATTCATTATTCACACTAGTGAATCAGTCATTAATGACTCACTAGTGGTCTTGTGTTAAATATGGCTCACAATGGCGATTGGTTACTCTAGATGACCCACAATTGTGATAAGTTACAAATGACTCACGCAAGCCGCACCTTTTGACTCACACATGCCAAACCGTCTGACTTACACATGCCTCACTGTCTGACTCACACAGGCAACACTGACTCTCATATGTCCCACAATTTCACCTGGAGTCTATACCTGCAGGGTATTCCGGGGATCAAGGGCCCCCCGCGGCCCGGTCCACGACCAGGCCTCTCGGTGGATCAGGGTCTGATCAACCGGGCTGTTACTCACACAGGCAACACCGTCTGACTCACACAGGCAACACCGTCTGACTCACACAGGCAACACCGTCTGACTCACACAGGCAACACCGTCTGACTCACACAGGCAACACCGTCTGACTCATGACTCAAGCGAGAGGCTCTCGGAGGTACAATTAAAAGTTTTGCCGCTCTAAAGAGGCACTTTTCGGAACGTAAATGAATGTAAATAAGACTTAATTGAAAGTTAGATAATTTTACAGTGAAGAGAGGCGGTGGGAAGTTGTTTACACTGCTGGCATTAACTCTCATTATTATATTCCCCCGATGAGTGTTAAGGCCTTAGGGGTCATTCAGTGCCTGTGGGGGAATAGCCAATCTGAGCCGATCCAAGGGTAGGTACGTCTAATTTCTTGGATCAAGAGTCCATTTGTATCAAGGTAGGTGTTCTCAGTGTCAAGTCTTGATAATTTTTTCTTGTCTATGAGGCACTATATAGTGACAGATGCTAAAGGAGAGTAGGTGGAAGTAGATTGGCCAGTACGTCTCTCTCTCTTCTCAGGGATCGAACCCTTATATTTGACCTTAGTGGTGTTCGTCATGCATTCTAATCACTGTAACTGCCATTTTTTCAGTGCCAGAAATTGTGTGCATGGTGACAAATATTCTAATATATATATATTTTTTTTAGTTCTCTTGAGTCCTTTATTCGGAAGTCTTACCTCTGTCTCCTGTGTGTCTATCGCAATATATTCTTTTGTATTAAAATATTTCAGACACTGTAAACTTAAAATGACTTACCTATTTTATATATCTACATGTGTGACACAAGGCGATATTTCTGAAAATGTTATAAAATATAGTGTCTGTACCGCTTGATCCTAAGTTTATAATGGAAGTCTCTTCTTACATTGTTAGTGGGCTCAAGTTGGGGTGTGTGAGAGAGAGAGGGAGATTATTTTCTAGTAAAAGCAGGCCCTTAGACAGGGATGCATTATATCTGGTAGTGTAACATATTTAGAAAGAGTGTGAAGCATGAGTGTGAATGTTGCAACGTGGAGGCTGGAGGCAGCAAAGATGTCGTGTCTAAGGGCAATGTGTGGTGTGAATATTATGCAAAGAATTCATAGTTTGAAGATTAGGAGGAGGTGCGGGGTTACTAAAAGTTTTATCCAGAGGACTGAAGAGGGGTTGAAGTGGTTTGGACATTTAGAAAGTATGTAGAAAAATAAACTGGCTTCGAGGGTGTATAAATCTGTCGTGGAAGTAAGGTGGGGGTCGGCGGTTGTCCTAGGAATTGTTGGCGGGAGGGAGGGGGGGTAAAGAAGATTTTGTAAGAGAACGGTTTGTGGATCCAACAGGCGTGTGGAAGCGTGTTAGAGTGGAGCCGAGAGGATTTTATGACTTGATGTGCTGTTGGAGTTTGAGCAAGGCATCATTTATGAAGGGATTCAGGGAAATCGGTTAGCCGGACTTGAGTCCTGGAGGTGGGAAACATAGTGCTTGCACTCTAAAGGTGGGGGTGGGGATATTTGCAGTTTGGAGGAACATCTGAGCTGTAATGTCGGCACACCTGTTTCTGACTCATGACTACTCACGCTAGTTGTCGCAGTGGGAGATTGCTTGTTTGTGTGTGTGTGTGTGTGTGTGTTTATCTATATATATATATATATATATTAAACACCGGCCGTCTCCCGCTGTCACAATTATTGTACACACATTCCTTATAAGTGAAATAACTGACATGCTTATTGACAGAATTATAAATCTATAAAGCTGGTAAATTATTTTGGTAATACAGGTATTCCTTATGAAGTCTTTGTCTTATACTTTGGAAGAATTGCTTGTTTTTGCTTAATAATGAAACGTAGATTGTTTGGGGCTCCAATTGGTGGTTCACTTCGACCAACACTTGAATGCTTTTCTTTCATTTCACGAGATGAAATGGTTGGAAGATTGGCCTTTGTTATTTAAACCATTTGTGCCCAAACTGTTGGAATTTAACCGAAAGATCAGATTTTCCCCATTTTGGAAGCCAAAATGGAGTTTTAAAATAATTCTCTGTCTGTCTCTGTCTCTCTCTCTCTCTCTCTCTCTCTCTCTCTCTCTCACTAGCTCGCTCGCTCGCTCGCGCGCGCTCTTTCACCTACAAGCCTTCTTATATCACATATTTAACTGATTATCTACGTGTATAAATATTTGTTCATCTCTTAACTAATTTGTCCTCGAGTCTCTTCTTTGTTCAGTCTCTCTTCTTGCAACTCAGTACATACACCTCTTTTATTAAACATCCTCTTCTCTCTATTCTTGTGCGTCTACTGGTCCACATACCTCCATGTCTCTCCACCAGTCCACTAATCCCACTCAGCTCTTCCATTTTATCTCCAACAAGCGTCCACGTTTAATTACACTAAAGGAGCTCTCTGAAACACTTTCTTTAGCTCATTAAAAATGAATCAAAGAGGGAGTATGGAGAGCGGCCGTGCTCTTGTCTGCTTGAGCTCTCTTGTGTTTCCCTTGACTGTACCGCCTTCCATGTTTCTATTAATAATGAACATTGTTCTGCATTATATTCAGTTAGGTTTGCCTTTGTCCTTGATGTGTTAGACTGCAAGAACTGCCGACATATTTGGTGGAAAACGCATTCTTTATTTGTATATATTTCGTTCTACGTAGAACTTTATCAAATCAATTGACTTGAGAGATGTTACGGTTGTCACTGGAAAAGTAGCCACAGTACTCTAGAGTATCACTGTTTTTATTTTGAGAGTGAAGAGGGAGGGGAAGGGAAGGGAAGGAAGGGGGGCTTAAGATTAGCTTAAAACTTAGTGCACTCTGGTGTGAAACTAACTGATATACTTCAATACATGCGCTTCCGGATGGAGGAAAAACACTAAACACTACACACACACACACACACACACACACACACACACACACACACACACACACACACACAGTAGAGCAACAAGTGGAGGGAGAAGCAGGAAGGCCAGGACGAATGAAGCCAAACTACAAGAAAGGGGACTACACAGGAATGAGGAACTACCTGAACGGGGTTCAGTGGGACAGAGAACTGGCAGGGAAGCCAGTTAATGAGATGATAGAATATGTAGCAACAAAATGCAAGGAGACTGAGGAGAGGTTTGTACCCAAGGGTAACAGGAATAATGAAAACGCCAGGATGAGCCCATGGTTTACCCAAAGGTGCAGGGAGGCAAAAACCATGTGTGCTAGGGAATGGAAGAAATATAGAAGGCAAAGGACCCAGGAGAATAAGGAGAACAGTCGTAGAGCCAGAAACGAATATGCACAGATAAGAAGGGAGGCCCAAAGACAATATGAAAATGACATAGCAGCGAAAGCCAAATCTGACCCGAAACTGTTGTACAGCCACATCAGGAGGAAAACAACAGTCAAGGACCAGGTAATCAGGCTAAGGAAGGAAGGAGGAGAGACAACAAGAAATGACCGTGAAGTATGTGAAGAACTCAACAAGAGATTCAAAGAAGTGTTCACAGAGGAGACAGAAGGAGCTCCAGAAAGACGGAGAGGTGGGGCACACCACCATGTGCTGGGCACAGTGCACACAACCGAGGAAGAAGTGAAGAGGCTTCTGAGTGAGCTAGATACCTCAAAGGCAATGGGGCCAGATAACATCTCCCCATGGGCATTGAGAGAGGGAGCAGAGGCGCTATGTGTACCCCTAACAACAATATTCAATACATCTATCGAAACAGGGAGATTGCCTGAGGCATGGAAGACAGCAAATGTAGTCCCAATCTTTAAAAAAGGAGACAGACATGAAGCATTAAACTACAGACCAGTGTCACTGACATGTACAGTATGCAAAATCACGGAGAAGATTATCAGGAGAAGAGTGGTGGAACACCTAGAAAGGAACGATCTCATCAACAGCAGCCAACATGGTTTCAGGGACGGAAAATCCTGTGTCACAAACCTACTGGAGTTCTATGACATGGTGACAGCAGTAAGACAAGAGAGAGAGGGGTGGTGGATTGCATTTTCTTGGACTGCAAGAAGGCGTTTGACACAGTTCCACACAAGAGATTGGTGCAAAAACTGGAGGACCAAGCAGGGATAACAGGGGAGGCACTACAATGGATCAGGGAATACTTGTCAGGAAGGCAGCAGCGAGTCATGGTACGTGGCGAGGTGTCAGAGTGGGCACCTGTGACCAGCGGGGTCCCGCAGGGGTCAGTCCAAGGACCAGTGCTGTTTCTGGTATTTGTGAACGACATGACGGAAGGAATAGACTCTGAGGTGTCCCTGTTTGCAGATGACGTGAAGTTGATGAGAAGAATTCACTCGATCGAAGACCAGGCAGAACTACAAAGGGATCTGGACAGGCTGCAGACCTGGTCCAGCAATTGGCTCCTGGAGTTCAATCCCACCAAGTGCAAAGTCATGAAGATTGGGGAAGGGCAAAGAAGACCGCAGACGGAGTACAGTCTAGGGGGCCAGAGACTACAAACCTCACTCAAGGAAAAAGATCTTGGGGTGAGTATAACACCAGGCACATCTCCTGAAGCGCACATCAACCAAATAACTGCTGCAGCATATGGGGGCCTGGCAAACCTCAGAACAGCATTCCGACATCTTAATAAGGAATCATTCAGGACCCCGTACACCGTGTACGTTAGGCCCATATTGGAGTATGCGGCACCAGTTTGGAACCCACACCTAGCCAAGCACGTAAAGAAAGTAGAGAAAGTGCAAAGGTTTGCAACAAGACTAGTCCCAGAGCTAAGAGGTATGTCCTACGAGGAGAGGTTAAGGGAAATCAACCTGACGACACTGGAGGACAGGAGAGATAGGGGGGACATGGTAACGACATACAAAATACTGAGAGGAATTGACAAGGTGGACAAAGACAGGATGTTCCAGAGATTGGACACAGTAACAAGGGGACACAGTTGGAAGCTGAAGACACAGATGAATCACAGGGATGTTAGGAAGTATTTCTTCAGCCACAGAGTAGTCAGTAAGTGGAATAGTTTGGGAAGCGATGTAGTGGAGGCAGGATCCATACATAGCTTTAAGCAGAGGTATGATAAAGCTCACGGCTCAGGGAGAGTGACCTAGTAGCGATCAGTGAAGAGGCGGGGCCAGGAGCTCGGACTCGACCCCCGCAACCTCAACTAGGTGAGTACAACTAGGTGAGTACACCCACACACACATACATAAGTGTCCCCTGTTCGCAGATGATGTGAAGTTAATGAGAATTAAATTGGACGAGGATCAGGCAGGACTACAATACAACCTGGACTGGCTGGAAGCCTGGTCCATCAACTGGCTCCTCGAATTTAACCCCGCCAAATACAAAATCATAAAGATTGGGGAAGGGCAAAGAAGGTCGCAGACAGAGTATAGTTTAGTTGGCCAAAGACAGCAAACCTCATTCAAGGAAAAGGATCTTGGGGTGAGTATAATATCGAGCACATCTCCTGAGACGCACATCAACCAAATAACTGATGCTGCAGCATATGGGCGCCTGGCAAACCTAAGAACAGCGTTCTAATACTTC
>NC_091298.1:19217600-19222600 GCF_038502225.1 Cherax quadricarinatus
AGGGAAAGACCGTGTGGAAGGTATATAGTGTGGTGCTGGCAACTGAAATATGGAGCGATGCATTTGAGGATCAGGGAGTGGCGTAGTAAGTGGTGGGTCAAGAATGAAGTACAGGTAATGGGGAAAAGAGATAAAGAAGAATTGAGAATAGCAGAGTTTGATAAGGGAAGTGGGATATGTTAAGAAAGGAATTAGAAGTCAGAAGGGACAAGAAATGAATGAAAAGAAAGAAAGAGATGAGGGAGAGATTTTTCTCGAGGTGGGAGTGGGGTGGAAGGTGAATGAACAGGAAGGAGAGAGATACGAGAAGTAAAACAGAGAGATGCAGCAGGAAGAGTAGCAACAGACTGGAAGGAAGGTCTTAGGTGGAGAGAGACGGAGTGTAAGAAAAGAAGTGTGCAGAATATGGAAGATGTCAAGGAGAAGGCGACATTAGAAGCAAGAACAGCCGAAGTGGGAAGAGTTTCGGAGTCATGGCTGGGAGTGGGGAAGTATGGGAGTTTGAACGTCGGAGGAGGAACTTCGGTGGAGGTTACTTGTTCACGGTATGCCGTACCTCTCGCAATTTTCCCCATATTTTAGTCTGATTCACCTTGTGTTTGAAGATGATGCCTTAATGCTGATGAAATGCTCTTGATTCAGTGGATTGGAGCTACCATCCCATTTCTTAGATTAAACTTGATTTTATCACATTCCTCATTCTCTGTATGCCCGCACGGGTTGAGGGCTTCCATGTGAATATAGTAATAATTCTCCTGGTAGTTCCTGCAACCACGTAGCTGAGGAACTTAAGAAGTTCGTATATTGTTCATAATTCTCTCATTTTCTCTCTCTCTCTCTCTCTCTCTCTCTCTCTCTCTCTCTCTCTCTCTCTCTCTCTCTCTCTGGACATTATGATGCTTTCCATCACCTACAGATATTAAAAAAGTGTTAGGTAGTTTTCTTGATTCTCAGCAGCAATGATATTTGAGTATGTCCCCTTTATTAATAATGTGGGTATGTATATGTTGAGGGAGGGGGAGAAAAGGGGTGGGATATATATATATATATATATATATATATATATATATATATATATATATATATATATATATATATATATATATATATATATATATATATATATATATAATAATATATATGTCTTCCTAGGACTGTTAACGTGCGCTGGTACACGAGACACGATGTTTAAAACGAGCTACATGAAGCAGTGTGTGCCGTGTAGAGGAGAATTTTGTGCCGTTTTATTTTTTTTTTACAATGAGTTCATATGCGAAGATGAGTGCCGGATTATTCTGGATTCTTAAAATTTTTCGTGAGATGAGGCTATGAAAAGTGGAGCATCCGGCTCAAGCTAAGGGCAGAAATACAATGATGAGAATATAGCTGGAAAGAGACAGAAACAGAAATATAGACAAAGCCATAGACACTGAAATAATGGAAGCTTGTGTAAGACACAGACACACTGTGTTGTGGTTTATAGACGGCATGACGTTACTGTAGGACTTAAGAGAAAAATGATAGGCATAGCTATCCAATGGGTGAAAATTTGAGGTTAGTGACGGAGAAAGCCGTGACTTTTGACTGTGAGGAGTTGCTTACCCTCTTTGAGAACCATGGAGTTTAAAAGTTGTATGTTGCTTGCTAAGACTGATACAACTACCAAGTTGATTGTTTCAAAGAGTAGGTAGAAAGGCATTTTGTCTAGGACAAACATTATCATGTGGGAGTTCGATACGTGGATTAGGTAAGAAATACTCACGTAGGCTGTTATTACGTATAATTGCAGGTATGTGGAGAGAGCCCTGACAGCCGTGCCTATCTCACTCGTTCCTCTCGTAATACTGACTAGCCGGCTGCCCAGTACCCAGTGTGAGGGGGCCTTTGATACTGCTGAGGTCAGCACAATATGAATTCAGATAGTGACTCAGGCAGAGACGGTTGGTCGTTGAGTCAACGGTACAATAGTTACTGGTAACTGGTTACTACTACTGAGAACACTTATTACAGACACCTTTTCGCTCTGTGTAGATTTTCATCAAGTCATGACTTGACAAAGCTCTGTTAGGAGCGATACGTTGTCTAAAATAATGGCTTCCTTTTTACTCTCTCTCTCTTTCTCTCTTTCTCTTACTTTCTCTTTCTTACTTTCTCTTTCTTACTTTCTCTTTCTTTCTCTTTCTCTTTCTCTCTTTCTCTTTCTTTCTCTTTCTTTCTTTCTCTTTCTTTCTTTCTCTTTCTTTCTCTCTTTCTCTTTCTTTCTCTTTCTTTCTCTCTTTCTCTTTCTTTCTCTCTTTCTCTTTCTTTCTCTCTCTCTCTCTCTCTCTCTCTCTCTCTCTCCTCTTTTTCTTTCTTTCTCTTTCTTTCTCTTTCTCTCATTCTCTTTCTCTCTCTCTCTTTCTCTCTCTCTCCACTCAGCAGTGAAGGTACATGTCTGATATATTGGTTCAAATTAGTCAGTGGACAATTAAAATGTTATATCCCTCAGTGATAATGTTTGAAAAATTCCATGATAAACACAGAAGGCCAACAGCTAACAAAGGAGGCGAGTGACTGGTTTTACAACATACAAATGAGTTGTTTGTGCAGAAATCAATAATACAATAGAGGATTGTTTCACCTATGACTGTATTGCGGTTGGTTTTCAAGTGACCTGTTTCAAAGTGTGGATGTGTATAATTTGTGGCGTTTGTAAGTCGACGACTTTCGTTACTAAGAAAGGTATTGGGCAAATCTTTCTTGGGCTACACTGGCAACGCTAACAGCTCAGGTAAGAGGCGGCTCCCACACTGCTGTAAGAGGCTTTAGCTGATAGATTTTGAGATGTCAGGGGGAAGGGAAAGTATTTAAAAGGTATTAAGGTAGAAAGTTTTCTTAAAAGGTATGCGGAAAAAATAGGATATAATATACGGACACGACTTAAAAAAGACACACAAGTGCAGCATATTGTGAGCCTTTATTGACAACGTTTCGAAGTTGTTGAAAGGGGTATAGAATAAAAAAGTGCTGTTGAGAAATATGATAGGGGATATGGGAAAAATATTTGCGGTATTGATAAGAAAAGAGAAGCACGAGAGGAAGATAAATTTCTAAAATTACTAACGGTAAACATTAGAATTATTGCAGTAGAATGTAAAAAAAAATAAACATTAGTAAGGAAGTTCATTAGGAATTTATTAAAACGAGTAAGAGAACGATTTCAAATGGAAGAAATTAGAGGCAAAACTTCCTAGTTATTTCCTACAAACAGCCAGAGTGCAAGAAATAAAACGTATAACTTAAGACAAATTGTAATTATTGAATGAAAATATTGCAAGAGAGACCCCAGTTTATATTGAAAATTTAGGCCATGGACCCTCCTCCACCACCCCCCTCCTCCACATACGCATATATGCGTACATGCATATATAAGCGCACAGACTCACGCACGTATGTATACACACACAAGCACATACACACACATACCCCACACACACACATACCACACACACACACATACCATACACACACACATATACCATACACACATAAGAACATAAGAATGTAGGAACACTGCAGAAGGCCTACTGGCCCATACGAGGCAGGTCCTTATCAAAACGACATCTACCTAAAGCTACTCAAGAAATAACTCCCGTACCCCTTGACACCAATCAAACCCAGCCAATCCCACTCATATATTTGTCCAGTCTCTTCTTAAAGCTACCCAAGGTCCTAGCCTCTATCACCCCACTGGGAAGACTGTTCCACGCATCTACAACTCTGTTAGAAAACCAGTACTTACCCATGTCCTTTCTAAATCTAAATTTATCCAACTTAAATCCATTATTCCTGGTTCTTACCTGGTTCGACACCCTCAGTACTTTATTAATGTCACCCTTGTTTATGCCCGTCATCCACTTATACACTTCAATGATATCTCCCCTTATTCTACGCCTCTCCAGAGAGTGGAGATTTAAGGCTTTAAGTCTATCTTCATACGGGAGGTTCCTTACACAGTAAATCATTTTAGTCATTCTTCTCTGAATGTTCTCTAATGAGTCTATATCCATCCTGTAGTAAGGGGACCAAAACTGAGCAGCATAATCTAAATGAGGCCTCACTAGTGATGTATAGAGCTGTAAAATAACTTTTGGACTTCTGTTACTTATACTTCTTGAGATAAATCCAAGTAATCTGTTGGCCTTGTTGCGCACACTAAGGCACTGCTGTCTTGGCTTTAGATTTCTGCTTACCATGACTCCCAAGTCTTTTTCACATTCTGTATGACCAAGCTCTACTTCACCTAGATTATAGCTTCGAGGGTTATTTTCATTACCAAGGGCAAGTACCTTACACTTATCCACATTAAACTTCATCTGCCATTTTTCAGACCAAGACATTAATTTGTTCAAATCGTCCTGGAGTTCATTGATATCCTCCTCAGAGTGAATTATACGGCCTATCTTTGTATCATCAGCAAACTTACTCATGTCACTCGTAATCCCCTCATCAAGGTCATTAATGTAAATTATGAACAAGAGAGGGCCTAAGACTGATCCTTGTGGAACGCCACTAGTGACTAATCCCCATTCAGATTTCACTCCATTAATGGTAACTCTCTGCTTTCTATTGGTAAGCCATGCCTCAATCCATGCTAGAACTTTACCTCCTATACCATGAGCTGCCACTTTTCTTAAGAGTCTCTTGTGAGGTACTCTATCGAAAGCTTTACTAAAATCCAAATAAACAATATCATATTCCTTATCACTGTCAACTGCCTCAAATGTTCTATTGAAGAACGTCAGTAAGTTTGTCAGGCAGGAACGACCTCTCGTGAATCCATGCTGAGATTCATTTATCAAGTTATGCTCTTCAAGGTGACTTCTGATAATGTCAGCTATAATTGATTCTAACAACTTGCCCACTATAGATGTCAGGCTTATTGGACGGTAATTTGAAGGAGTGGACTTATCCCCTGATTTGAATATAGGAACCACATTAGCCATCTTCCACAACTCTGG
>NC_091298.1:19227600-19238006 GCF_038502225.1 Cherax quadricarinatus
AAAGAGTCAGACATCACCGGACATCATAGCGCTCACAGAAACCAAGCTTACAGGTATGGTAACAGATGCCATCTTTCCAACGGGATACCAGATCCTGAGGAAAGACAGAAGGAACAGGGGGGGGGTGGAGGAGTGGTACTGCTGATCAAACACCGATGGAATTTTGATGAGCTGGAGAGAGGAGACAGCGGAGAAGAAAGTGATTACATAGCGGGAATGCTTCACTCTGGAGGTCCCAAGGTGGTAATAGCAGTGATGTATAACCCACCACAGAACAGCAGGAGACAAGGGCATGAGTATTACGAGAGCAATAGAGCGATGGTTGACACACTGGCTGCAGTGGCCAGAAGAGCTCATGCATGAAGGGCAAAGCTCCTGATCATGGGCGACTTTAACCACAAGGAAATCGACTGGGAGAACTTGGAGCCACATGGGGGCCAAGATACATGGAGGGCTAAGATGGAGGTGGTACTGGAAAACTTCATGTACCAACACGTAAGGGACACTACAAGAGAGAAAGGAGAGGATGAGCCAGCAAGACTGGACTTAGTATTCACCTTGAGCAGTGCAGATATTGAGGACATCACTTATGAAAGACCCCTTGGGGCCAGCGATCATGTGGTTTTGAGCTTCGAATACACAGTAGAGCTACAAGTGGAGGGGGAAGCAGGAAGGCCAGGACAAATGAAACCAAACTACAGGAAAGGGGACTACACGGGAATGAGGAACTTCCTGAACGAGGTTCAGTGGGACAGAGAACTGGCAGGGAAGCCAGTTAATGAGATGATGGAATATGTAGCAACAATGTGCAAGGAGGCTGAAGAGAGGTTTGTACCCAAGGGAAACATGAATAATGAAAAAGCCAGGATGAGCCCATGGTTCACCCAAAGGTGCAAGGAGGAAAAAACCAAGTGTGCTAGGGAATGGAAGAAATATAGAAGGCAAAGGACCCAGGAGAATAAGGAAAGCAGTCGTAGAGCCAGAAACGAATATGCACAGATGAGAAGGGAGGCCCAACGACTATATGAAAACGACATAGCAGCGAAAGCCAAATCTGACTCGAAGCTGTTATACAGCCACATCAGGAGGAAAACAACAGTCAAAGACCAGGTAATCAGGCTAAGGAAGGAAGGAGGAGAGACAACAAGAAATGACCGTGAAGTATGTGAGGAGCTCAACAAGAGATTCAAAGAAGTGTTCACAGACGAGACAGAAGGGGCTCCAGAGGGACGGAGAGGTGTGGCACATCACCAGGTGCTGGACACGATACACACAACCGAGGAAGAAGTGAAGAGGCTTCTGAGTGAGCTAGATACCTCAAAGGCAATGGGGCCAGATAACATCTCTCCATGGGTCCTGAGAGAGGGAGCAGAGGCGCTATGTGTACCCTTAACAACAATATTCAATACATCTATCGAAACAGGGAGATTGCCTGAGGCATGGAAGACAGCAAATGTAGTCCCAATCTTTAAAAAAGGAGACAAACATGAAGCACTTAACTACAGACCAGTGTTACTGACATGTATAGTATGCAAAGTCATGGAGAAGATTATCAGGAGAAGAGTGGTGGAACACCTAGAAAGGAATGATCTCATCAACAGCACCCAACATGGTTTCAGGGATGGGAAATCCTGTGTCAGAAACCTACTGGAGTTCTATGACAAGGTAACAGCAGTAAGATAAGAGAAAGAGGGGTGGGTGGATTGCATTTTCTTGGACTGCAAGAAGGCGTTTGACACAGTACCACACAAGAGATTAGTGCAAAAACTGGAGGACCAAGCAGGGATAACAGGGAAGGCACTACAATGGATCAGGGAATATTTGTCAGGAAGACAGCAGCGAGTAATGGTACGTGGCGAGGTGTCAGAGTGGGCACCTGTGACCAGCGGGGTCCCACAGGGGTCAGTCCTAGGACCAGTGCTGTTTCTGGTATTTGTGAACGACATGACAGAAGGAATAAACTCTGAGGTGTCACTGTTTGCAGATGACGTGAAGTTGATGAGAAGAATTCATTCGATCGAAGACCAGGCAGAACTACAAAGGGATCTGGACAGGCTGCAGACCTGGTCCAGCAATTGGCTCCTGGAGTTCAATCCCACCAAGTGCAAAGTCATGAAGATTGGGGAAGGGCAAAGAAGACCGCGGACGGAGTACAGTCCAGGGGGCCAGAGACTACAAACTTCACTTAAAGAAAAAGATCTTGGGGTGAGTATAACACCAGGCACATCTCCTGAAGCGAACATCAACCAAATAACTGCTGCAGCATATGGGCGCCTTGCAAACCTCAGAACAGCATTCCGACATCTTAATAAGGAGTCGTTCAGGACCCTGTACACCGTGTACGTTAGGCCCATATTGGAGTATGCGGCACCAGTTTGGAACCCACACCTAGCCAAGCACGTAAAGAAACTAGAGAAAGTGCAAAGGTTTGCAACAAGACTAGTCCCAGAGCTAAGAGGTATGTCCTGTGAGGAGAGGTTAAGGGAAATCAACCTGACGACACTGGAGGACAGGAGAGATAGGGGGGGACATGATAATGACTTAGAAAATACTGAGAGGAATTGACAAGGTGGACAAAGACAGGATGATCCAGAGACTGGACACAGCAACAAGGGGACACAGTTGGAAGCTGAAGACACAGATGAATCACAGGGATGTTAGGAAGTATTTCTTCAGCCACAGAGTAGTCAGGAAGTGTAATAGTTTGGGAAGACATGTAGTGGAGGCAGGATCCATACATAGCTTTAAGCAGAGGTACGATAAAGCTCATGGTTCAGGGAGAGTGACCTAATGGTGACCAGTGAAGAGGCGGGGCCAGGAGCTTGGACTCGACCCCTGCAACATCAACTAGGTGAGTACAACTAGGTGAGTACACACACGTGTATAAAAACTGACTCGCACTGATATAACTAACAAGAAATGGCGTGGAGTATCGGTGTTAGGTAACACCAGAACACCTTGTCACTACAAAATACTGAGGGTCAGTTACTCTGGTCTGACAAGCCCCCCCCCCAAAAAAAAAAAAAAATAATAAAGATGCCGACAGCTATTATAGAACAGATACACATACAGCAGAGCATGCGTCTATTTTAACAATGTTTCGCTCATGGATGAGCTTTTTCAGGTCATCACCTGAAAAAACTTACGAGCGAAACGCTCGTGTTTTACAGTGAGTATGTTTCCTTAAAACTTGTGGAAAGGCCATTAGGAATTTTTATTTAAAATTGGAGGATTGTGAGGAAATCTTAGTTTTTAGACTTAGATGAAGTCGTTCAAGTCTTCCTTAAGGTTGTTTAAAAGTGTTTATTACTGAGCTCACTCAAAGGAGCATCTTGTATCAACTTATTCTGGCAAACGAGGAAGTTCTGATAAATGATCGTGAGGTCGTGGTAGAATTTAAAAAAAAAAAATCATGAAGGTGATTTGAAACTCAGGTGTTGCTAGCCTTCGGCTAACAACCACAGGACCCTGGTTCAGTCTCAGGCGAAATGAGACTGGGAAAATCTCATTACGTCTGTTTCCCATGTTCCCCTAATATTAAATAGACATCTGAATGTTAGGCGACTGTTGTTGGTAGCATATTGTGGAAGGGGACAGTATAGCTTATATGGGAATTGCAATTAACTGATATACTAGGAGAACAACTGTCTAATTCAACTGCTGAAATTTGTTTTTAATACTTTTTGGAGAAATAAAGATAACGATGAAGTTCGAGTCCAGAATTTTCCCTTTGCAAACTACATAAAATTAAGACATTACCTAGCATGTGTTAGAGTAACGTGTCTGTGGAGCTTTACGGGAGACCTTACCAGTGTATTTCTAGTATGTTAGTTTCCAAAGCGTTGTTCATGCTGCTCACACAATATACATTCTTCTTGGGAAAATCGTATCAGACAAAAATAAGCCTCAGTGGATGACTAAAACGCCAAGATCTATCAGGCTTAACAAAAAAGGCATTTACCCTCCCATTAAATAGAAGATGAGCATTTTACAAACGAATATCTCCAAACCAATGATGCAAAAAAAAGAATGGTTAATTAGCACGTGCAAACTGAATATTTGATGTATATGTTGATGAGGTGGATGTACGGAATATACATTCAACCCTCATGACCAGCACGGGTAAGTCAGAGGTCACTGCTGCCATTTTAAGCGCGACGCACGTCAGGTGATTCTTACACGAGTGTAAAAGCTCCCTTTGAATAGCTATTTTGAATGGTTATAAAATGTAATGATTCATAATTTCAAAACAGCTTAGAAAATAATGAGATTGGTTAAGCAGTAGTACTTACTCTCTGGCAAGCTATATCAAGATTAAATATTCAACACTTGTTTGGTAAAAGTATCTTATTTCATCGAAGAAAAAGAGAATCAAAGTTTTTTGTAGTGAGAAAATTAATTTCTGATCAGTGTGTATCAACACTAAACCCCAAGGGAAATTATTTACCCCTTCAATTACATTTCCCGCTTCCTTTCCTTTTTTTTTTTTTTTTATACTTTTCGGAAGTCCGTTCTCCGCTTCCACTTTGTTCAAGTTCAAGGCTCAACTACTTTTAGCTCTCTATAATTAGAGAAAAAGGTAAACTGCTTGGAGATGGAGAGACGTCTGAGTATATACTTTTTTTTAGTAATATTTTACATAACCCGCACATAGCAGACTAAAACTTATAGCGACGTTTCGGTCAGAGTCTTCATCATTTTGTCTTCTATGTGCAGGTTATTGTTCATTATTCCAGTCACGGTATTGTGCCTTTTTATTCTTAATATTTTGATTCGTCGCATCCACATATTCAACGATAACTTTGTTGTTTCTTCAGCATACACAATAACATCCTGTATTGGGACCCTGTACACACTGGTTGTTCAGGGTAATGAGCTAGTGGACTCTGTCCCGAACCACAGGGCAAGCATTTTTAGGGATTTGCTTTTGTCTTTGTTTCCCGTCCTCGATGCATACGTGGTGTTGGCAGCGCCAGTGCTGGGGATCAACAGGGTATTTACAGTGAAACCGCCACTATACTTCTGGTCGACCACCTCCCGTCGCTGTCGGATATGGAGAAACTGTTCTCGCCTGCCTGCGACTAGGCCACACGATTCTCACACAAGCATCATTAGAGAGGGACATTCGGCGTCTCTTCGACTTGCCGTGTCTAATTAACCATCCAGCACTTATTGGTTGACTGTTTCGTTTATGGCCCAAAGGGCTAATGTCAATCCTTTATCCCGACTCCAGGATTTCTTCTTGACTGTTCTCATCTCGGATACTGACACCTTCAATGTAGATTTTTTCTCACTTGTTAGAACAAACTGGCTCATGACACAGACTTCGATATTCCATAGTGCACTTACCTTCTCCAGCACTTGCCCCCTTAAATACATGGTGATGTATGACCCAAATAAATTTAGAGCTCTTGTGAATATCATAAAACTTTATAATAACTGATAATGTGAATGTTAACATTAGTATTGAACATCAATAACAATAATTAAATCGTTCATTCCATCAAGTACTTATTTCTAGTTTCTATTTAATGTGGCGAGAAATTAATCAGACTGATGGTGAATCCTTCATAACAAAATGAAGAGATTAATTTTACGTGCTGGCAAATCAACATTCTCTCCAGATCCCGGCTTAAATGAGAGAGAGAGAGAGAGAGAGAGAGAGAGAGAGAGAGAGAGAGAGAGAGAGAGAGAGAGAGAGAGAGAGAGAGAGAAAGGGAAAGAGAGAGAGAGAGAGAGAGAGAGAGAGAGAGAGAGAGAGAGAGAGAGAGTTACTCAATAGGCCTTAACTGAGACACTAATTGGTCGAGGGTATTAATACGTCTGAGTGCTCATGCGAAGGGATTGCAATTGGTCACTACTTTGTAAGCGAGTCGCTAGTTGGTTAATGATCGGTGGCAAACCCAGGGTCATAACACGAAGTAGTCCTTCATTATTTGGAAGAGTTTGAGAGCACTGCCGGTATTGGTCTGCTTATCACAGTCCTTGTGAGTGGGAAGTCGAATGAAAGGCAAAAATTATTGGAGAGTGGCTGTCAGTGAGTAGGAACTCTTTTATGAAGAGATGGACTGGTCAGCAGCTGTCAGTGAATAGGAACATGCACGAGAGGCAGACAATGATTGGTCAGCAGCTGTCAGTGAATAGGAACACGCATGAGAGGCAGACAATGTTTAGTCAACGGCTGTCAGCTCCTTCAATGGACCTAAAGGGCGGTGAAGGGTTCTTGATCTAAGGAATCGGATAGTATGTGATTACCACAAGTTTCCCTAACGCTCTATGATCCCTACTGGATTATACAGCGCTGCTGCTGCTGCTGCTGCTGCTGCTGCTGCTGCTGCTGCTGCTGCTGCTAATACTAATACTAATAATAACAATATGAAAATATCCCTGCAAGGGAATACTTGTAAAAGCGAAATGTTGATTGGTTTCAGGGAAGAGTTTTTAAATATTACTAATTATTTTAATTGCCATTACATAAAAAGTTTTATCTGACATATAATTAACAATATCAACTGAGTCTAGATGCGAGAGTTTTAGCTAGGTTACTAGAGACCGCTAGGGGTAGGTGGGAGGTGTTCATTAGTTTTGTAAGGATGATGAAATGATTTTTGCCTGAATTACTAATGATAGAAGTTTTGACTTGATCACTAAAGATAGGTTGAGAGGAATAATAAGGATAAGTAGTTAATACATCACTAAACTTCTCACCCTTACCACCCTCTTTACCTCGTCATTCCACTATTCATTCCCTTTTCCACTTGCACCCGCCCTCCTATACCCACGTTCTAATACCATTATAAAATTTACTCCAAAACTTACCGACCACCACCTCATTGCCTGCACTCTCTCTAGCTCGTCTTTCTCCCAGTGTTGCTCATATTTCCACTTGTAGTTTGAAAGTGTTGGGTTAATTGCTGTTGACTGTTATTTCGGTGTCCTCGGTATGTTATGGATAGATTCGTGTATGTATGTGTGTGTGTGTGTGTGTGTGTGTATATATATATATATATATATATATATATATATATATATATATATATATATATATATATATATATTTATATATATATATATATATATATATATATATATATAAGTGAAACGCTAAACCTGCATGGGTCATTCAGTGCAAGTAGTGGCGGAGGCTTGATCCTCCATCTAACAATCGCTGTGCAGATAGGCTATCTAAATGTATTCGCTCAAATTATTTAAGACTCGTCAAGCAGCTCTTAGATCATTTCATTTAGAACAAATAATAAATTTAAAATTGAATGTGGAAAGAATGATCGGATTCATTATTTTTTTTTTTTGTCATTGGTGTGCAGAAGTGATAATTATGCCTTATTACTCGTTATGGAAAATCAAATTATTGGGAAACTTCTCCGCATCTTCTTCCCATTCTTTCCTAATAAAAAGAAGTCATTTAAGATTTATTTTTACAACGATCCTAGTGTTTTACTCTGGACTCGTAAAACTTGAGACTGACAGCATTTATAATGCTTTCTAAATTAGGTTATACCGAGGATGTTTTAAATGTCGCTAATAAGATATTTTTTTTAATCCTAAACTGAAAAAAAACTTGAAGATTCGCTTTATAGTTCTTCCTCCCGATGTGAATTCTGGCAATATTTTTTTTGGCAATATTTTAAGAGCGCTTTAAACCTATCAGAGCAGATACTCTGTAAATACCGAATGATAAAATACTACACCTGTTTTGACCGATGAAAGACCCGTGAAATATATCCTCGTATCCCGTAATACCCAGTACTCTACTTCGACGACCTCAACAGTGCAGAGTGCTCATAAATTCCTATTGCACACGTATACATAAACACGTGTATATTCAGGCACACGCATACATACGTACACTTTAAAATACTTTCATACTTTTTTCTGCATTAGAGCATTAGAGTAATATGACTGCTCTGGGCTGTTGCTGTTGAGTGGACTCGCGTTACGGGATAGGAGTGCAGTTGTACGTGCCGTAGAGTACATGAGAAACGCATGGGAGGACAGAACTGACCTCACAATATAATTTGAGAGTCTGCTAACCCTTTATCGGTGGTACTGGAAGTGGAAGTCTGCAAAAGTTACCTCATTACATAACAAGACGGATACTAACAGCTTCTCCTGACCTCGCACGGACTAGGAGGAGGGCTGAGGTAAGGAGGGAAGGAAGCAGGGGTAAGAGGTTGTGAATAGTCACAAGAGGGAAGGAAGAAGGGAAAGAAAATAAGTATAAGACATTCACAAATAACCCTCACAGGAAGCATGGAGAAAGGAAGGAATGAAAGTGGAATGAAACACAGGAAGAGGAAAGGAAGGAAACGTTATATCGTGATAATTTTAGTTACCACGTAAACATCACATCAGGACTATGTTTACTAGCCATTCTACTAACATCACGTCAGGACCATCCAGCTAACATTACATTAGGAAAATGTCTCCTAACCACGCAGCGAACATTCTTCCAGGGAAAACTTAGTTTCCTGGCTTGTTATCCAGCTGGTTTGACGATCACGCGACTCAAAAATGTCAACATTTCAGATCATCACAAGGGAAAAAATGCAAATCTTCTACGTTGCAAGTCATAATCAGCGGCCAAATGACGATGCTAACAAAGCAAGTTGCGCCTTGCAACAACTTAGCTGAATACCTATCCTGTTGATAAATTAGACACGTGCAACATCTGGATGTCTATATTATGGAAACGTTTCGCCACACAGTGGCTTCATTAGTCCAGGACAAATGGTGAGGATCATAAGGAGTTTGAGGTGATCAGTCCCTCAGCTTGGAGTCGATGTAATCAGTCCATCAGTCCTGACTGATGTAATCAGTCCATCAGTCCTGACTGATGTAATCAGTCCATCAGTCCTGACTGAGGTAATCAGTCCATCAGTCTTGACTGATGTAATCAGTCCATCAGTCTTGACTGATGTAATCAGTCCATCAGTCTTGACTGATGTAATCAGTCCATCAGTCTTGACTGATGTAATCAGTCCATCAGTCTTGACTGATGTAATCAGTCCATCAGTCTTGACTGATGTAATCAGTCCATCAGTCTTGACTGATGTAATCAGTCCATCAGTCTTGACTGATGTAATCAGTCCATCAGTCTTGACTGATGTAATCAGTCCATCAGTCTTGACTGATGTAATCAGTCCATCAGTCTTGACTGATGTAATCAGTCCATCAGTCTTGACTGATGTAATCAGTCCATCAGTCTTGACTGATGTAATCAGTCCATCAGTCTTGACTGATGTAATCAGTCCATCAGTCTTGACTGATGTAATCAGTCCATCAGTCTTGACTGATGTAATCAGTCCATCAGTCTTGACTGATGTAATCAGTCCATCAGTCTTGACTGATGTAATCAGTCCATCAGTCTTGACTGATGTAATCAGTCCATCAGTCTTGACTGATGTAATCAGTCCATCAGTCTTGACTGATGTAATCAGTCCATCAGTCTTGACTGATGTAATCAGTCCATCAGTCTTGACTGATGTAATCAGTCCATCAGTCTTGACTGATGTAATCAGTCCATCAGTCTTGACTGATGTAATCAGTCCATCAGTCTTGACTGATGTAATCAGTCCATCAGTCTTGACTGATGTAATCAGTCCATCAGTCTTGACTGATGTAATCAGTCCATCAGTCTTGACTTATGTAATCAGTCCATCAGTCTTGACTTATGTAATCAGTCCATCAGTCTTGACTGATGTAATCAGTCCATCAGTCTTGACTGATGTAATCAGTCCATCAGTCTTGACTGATGTAATCAGTCCATCAGTCTTGACTGATGTAATCAGTCCATCAGTCAAGACTGATGTAATCAGTCCATCAGTCAAGACTGATGTAATCAGTCCATCAGTCAAGACTGATGTAATCAGTCCATCAGTCAAGACTGATGTAATCAGTCCATCAGTCAAGACTGATGTAATCAGTCCATCAGTCAAGACTGATGTAATCAGTCCATCAGTCAAGACTGATGTAATCAGTCCATCAGTCAAGACTGATGTAATCAGTCCATCAGTCAAGACTGATGTAATCAGTCCATCAGTCAAGACTGATGTAATCAGTCCATCAGTCAAGACTGATGTAATCAGTCCATCAGTCAAGACTGATGTAATCAGTCCATCAGTCAAGACTGATGTAATCAGTCCATCAGTCAAGACTGATGTAATCAGTCCATCAGTCAAGACTGATGGACTGATAACCTCAAACCTCTTCTGATCCTCACAGTTCTTCTTGGTATTGGACTGACGAAGTCAGTGTGTGCCTAATGTATCAACTTGTTGGTTCTCTGCACCATGTATCGACACCCATCTTGTTCACCACTCCCGACTTGCGTTATTCGTCGAGCTGTTCTCCGTTAATTCCTACTCGAATTTTTTTTTCAGACATTC
>NC_091298.1:19238106-19320606 GCF_038502225.1 Cherax quadricarinatus
TCACAGTGGGCACCTGTGACGATCGGGGCCCCACAGGGGTCGGTCGCGCGACCAGTGCTATTTTTGGTATATGTGAATAACATGGTAGAAAGGATAGACTCAGAAGTGTCCCTATTCGTAGATGATGTGAAGTGAATAAGAATTAAATCAGATGATTATCAGGGAGGACTTCAAAGAGACGTGGACAGGCTTGACACCTGGTCCAGCAACTGGCTTCTCGAATTTAACCCCGCCAAATGCAAAGTCATGAAGATCGGGGAAGGAGAAAGAAGACCACAGACAGAGTACAGACCACGTGGCCAAAGACTGCAAATCTCGCTCAAGAAGAAAGATCTTGGGGTGAATATAACAATGAGCACGTCTCCAAAAGCACACATCAACCAGATTACTGCTGCAGCATATGGGCGCTTGGCAAACCTGAGAATAGCGTGCCGATACTTTAGTAAGGAATCGTTCAGTTTGGAACCCACACTTGGTCAAGCACGTCAAGAAATTAGAGAAAGTGCAAAGGTTTGCAACAAGGTTAGTTCCAGAGTTAAGGGGAATGTCTGACGAAGAAAGGTTAAGGGAAATCGGCCTGACGACACTGGAGGACAGAGTTAGAGGAGACATGATAATGACATACAAAATACTGCGTGGAATAGACAAGGTGGACAGACAGGATGTTCCAGAGATGGGACACAGAAATAAGGGTCACACTTGGAAGTTGAAGACTCAGATGAGTCAAAGGGATGTTAGGAAGTATTTCTTCAGTTATAGAGTTGTCAGGAAGTGGAATAGTCTAGCAAGTGAGGTAGTGGAGGCAGGAACCATACATAGCTTTACGATGAGGTATGATAAAGCTTATGGTGCAGGGAGAGAGAGGACCTAGTACCGTTCAATGAAGAGGTGGGGCTAAGAGCTGTCTCTCGACCCCTGCAACCACAATTAGGTGAGTACACACACACACACACACACACACACACAGAACCAGCAAGACTGGACCTAGTATTCACCTTGAGTAGTACAGATATTGAGGACATCACATATGAAAGACCCCTTGGGGCCAGCGATCATGTGGTTTTAAGCTTCGAATACACAGTAGAGCTACAAGTGGAGGGGGAAGCAGGAAGGCCAGGACGAATGAAGCCAAACTACAAGAAAGGGGACTACACGGGAATGATGAACTTCCTGAACGGGGTTCAATGGGACAGAGAACTGGCAGGGAAGCCAGTTAATGAGATGATGGAATATGTAGCAACAAAGTGCAAGGAGGCTGAGGAGAGGTTTGTACCCAAGGGGAACAGGAATAATGAAAAAGTCAGGATGAGCCCATGGTTTACCCAAAGGTGCAGGGAGGCAAAAACCAAGTGTGCTAGGGAATGGAAGAAATATAGAAGGCAAAGGACCCAGGAGAATAAGGAGAGCAGTCGTAGAGCCAGAAACGAATATGCACAGATAAGAAGAGAGGCCCAAAGACAATATGAAAATGACATAGCAGCGAAAGCCAAATCTGACCCGAAACTGTTGTACAGCCACATCAGGAGGAAAACAACAGTCAAGGACCACGTAATCAGGCTAAGGAAGGAAGGAGGAGAGACAACAAGAAATGACCATGAAGTATGTGAGGAACTCTCCAAGAGATTCAAAGAAGTGTTCACAGAGGAGACAGAAGGGGCTCCAGAAAGACGGAGAGGTGGGGCACACCACCATGTACTGAAAACAGTGCACACAACCGAGGAAGAAGTGAAGAGGCTTCTGAGTGAGCTAGATACCTCAAAGGCAATGGGGCCAGATAATATCTCCCCATGGGTATTGAGAGAGGGAGCAGAGGCGCTATGTGTACCCCTAACAACAATATTCAATACATCTATCGAAACAGGGAGATTGCCTGAGGCATGGAAGACAGCAAAATGTAGTCCCAGTCTTTAAAAAAGGAGACAGACATGAAGCATTAAACTACAGACCAGTGTCACTGACATGTATAGTATGCAAAATCATGGAGAAGATTATCAGGAGAAGAGTGGTGGAACACCTAGAAAGGAATGATCTCATCAACAGCAGCCAACATGGTTTCAGGGACGGGAAATCCTGTGTCACAAACCTACTGGAGTTCTATGACATGGTGACAGCAGTAAGACAAGAGAGAGAGGGGTGGGTGGATTGCATATTCTTGGACTGCAAGAATGCGTTTGACACAGTTCCACACAAGAGATTGGTGCAAAAACTGTAGGACCAAGCAGGGATAACAGGGAAGGCACTACAATGGATCAGGGAATACTTGTCAGGAAGACAGCAGCGAGTCATGGTACGTGGCGAGGTGTCAGAGTGGGCACCTGTGACCAGCGGGGTCCCACAGGGGTCAGTCCTAGGACCAGTGCTGTTTCTGGTATTTGTGAACGACATGACGGAAGGAATAGACTCTGAGGTGTCCCTGTTTGCAGATGACGTGAAGTTGATGAGAAGAATTCACTCGATCGAAGACCAGGCAGAACTACAAAGGGATCTTGGCAGGCTGCAGACCTGGTCCAGCAATTGGCTCATGGAGTTCAATCCCACCAAGTGCAAAGTCATGAAGATTGGGGAAGGGCAAAGAAGACCGCAGACGGAATACAGTCTAGGGGGCCAGAGACTACAAACCTCACTCAAGGAAAAAGATCTTGGGGCGAGTATAACACCAGGCACATCTCCTGAAGCGCACATCAACCAAATAACTGCTGCAGCATATGGGCGCCTAGCAAACCTCAGAACAGCATTCCGACATCTTAATAAGGAATCGTTCAGGACCCTGTACACCGTGTACGTTAGGCCCATATTGGAGTATGCGGCACCAGTTTGGAACCCACACCTAGCCAAGCACGTAAAGAAACTAGAGAAAGTGCAAAGGTTTGCAACAAGACTAGTCCCAGAGCTAAGAGGTATGTCCTACGAGGAGAGGTTAAGGGAAATCAACCTGACGACACTGGAGGACAGGAGAGATAGGGGGGACATGATAACGACATACAAAATACTGAGAGGAATTGACAAGGTGGACAAAGACAGGATGTTCCAGAGATTGGACACAGTAACAAGGGGACACAGTTGGAAGTTGAAGACACAGATGAATCAGAGGGATGTTAGGAAGTATTTCTTCAGTCACAGAGTAGTCAGTAAGTGGAATAGTTTGGGAAGCGATGTAGTGGAGGCAGGATCCATACATAGCTTTAAGCAGAGGTATGATAAAGCTCACGGTTCAGGGAGAGTGACCTAGTAGCGATCAGTGAAGAGGCGGGGCCAGGAGCTCGGACTCGACCCCCGCAACCTCAACTAGGTGAGTACACACACACACACACACACACACACACACACACACACACACACCTACCTGATGATACAACATAATTATCATTCAGCGTGTACTTTATGAAGTCTTATCACAATGTTTGTCTTGGGTCGCTTCCATAATAGTTGATCTGGAGGAACCAAGGACACGGGATATTTTTTATTTAACATAACTGAACACACAATCATTTTGTTACTGTTTGAATGAGAATAAGAGTAGTAGTATCAGCCAGACTTAACATGAAAGAGTTGTGAGGGTCGTGTGAAGGCCTTTGTCTGTGTGTTTGTAACTATATTTGGAATGTTGAGTTGGAGTACGCGACTACCTGCACTTCTGGCTGCAAGAGACGAGTGCGTGCTACAAGTGCGTACTACATAGGGGTTCGCACCAAACTCGGCTTCTTTCCTCCTACCCTGAACCACCTCTACAATAACATACAACCTGCCACAGCTTAAGGAGTAACCCGCTAGAGGCGGATGTGTCCTTCTTGCCAACCTAGCATTACATTAAGTCACTGTTGAGGTGAGTAATGATCACCCTTTTCTCGTGGCTTGTGTAGTAATTCCTCTTGTGGCAATTTCTCAAAGATGTGATGATTTTTTGGGATGCAGTAATTCGTTCGGATGAATTTCACCAGACATTGTCAACTGATTTTTTCTTCCTTCTTCATTGGAAGACTTGTATTTCCCTTCACATTTATTCCATTCCCTCAGCAATTCTCTCATTTTTTTTACTTCTTCTTCCTGTATTCTTTCCTATTTTCTCATTGTCTTTGGTTGATTTTAATGTTCAGAGACTTTTTCCTCGCCGATTACAGCCGTGTGTGTGTGTGTGTGTGTGTGTGTGTGTGTGTGTGTGTGTGTGTGTGTGTGTGTGTGTGTTCGCCCCCTCAAATTCCCATGTTAGCCGGGAAGTATATTTTTTCCTCTTTTTTCTTTTTCTCTTCTTTCATGGTGGGTATTGGTGCTGCCTCGCTGGCTGGATATATATATTCGATTTGTCCCTCGGCCTTTCCCCTTCTCTTTTATCTTAACAGAAAAATTTAGAAAAAGTATCAAAATCTAGCTTTCACTGTCTTGTTCCCGTCTCTGTCTCTGTCTGTCTGTCTGTCTGTCTGTCTGTCTGTCTCTGTCTCTCTCTCTCTCTCTCTCTCTCTCTCTCTCTCTCTCTCTCTCTCTCTCTCTCTCTCTCTCTCCCCCTCCCTCCCTTCAAGCTCTAGTTTTTACATCTAATTTCACAATCCGATACGCAATTTACTCCCCAGAATATTCAGTTTTTCCTCACTGAGGCTTCATTATCATGATAACTTACTCTTTTCGAAATCGCTTCGCGGAATTGTACATACAGACCTTAATGACTTTCCTGCCCTGAAACATAACTATAACATAATATCGTCATTATCATTATCAGTCATCTGTAGGATTATCTCTAAAACAGGGGTTCCCAAACATTTAAGGTCACGAATCCCCTTCCAAACTATAACTAAGTCCGCTCAACTTAATGCGTTTACAAGTACACGCATCATGACGCACATCTGTCACCTTCGTTTATCAAGCGTCAACTGTTCACAGCTGCACTGAAGGCTAATTGAATATATTTCAAAAAAGCTAACGGTATGGCAGCTATTTAATTTGAATGAAAATGCAAATAAAAAAATAATAGCGAATTATATCAAAAAGATAATGGTACTGATATATTTTTGCTAACTTATCACTGCAATGGATGATTCTGTATTTCTGAGAAATTGAGGTCAGTTTTACTTTTAGATCTTTCAGCATCGATCCTCTTGTGGACTCTCCTAGATACGTCGTGGAAAAGAACATCAATCCCCTTCAAGAGACGCTTGAATAAGTTTGGATTCTCTTGTTCCTAGAGAACCTCGAACGCTTTTCATTTGAACTGTGTTTACATTTACACAGCTTGACCAGAATATCAGCATTATTATTGCTTCGACCTCCTCCTATGTGCTGAGCATTGTGGCTGGAGACTTAATTCAGTTTATTGTAAGCTGAAAAAAAATGTCTTGTCAGATATACTAATTTAGTAGCGAGTCCTCTTCACGCAGCTAAGAGGACAAACAAAACGGGTTATCCTTAAATTATTACTTAACTCCTCATTTTGGTTTCCGAAGGCAATGTCAAAACTTTGCCGAGTGACAGCTGGTGCATATCAGTGTGCAGAAGTGTTTCATGTTTGCTGCCCGTTTGGCTGTATAGAGTTGTAAAAATCCTTGAATATGGCTAACGAACTTGAATGAAGTTTACCATTTATCACCGAATCATTGAGCACTGACATCTATCAATTTTTTTTCATTATTCCCAGGAAAAAGATGAAGCTGCTTTCCCGATGTGAGCTGCAAGTCTTTTAGATAGCTTCCCCTGTCAGTGACATCATGTAATCGGTACATATTGCCACACAACGCTCCCAGTTCATTCAGTTTACTTTCGTGAAGATGTCCATAGAATTTAAAATGTTTTCTCTTGCTGTACTGGTTGCAGCGGCCGACATGAACTTCACTCCTCAAATAAGTAACGAACGTAAACAAAAAGATTGGCAGCATTTTCAACATCCGTGGACTCGTCAATGTCAAGCGAATAAAAGCTCGCTGCTTTTTTGACTGACTAGTTGGCAGAAAAATGTTTTCTGACATGCTATCAATGCGATGAACCACTGTATTGTTGGAAAGAGGAATTTTATCCAAATGTTAGTTACTTCCCCCCCCCATCTCCCCCATCCCCCCCAACCATACCGTTTACAGTCTGTTGAAGTTGGCAAGTATACATTTTCCTTGTTAGTGTCTGACATTCACTTTAATTAATGCATTTACATTACAGATGACAAGTTACGACCCTCGTAGTACGTCCTTGTAAGACCCACTACCTGACTATGTCTCACGTAGTCTTTTACTTCGCAGTTCTTCCCTAAAAAAAAAAAAAAACTGGCTAGTCTTTTAAGTTTTCAAGTTTAGTTTGTAGGTTGTAACGTAAATGAGAGAGAGCATGAGACACCTGTTAGCACCTGACTACAAGGAACCACGCCCGACTTTCAGCTTAGCTTAGCTAAGCCAAGGCCACCCAAGCCGGGCTTGCCTTGCCAAGCCAGGCCTGGCTTGGCAAGGAGAAACTTGCGGTTTTTACTTGTCTTCTGGCTCTCTTCAACTCGGCCTCTTTCATGCAATAAGTTTCCATTCTCTTGTTCCTCTTCATTCTGTCCCTCCCTTTCTCCTTGTCCCTTCAGTTCAAATTGATTCTCCATTGCATTCTGTTTCTCCACATCTCTCTGCTGGGCCGCCTCTCTCTGATCCTCTTCATTGCTAGCATCGATGGAGACGCTGACCTCACCAACAGATGACGGAGATAAATGGTATAAAATACCGACGCGATGGAAAAGTAGACATACAGTATAGTGTCATCCTTTATAGATAACGTTTCGCACACACAGTGGGGTTTATCAAGTAATTTAATATAGCCCACTGTGTGGACGAAACGTTGTCAATAAAAGATCACATTATGCTGCGTAAGTGCCTACTCTTCCTGCAGATGATGGGACTGTAAAAAGCTCTTCTAAATTTTTTCCCGTTATAGTCAGAAAACCATTTCAGTTGCTTGAGTGAATTTTATTTTGCAGCTGTTATGGTGCTTATCAGTATTTCAGAAAGTTCTTATTTGCGTTTTATTATTCGTTCCAGCTTCTTTCTTTTCCAACTTTATTATAATCAATACGAAACTTAACAAAAAAAAAAAAAAAAATTAATTGACATGGGGCTACAATCCCATCCGAAAACGCAAGACAATAACAAACATAACATTTGCAATAACTATAACAGCAGCAATTAGTAACGATCACCTTCAAACTCTAAAAACAACAGATTGACTCTCTCCCTCTTGTAAACAAAACTGGATATATCTAATTCAAAATCCATCACTCCATCACACAGGGTTTCATTGTATCCCAGTTGATTAGTTTCTCATGTATCATCATAACTTGTTACAAAACTAAAGGTTACATAATTTCAACTCGGGACAGCCAGTACTTGAGGCGCTGCGCTGAATTTGTCAATATTGTTTTAATTTCGTCCATTAATCGACAGATTCACTTACGGGAGCTTGAACAATAATTCCATAATGAGCGAGTGAACGATACCGTAATCTGACAGGTATTGAGACACTATAATTATTATTATTACTAGTATTATTATTATTAATTCAGTAGTTATACCTAGGATTGCATCTCATTTGTTCTTAATAAGTCAGTCACAGATGAGCTCCGGTTTTTGGCCCTTGAGTTACAACTCGAGGATTCATTGGTTACGTTTTAATGTAATTTAGTCGTAAGGGAGCTGCAGCTCTTGTTTCTGTTACCCTATTAAAAAACTATCGAGGAGAGGGGAAGGAAACACGGAAAGAGAGAGGAAGAGAGAGAGTCGATGTAGGTAACAGCTCTTAGCTTGTAAATAAAGTTAGAAAACCTAAACCTAACCTTGTAAAATCCTGTTAAAAGGGGGAGAGAGAGAGAGAGAGAGAGAGAGAGAGAGAGAGAGAGAGAGAGAGAGAGAGAGACACAGACAGACAGACAGACACAGACAGACAGAGAGGGAGAGAATATGCTAAGAAAATGAAGGGGCAAAGAGGGAGACAAAAATAAGGAGATACGAATAGGGAAGATAAAGAAGCAAAGGACTAAGAAAAGTGGAGAAGTGGGCATTGATAAAGAGGGAATGCAGAAAGTAGAATGGAAAACGAAGGCCAGGTTGAGATGGAATTGTAAGATGACGGATCCCAATTCATTTTCATAATTTGTGCAGCCAGTGTGTGTAGCGGCGCACCTGCTGCTCTGACGACTGCCTCTTTCCAACAGTCCTGCTTTCTTAAGTAATACAACGTGTAAACCAACACTTGATGGATTATTAAAATTTAAATAGATTTATTTTAAACTTTTATTGAATGCCGGGCAGAGTAATATTCATAGATTATAACATATACCTGTGATATATTTTAGCCCGGCCTTTGTCCAGGTTTCCTTGTTGAATGTTTGTTCGACCAAGCTTTTGCTGATAGCCCGCTGGTCCACATGGCCTTTACAGTCTGGTTTATCTGGCATGTTGCAGAGGCAGTGATCAAGTTTAATCTTCAAGACTGGTGCACAGTTCTAGCAATATTTCTGATATCTGCTTGTTTAAGAGTCTTGGAGCACGGATGTTAACATGGTGTTCTCTCACTGTGCCCGTGGTGTTCTTGCTGGTAACAGTATTTTGCACTCCCTCTCCAATTCGGTAGCTTTAGATTTATGATTTGGCTCTTCAATATCTTCCAGGTTTATATTATCAGGTATCTCTTCGCTTCAGAGAGTATATTTCAAGTACTCTGGGGCATTTCCAATATTTTAAATGACTTTCTGCAGGCAGTAAGCGATTTGTTATATTTTCAGTCTCTGGTTTTTCTCCTACCATGAATGAAGCTGTGTGCACAATGTGATTTGAATAGGACCATCGTTTGTGCACTTTTTTCCGGTTGTCAAAGTTCTTATTCTTCATCTTATTATTTTACTGCATTTGTTTTATTGTGCTCTCTAAATGGCATATCTAACATAATTATTCCTAAGTCTTTTACCTGCTTTCTATGATAAGATGGTCTGTCTGCGTTCTGTATTCTATGGGCATTTTGAATTCATTTTCCAATATCCAAGCATCTGAAATTTGTCACCATTGAACATAATGTTATTTTCATTTATCCAGTGGAAGACGTTATTGATATCTCACAGTAATTTTTTCTGTATTTCTCTACTAATCCGACTGTTACACCTATTTCGTTTTTATACGGAGATGTGGCTAGTGTGTGTATTTAATAAGAAATAAGAAACAGTTGAATTAAAAATTCAAATATCTATTTCACCACTTTTCATGTTAGACCTATCGACTTTATTTTATGGGGAATCATCTATAGTCTTATTTGTCAAATATGTTTTTCCAGAATCCGTGTAAATCACGTCTTCAATTTGATTTTATTCCGAAACCTTAGTTGTGGTAAGATCTTTAAGTCCATGTTGGCTTGGGTTGTGAAACTCAAACTTTTCAATAAAAAATTTTAACTGGCATCTCCGCACCATTTCAAAGATTTTCGTGTGCTGTATTTTTTTTTCTATTGCTTTGCTGCATTCTTGGTGAAGAGCGAGTATGATTACACTCTTTATGGCCTCTGGAATTTCACCTGAATCTAAGTCCCACCTCTTAATCTTACTTTGCACTTCTCTAAAAGTGCTGATTTTCAGGAATCTGGGAAACAGCTGCTGCATGCATATTTAAGATTTTTTTTTTCTTGAATGGCTTCTTTGTTTCCTTCGTATTTCAGTTCCGTATGAACTACAGTTAATGCTCTGTCTGAAATTTCTCTGAGAAAACTTTATGTTCTTTGTTGTAATATTGTAAGTGTTTGGAGAAGTTCTGTAAAGCCTTGTCATTTCTATATTTACCACTAAGACACGTTTTAAACAGATTTTGTACGCTTCTCTGTTCAGTTATTCCATATAGTGTTGGGGATGAAGAGTGCTGAGGAAGGTTTCCCATGGAATGTACGTTAGTTTGTCTACTTCATCCCAGTTAATATTTGTATTATTTAAATCATACTTGGTAAACATCCTTCTCCTGTTGCTTGTACTTCAATAAGGCTGTGATTGGGATTTATATCTAGCATATTGCTGTTTATAGTAGACTCTGTTATCTGTTTCTGCTGAGTTTGTGTACTCGTCTATATTCTTTCCTGAACAGTGCTGTTATCTGTTATCTTCCATTTTAATTTTAGGAGGTTAAAATCTTCAAGGATAATTTTTCGTGGAAGTATTGTCAACATGGCCTTCCTCTTTCCTCTCTATCTACCGAAAGCTTCTGTCGTTGCTGATGATATATAAGCAACGTTGTTTACCAGGTCTTTAGTCTCTACCTTTATTCTGAACACTTCCGCTATATCATTCGGAATTTTAATCAGTTGTGTGTAACTAAGCGGGTCTTTCACTTAGGAACACACATCTTCCGTATCATATATTCAAATATAGATGCACATAAGAAAAAGTATTTTAAACAAAAGCTATATATTTTATATACACTAGCTATATATTTTATATACACTAGATATATATTTTATATACACTAGATATTATTACGAACTAAATTAGATACATAATATATCTGTTTTTTTTCCACCTTTACACATTAATTTAAAACAAATATACGAGTGACGTTCTCTTCTTGTATTCTCAGGGATGCTTAACTGGTCATGAGACACATGTTTTAAGTAGCAAATAAACCACCATCCCTTTTGTGCGTGAATAACAGTCTCACTGCTAAAACAATATATTTCCTAAAGAGCCGGGAACCTCATTAGCTAAATACACACCCAATCTGGTATATACATTCCTGTCTTATGCTTTCCTCCCTCTCTTGTATTCTCGCTCTTCCCCTATCCCTCTAATTCTCTTACTCAATTTTACCCTCACGTTAGAGGGAGACAAACTCGCTCGTACAGTATAATAGCCAGCAGTTCCTCAGTCTGAGTGTACAGAGTACACACTGGGCGAGGTGGCCCGACGTGGGGGCCAGACGCCCCCACGTCCACATAATCACACTCCACTGACCCAGTAGCTGAGGAGGCTTGAAGAGGCCGCTGTACCTCTCACCTCAATTTGGGCTGAGTACATTATCACATGTGATTTCTGATCTTAAACGGGGAGCCCCGTTAATTCATATAATTATCCGCTGATTGGGGCTTTTGGTTTACCAGGTAAAAACTCCAATTAGCGGGTAATTATATGACTAAAACTCTTGTAAAGAAACACTTTGTCTAGTTTTCTGGCGAATACAGTTCCACCGTCACCATCTGGTTGAGGTCACTCGGTCTCTCTCCTTGGTCAGGTCCTGGTCACTGGATCTAACACAGCATTACAGTTCGGCAGTTATTTCCAACCCTCTTAACACCCGACTGCAATTTCCGAATAAATGGTATTTGTTTTGTGTATGTGTATGCGTTTACCTTATGTTTATCTATTTTTAGTTACAGGAGCAGAGCAGAACTCGTGGTGTCCCGTCATTAGTAATTTTTTCAACATGTAATACCTTTAGTCTCCAAGTCTTCCATTGGTCAGTCACTCTGTAAAGACTAATATTCTAGTATCCCTTCGACTACATTTTTTTTTCTCAGTTTACAACTGTGGTCACTCGTGGTCCCTCTCGCAGCTGCTAAGAAGTCTTCTTTACGTTTCATGTTCTTTTATAACTAAATTCGTGTTTATTATGTCTCCTTCTTCCTGGGATCATCCAGTGTGGACATCTTCATCCTAACTCATACTTCTCAGCTCTGGTAGCCATTTTGTAACATCTTTTGACCTTTTCTATTTTATCCACATGTATTTGTTTAGATGTGAGCACCATACAGCTGCTGCAAATTCCAATTTTCGCCTCTTATTCCTCCTTCATGTTGCAATTTCCAAATTTGTCTTTCGTAGAGAAATTTTCTAAAGCTTATTTAAAGTCTAAATAAATATACTCACCCTTTTCTTGAGCAATTTTTGTGTCTTTCGTAACAGCTTAATAGATTTGATACACATTAATTTGTAGACCGGAAACTGAATTGTTCATTAAATAGTCAGTTTTTGCTCTCCAAATATTTTATCCACTTTCCTTTGTTTCCAATAATTTGACAACTCTTGTCAGCTCAGTTGGCCTATACTTTAAAGTCTTCACTGTCTCCTCAGTTATTGCAACAATGTGTGTCATCTTCCATCTGTCTGTAAACTTACAGTGTTGAAGTATAATGCTAAACAAAATTCATAGTGGAGAGCATAACGCTTCTGCACATTCTTTTATTCTTGTCAGTATTAAAAAGGAATTTCTTTAGCTTCTCTTAAGTTTTTTCAATATCTTCCATTTCAGGTATCTGCTCGGGATTCACGTTCTTTATATTTAAAATGTTTTGTTGTAAACAGATTCTGAAACTTTCTAAATAATAACTTCACACATTACTTCCTCAGCTTCAATTGTGTGTGTGTGTGTGTGTGTGTGTGTGTGTGTGTGTGTGTGTATGTGTGTGTGTGTGTGTGTGTGTGTGTGTGTGTGTGTGTGTGTGTGTGTGTGTGTGTGTGTGTGTGTAACGCTACACCAAGAACCACTTGGCTTGGGTGTGGTTATAAGGCTTCCAATTTTCCTAGCACACTTGTTGGCCAGGCGGAATGTTCTCCCTTGTTATTTAATGTCTGGTCTACCATAAAGCCAGAGGCTCTCCAGAGAGAAAGAGAGAGAGAGAGAGAACTTGTAGTGATGCCTATCTGGGATGCAACATCCTTCTTATGAGTCCACGAGGTCAGTAGTCTTCCCCTGCAGGAATGATAAGCCATTCTTTTCGTGTCTGCAACAGAGCTTTGCTTTTACAAGACAGATAAGCAAGACGAACAAAGTAAGACAGGCAAGGGAGTAAGAAATATATTGGGAACATCAGCAATGGCGATGTTAATAGTGACAGTAATGGTAGCTGTAATAGTATTAGTAGTAGTAGTAGTAGTTGAAGCACACCTTTGTAGTCGATCTAGACAATTCCAAAAGGAATGGTAAAAATTTATCACTTTGATATAGTTACGTTAACCACATCCATTACTTGAAAAGCAGTAACTCTCCTCCGAGTTTGACTAATTTCAAGGAAGACTGGTTATTTCTTTATTTCTCATGTCTGGACTCAAACAATATTTCTTTTGTGTTGCTCCAAATTTTCTCGCTGCCGAGATACAATTCGAGGTTAAATGGATATTTTCCTTTGTGTCTGAAGGTCTTATTTCCGGGTGTATGAAGTCGCTATTACTCCTATCACCCAGAAGACAGCCATCACTTTGTACAATGGCAGTCTATATGTCCTACCACTTGACATCCGTCGATCCGTCTGCCACTTCGTCAGTCATTCTCTTGGCCCACTAGTTCTCCCATCCATCAGTCTATCTGTAGATCCATATATCCATCAATCCATCCGTATTTCCACCAACTTATTTGTTCGTCTGCCCATCCACGTAGCTCCCACTCACTCTCGACCATTATATCCCTCGTCTATCTTCATGCAACTTTTTTCTCCATACCATATCTCACTTCCTGTTATCTCTCCAATACTGACATCCCTTAACTGAACCACATAAACAAAATATATCCCGTTTCAGCCGCTGCGACTCAGTGCTCAGTGAGTATTGAGGCAGGAATTACCTTCTGTTATGTCACGTTACTGACAAAGGGAGAGAAGGTATGTCACTGTTACACGCTGAAAACTGATTGTTTAATTATGAGATGATTAATTTTGAGCTTTATTTATATCCATTCACTCTCTCTCCCCTTCTACCTCTTCTCACCCTCCTCAGCGCTGGGTGGTGGTGTTTGTGGTTCGTGCCGAGGGGTAGGGGAATTTCTTCTCTGGGAAGGGTCTCACGCTCACCACAGGGTGCTTGCTGGTCTAAGAACCCAATATTTCTTTTAGCACAAATAATAAGGATATTTTCCCTTTCGTCTAAGTTTGCTCACACTCCTGGCCGACTACAAAGAACATTTTATGAACACTGTGGAATGAGATTTTTAAATGTTTTACTTGCGTTGTGATTATGTTTTATGTAACTGAGAATGAATTGGTCATATTAGTGTATTTTTTTTATAAAATGTTATAAACGGAATATGTTTAAACTGCTGAATAACAGGATAGCGAAAAGGTTCTGTTGTCTTAAAAATACATTAGAACAACATTCTCTTTCTCTCCCTCTCTCCATATACATATGTAATTTATATGTTATATATATATATATATATATATATATATATATATATATATATATATATGTCATGCCGAATAGGTAAAGCTGGTCATTTATGTTAATGTAAAAATTAACAATTTTGTACCAAAACAACCTTAGAAAACTTACCTAACCTTATAACAAGCACAATTTAATTTAGCCTAATCCAACTAAATATATTTTAGATAAGTTTACAGTAATTTAATAATAAACATAATGAAATATTTTTTTTTCGTTACATTCAGAGTGATTTTTACGAAATTATTGCATACACAAATTTTACCTATATGGCACATATATATATATATATATATATATATATATATATATATATATATATATATATATATATATATATATATGGTACATTGCTGGCAAGAATAATAATGTTAGATAAATCTACACATGGTAACTAATGAGACATTGTGGATACGGTGTTCGGTTTTGCCTACTATAAATCGGTGACCACGATTCCTTATTGCATCTCCCTCACTATGAAAGGGGGAGAAAAGAGCCTTCACCCGTCCCTGCGCTCAGTCATGTGCACGGGTTGAACACTTCCTGTTCCGGCGCCCAGTGATGTACACGGGTTGAACACTTCCGGACCCTGCGCTCACTTACATACACTTACCATTAAGTCAACTGAAATTCTTAGTTTTCTAGCGTTTCTGTTTTATATTTATGAACCTTGTTCCCGTTCTTGGCATCCTTGTACGAAGAGGTCGCATCCACAATGCCTCGGAATCCACCCTCTCTTTGTATATATTCTGCATAGTATACTTCTCCTAATGTATATGTTCTGAGAGACCGGCAGAGTAAATACACTTGGAGGGATGTGTATATCAGTATGAGCACACTTTGAATTAATTTTAACCCCTGTGTGGGGTTAAATGTATTCTTACACTAGTGGTGCATAGATAACATGCAACCTTAATAACCTTCGTGCAGTCGATCGTCTTGAAACTTAGGAAAACCATGAAACTATGCATTTCCTCTTAAACTTTTCTTCACATTAATTAACATTCTGAATGCGAAACTCAGGACGATATTTCGTTTCGTTCTTCAAACAACAATAAAGACCAGAGACCAACCGAAAAGTCTAGATTTTCTCCCTAAAGTGTGAATTAATATTTAACTGTACCAGCCACTGTATTGGGGCTTTTTTTTCTTTTTTTTCTATCATTTTCTTGCAAAAAAAAAAAAATCTGTCAGTATCGCGGCTTTTACCCAGAAAATCTTTTTGCTCGAGCAGTTTCTCCTCGGAAATAAGTCTGAACTTTACTCTTTAATTATATTTAACTGGAAAAATACTTCTGACTGAAATTAAATTGATCCAGATAATTGTTAAATAGTCTTGTGAATATTTAACTGTTCTTTTGTGTACAGTTATTCTAGTAATTAAAAATAGTGGTTAGACACACATTCAGAGTAATAGAAAGAAGAGGCAAGAGAAGCACATTTTATGTTAGAGACATACAGGGTGTTTCACTCGTAGGAGACCCCTAGCTATCGTTTACTACAGATATAATATACAAAGAAGACAATTGCAACTACAGGAGTCCTACCTCGGGGCCTCCTACGAGTGGAACAACTTGTATAATGAACACCACGAGTTCTTTACACGTATTCTCTGAGCAGTTTTCTCTATTTCTATTTTGCTGCTAATTTTCTTTCTTCTTTACTGAAAGCACATAAAAGTAAGTTCTGTGCAGCAGTAGACCTTCTGCAGAATATACCGGGTTAGGTAGCACTTCACTGGGAAAGTTGTAACCGTCTCTAACATCTTGCCTCTTTTTCCTATTCCTCTGAAGATATATATATATATATATATATATATATATATATATATATATATATATATATATATATATATATATATATATATATATATATATATATATATATATATATATATATATATACATGCACTTGAAAGCGCTCAGTATCACAATATGCAAATAAACTTTGTGAAAAAAATAGTAAAATTCCAAGGGTTTTTGTGATTTCTCACATTATCAAGGAATAGAAAAAAATAATAAAAGAACAGAAGACTTACAAACTGAGATTTCACCTCACTTATTACGTAACACACGACCCGTCCCACCGAGCGTCGGAGTGTACTAAAGAGTTGGTCACCTCTTGTCAAGTTACATAATGTCGTGCCGAATTTGTAAAACTTGCGATCTTAGTTTAAATAGCAACGCTCATCTTGCTATGTAAGGCAAGCGAAAATTAGTGTATGCAATAATTCCGCAAAAATTATCCTGAATCTAAAGAAAAAAATACATTTCACTGTGTTTGTTTAGTATTAAATTGTAAACGTATCTAAAATATATTTAGTTGGATTAGGCTAAAATTATATTGCGTTTGTTATAATAACGTTAGGTAAGTTTTCCAAGATTCTTTTGGTGCAAAATTATAAAATTTTACATTAACATTAATAAAAAAATATATCTTTAAACGTATAAAATTTTTTTTATAAAGGCCTTAATTTTAAATGAGTTCATGCTAATTGACCAGTTTCACCTATTAGGCACGATATATATATATATATATATATATATATATATATATATATATATATATATATATATATATATATATATATATATATATATATATGCAAAACAACCACTCTGAAAGAATAGAGAAATTCCAAGCGCTTTCGTGACTACTCACATTATCAAGGAACTATGAAAGTAAAGCATCCAAGGAAGCTATATAAGGGGTCTGGCCAGCACCTCACTATCAGATCCCACAACGGTTAAACACCTGACGCGTTGTGGGATCTGATTGTGAGCTGCTGGCCAGACCCCGTATATAGCTTCCTTGGATGCTTTACTTTCATAGTTCCTTGATAATGTGAGTAGTCACGAAAGCGCTTGGAATTTCTCTATTCTTTCAGAGTGGTTGTTTTGCATATTCTGAAATCACCTGTTTACTGGGATCTTATTGCATATTATATATATATATATATATATATATATATATATATATATATATATATATATATATATATATATATATATATATATATATATATATATATATGTGCTTTTCGCCTTATAATCGGTGATACACACGTAACAACATGTACCGTATATGCCACCTTTATATCAATAATGTATCTCTTAAATCTTCTGTACCATATTATGTAATAAAATATTCCTATTAGTAAGAAAAAATAAATATGAAAAGATGGGGTGGTAGGGGAAGTGGAATATTCAAACGGCTTCAGGAAGAAATCCAAATATTTTTCCTTGAAGCCTTTTTATCCACTTCTCCGAGGCTATGGGTCCCACAATTTACACCAGAGGTGGACCCCATTATATATATATATATATATATATATATAATATATATATATATATATATATATATATATATAATGTTTAATAGGTGAAACTGGTCAATTAACAAGAATTCATTTAAAATTAAGTACTTTCTAAATTTTTCTCTTATACGTTTAAAGATGCTTTTTTTTCATTTCATGTTAACGTAAAAATTAATAAATTTGTACTGAAAGACCCTTAGAAAAGTTACTTAACCTTATCATAGCAAGCACAATTTAATTTAGCCTAATCTAACGAAATATATTTAAATAAGTTCACAATAATGTAATAATAATAATCAAAGACAATTAAATATATTTTTTTCCTTAGGTTCAGAATGATTTTTGCGAAATTATTGCATACACAAATTTTCGTTTGCCTTATTCGGCAAGAAGTGCATTAATATTTTAGCCAAAATCTTAAGTTTTACCTATTCGGCACGACATATATATATATAATTGTGGGACCCATAGCCTCGGAGAATAGGATAAAAAGGCTTCAAGGAAGAATACATGTATTTGGATTTCTTCCTGAAGCCGTTTGAATATTCCACTTCCCCTACCACCCCATCTTTTCGATTTTTTTTTTTTACCAATAGCAAATATTTTATTACATAATATGGTACAGAAGATTTAAGAAATACCTTGTTGATATAAAGGAGGCATATACGGTACATGTTGTTACTTGTGTATCACCGATTATAAGGCGAAATTCTCACCCAGCTCCTCAGAGCTGGGGCGTGTGCCCAAAATACAGCAGGCATTACAACTTTGAACAGCCGCACTGAGCCGCTGGAATAGAAAACTAGCTGCCCTGGGATCCTTAATTACCCTGACGAGTCTTTCTCCAAGCTCCTTAAGGAATTTAGATGCATTCTTTCCCCATGAGCCAAGGGTCTCCGAGCCTATGGGAACAAACATATAATGATGGACAAGTTCTCCATATTTTCTAGACTTTTGGGACTCCCTGAAGCTGGCAGCTGCCCCTCCTTCTTCCCTGGTGTATTGGAGATAGGTATCAGCCAAGGTAGATGCACATGTATAGTCCCACACCACCTGCTTCCCGTCTGTCGAGGCTTGAAGGGTGATACCATCTGGACGCTTCTGGCCGCCATCAGATCTGCATAGCTGGGGTGGCTTCCTAACTGCTGGGCATCCGGCTGTTGTGAGGCTCCTCTTGATAATGTTATTAACCTCCTCATGCCATGCAATCTTTCCCTCGGATTTACGGCACACAAGACCATGGTACCCGAATCGGTCTGCTGCTTCACTGCCACAAATACACCTGTGTTCGGCGAGAATAGGGGCGGTAAGTCGAAGGGCAACACCGATACGGATGGTCTGTGGCTCGAGGCGTGTGCCAAGGCTGGAGTTGGGAACAGCCAACAGAAAGTCCCCTGCATGAGGAGCTCTCACTGCCAGGAGGCGGGCTCTATCCTTCCCTGACACACTCTGAAGCATTGTTGAGGCTATATTTTCCACTACTGGACCATCCCAGTGTGATTGTAGTTGTTGGGGGGAGCAGGTTTGGTTTCAGAGCCCGTTAGATTTTCCCAGATCATGCCTCCGTCAATGAACTTTTGGTCCTGGACTATATATATATATATATATATTTTTTTTTCAACAAGTCGGTCGTCTCCCACTGAGGCAGGGTGACCCAAAAAAGAAAGAAAATCCCCAAAAAGAAAATACTTTCATCATTCAACACTTTCACCACACTCACACATTATCACTGCTTTTGCAGAGGTGCTCAGAATACAACAGTTTAGAAGCATATACGTATAAAGATACACAACATGTCCCTCCAAACTGCCAATATCCCAAACCCCTCCTTTAAAGTGCAGGCATTGTACTTCCCATTTCCAGGACTCAAGTCCGACTATATGAAAATAACCGGTTTCCCTGAATCCCTTCACTAAATATTACCCTGCTCACACTCCAACAGATCGTCAGGTCCCAAGTATCATTCGTCTCCATTCACTCCTATCTAACACGCTCATGCACGCTTGCTGGAAGTCCAAGCCCCTCGCCCACAAAACCTCCTTTACCCCCTCTTTCCAACCCTTTCGAGGACGACCCCTACCCCTCTTTCCTTCCCCTATAGATTTATATGTTTTCCATGTCATTCTACTTTGATCCATTCTCTCTAAATGACCAAACCACCTCAACAACCCCTTTTCTGCCCTCTGACTAATGCTTTTATTAACTCCACACCTTCTCCTAATTTCCACACTCCGAATTTTCTGCATAATATTTACACCACACATTGCCCTTAGACAGGACATCTCCACTGCCTCCAACCGTCTCCTCGCTGCTGCATTTACCACCCAAGCTTCACGTACATATAAGAGTGTTGGTACTACTATACTTTCATACATTCCCTTCTTTGCCTCCATAGATAACGTTTTTTGACTCCACATATACCTCAACGCACCACTCACCTTTTTTCCCTCATCAATTCTATGATTAACCTCATCCTTCATAAATCCATCCGCCGACACGTCAACTCCCAAGTATCTGAAAACATTCACTTCTTCCATACTCCTCCTCCCCAATTTGATATCCAATTTTTCTTTATCTAAATCATTTGATACCCTCATCACCTTACTCTTTTCTATGTTCACTTTCAACTTTCTTCCTTTACACACATTCTCAAACTCATCCACTAACCTTTGCAATTTTTCTTTAGAATCTCCCATAAGCACAGTATCATCAGCAAAGAGTAACTGTGTCAATTCCCATTTTGAATTTGATTCCCCATAATTTAATCCCACCCCTCTCCCGAACACCCTAGCATTTACTTCTTTTACAACCCCATCTATAAATATATTAAACAACCATGGTGACATTACACATCCCTGTCTAAGACCTACTTTTACCGGGAAGTATTCTCCCTCTCTTCTACACACCCTAACCTGAGCCTCACTATCCTCATAAAAGCTCTTTACAGCATTTAGTAACTTACCACCTATTCCATATACTTGCAACATCTGCCACATTGCTCCTCTATCCACTCTATCATATGCCTTTTCTAAATCCATAAATGCAATAAAAACTTCCCTACCTTTATCTAAATACTGTTCACATATATGCTTCATTGTAAACACTTGATCTACACATCCCCTACCCACTCTGAAGCCTCCCTGCTCATCCGCAATCCTACATTCTGTCTTACCTCTAATTCTTTCAATTATAACCCTACCGTATACTTTTCCTGGTATACTCAGTAAACTTATTCCTCTATAATTTTTACAATCTCTTTTGTCCCCTTTCCCTTTATATAAAGGGACTATACATGCTCGCTGCCAATCCCTAGGTACCTTCCCCTCTTTCATACATTTATTAAACAAAAGTACCAACCACTCCAACACTATATCCCCCCTGCTTTTAACATTTCTGTCATGATCCCATCAGTTCCAGCTGCTTTACCCCCTTTCATTCTACGTAATGCCTCACGTACCTCCACGACACTTACATTCTGCTCTTCTTCACTCCTAAAAGATGGTATACCTCCCTGGCCAGTGCATGAAATTACCGCCTCCCTTTCTTCCTCAACATTTAAAAGTTCCTCAAAATATTCTCGCCATCTACCTAATACCTCCCTCTCCCCATCTACTAACTCCCCTACTCTGTTTTTAACTGACAAATCCATACTTTCCCTAGGCTTTCTTAACTTGTTTAACTCACTCCAAAAATTTTTCTTATTTTCATTAAAATTTCTTGACAGTGCCTTTCCCACTCTTTCATCTGCTCTCCTTTTGCACTCTCTCACCACTCTCTTCACCTCTCTTCACCTTTCTTTTACTCTCCATATACTCTGCTCTTCTTATAACACTTCTGCTTTGTAAAAACCTCTCGTAAGCTACCTTTTTCTCTTTTATCACACCCTTTACTTCATCATTCCACCAATCACTCCTCTTTCCTCCTGCCCCCACCCTCCTATATATACATATATATACATATATATATATATATATATATACATATATATATATATGCATATATATATATATATACATAGGATGGGGTCCACCTCTGGTGTAAATTGTGGGACCCATAGCCTCGGAGAAGTGGATAAAAAGGCTTCAAGGAAGAATATTTGGATTTCTTCCTGAAGCCATTTGAATATTCCACTTCCCCTACCACCCCATCTTTTAAACTATTTTTTTTTACCAATAGGAATATTTTTATATATATATATATATATATTATATATATTATATATATATATATATATATATTATATATATATATATATATATATATATATATATATATATATATATATATATATATATATTATATATATATATATATATATATATATATATATATATATATATATATATATATATATATATATATATATATATATATATATATATATATATATATATATATATATATATATATATATATATATATATATATATATATATATATATTATATATATATATATTCTTAGGTGCTAAAGTAGAATAAGTTCACAATTTTGCCATTATATTCCAAAGCTCATTTTTTTGATTACCACTTTATTGGTCACCACAACCTATATTAGTCCCTTTTATATTATAATTTTATACTATAATTCTAACTTTAAAAAATTACCTTTATAGTACTACCTACTATCATATTCCCAAGCTCCACTATTTGATCATCACTTTATTTGTATTAGTCCCTTAGCTCATTATTTTACATTTGTTAAATAATCCAGGTGCTATTTTTTAGCTTAAGACTATTTACTTTGTTTTATACTTAATTCAAACTATAGATTCACTACAAATCTTATGATTACAAGCATTGATCCTGATACCAACCTCTTATTTAATGACTTAAATGAATCAAACAGTAACTGTAATTACTACACTGCAGAACAATCAAAGGCACTTCTCAGTGCCAACAACAACATAACTATATTTAACTACAATATCAGATCTTTAAGCAAGCATTACGATGACCTCATAGCATTACTAAATTCCTTACATGCCAATATGTCCATCATTACACTAACTGAAACCTGGCTAAAGCCTGATAGTACAGATGTCTATGCCATTCCTGGTTACACAGCCATACACAACTGTAGGCCAAATCAACAAGGGGGTGGCACAGCCATATACTACTCAGACCAACTAGAATGTATCACTAATACTTGCACAAGGGATGAACATGGGGAATATATAATAGCTAAATTCAAATCAAAGTACCTACAAAAACCTCTCACATTGATAAACATCTACAGAGTTCCACAGTCAAACATTAGCCAATTTAGTCAAAATCTAGGAAGTATGATAACTGATGCACGCATGAACAAAGATCACTTACTACTCTCAGGTGACTTCAATATAAATCTCCTGCAAGACCAGGACCCACACGTTACTGAATTCACAAACACAATGAGTAACTGTATGTTACTACCAACAGTAACAAAACCTACAAGAGTTACAGAGACTAGTGTTTCCCTACTTGACCACATCTGGACCAACACCATATCCCCTTTAAAATCAGGCATAATTACAGATAATACCACAGACCACTACCCTACTTTCCTCATAACAACTCTTGGTAAACTACCCCAAGACACTACTAAAGTCACCTTCAGACTTCACAATGAGGCAGCCATTAATAACTTCACAACAGCAATAGCAAACATTGATTGGCACACTGAGCTAGACACCTATACAGATATTGACGAATGTATTAATAATTTTCTAAAAAAAACCCAATACCTCTATAACAAGCACTGCCCTAAAAAAACTAAACAGATGACAGCAAAGAGACTGAACAGTCTCTGGCTAACACCCAGCATTCTCAAATCCATAAATACAAAACACCAATATGAAAAACAGTACAGAATGGGTCACATAACCAGAGACCAAACAAAACGTTACTCGTCAATTCTAACCAGCCTGATAAGAAGGGCAAAAAAATTGTATTATGAGAACAGATTATCCAACTTACGAGGTGATATAAAAAAGACCTGGAAAACCCTATCAGAAATTCTGGGAACAAAAAAGATATCACGAAATAGCGAAATAAAATTAGCAAAAACAGATGAACCCCAACTCCCACCAACAGAAACAGCAAACAGACTCAATGATTTCTTCTCCACTATAGGACAAAACCTTGCCAATAAAATCCCAAGCTCAGATACCCCACCAAATGACTACCTCACCGGCAACTACCCGAACACACTGTTCCTAGCTCCGACTAACCCATACGAAGTCTCCCTTATTATCAACGCACTAAAAAACAAGGCAGGAGATTTAAATACCTTACCACCCCTTTATACAAAAAAGTGTCACAAGTGCTATCACCAATCATTGCAACACTCTTTAACAAATCCATTGAATCCTCCACCTTCCCTACAGTACTCAAAATAGCAAGGGTCACCCTGATCCACAAAGGAGGAGACCAAACAGAGTTGAATAACTATAGGCCAATATCCAACTTACACCCTCTCTCAAAAATCTTCGAAAAATTAATTCATAAACGAATCTACTCCTACCTTATCTCCCAAAACATACTCAACCCCTGCCAATTTGGATTCAGGCCTAATAAAAATACTAATGATGCTATTATACACATGCTAGAACATATATACACTGCAATAGAGAAAAAAGAAGTCCCACTGGGGATCTTCATTGACTTACGTAAAGCTTTTGATACAGTTGACCATGACTTGCTCCACGTAAAATTGTCACACTATGGTATAAGAGGGCACTCCCTCAACTACCTCAAGTCTTACCTCAGCAACAGAAGCCAATATGTGTACGCAAATGGGGCAAACTCTTCTGCACAACCAATTACAGTTGGTGTCCCACAGGGAAGTGTCCTTGGCCCTCTTCTCTTTCTCCTATACATAAATGACCTTCCAAATGCTTCGCAATTACTCAAACCCACACTATTTGCAGATGACACTACATACGTCTTCTCTCACCCGAGCCCAGTCACGCTAGCCAATACTGTAAATACCGAATTACAGAAAATATCTACCTGGATGAGGACTAACAAACTTACACTAAACATTGACAAAACCTACTTCATTCAGTTTGGTAACAGAGCTACAGATGTCCCTCTTAACATAATGATAAATGGATCACCTATCACAAAACTAACAGAGGGAAAATTCTTAGGAATCCACCTTGATAATAGACTCAAATTTCATACACATATACATCAAATTTCTAAGAAAATTTCCAAGACTGTAGGCATACTATCGAAAATACGGTACTATGTTCCACAGTCAGCCCTCCTGGCCCTATATCACTCTCTTATTTACCCCTATCTCACCTATGGAATTTGTGCATGGGGCTCAACAACAATTAACCATCTCAGACCACTAATTACCCAACAAAAGGCTGCAGTTAGAATGATAACAAATTCTCACTACAGGCAGCACACTCCACCAATATTCAATACACTAAACCTACTCACCATACAAAACATCCATACTTATTACTGCACCTATTACATACATAGAACACTTAACTCTGATATTAACCCTCCCCTCAAACATCTCCTTGCCAACCTCAACAGAACACATGACCATAACACAAGGCACAGATCACTCTTTGATGTTCCTCGTGTCCATCTCACACTATGCAAAAACTCAATGCACATAAAAGGCCCTAAAATCTGGAATTCATTACCTGTAAATATAAAAGAAACACAACCTGTTTATAAATTCAAGTCTCTTCTCAAAGATTACTTACTCACCCAAAACCAAATAAATACTGAATAACTGAACATTATAAATTGTATATCTTAAATGTTTCTCACAATTATATCACATAAATGTTAAACCTAAAACCCAATCTAACTTTATTATTTTTTAAATACACTACCTAACAGAATCTCTACCTAACTGAATGCAACCATATGACCTGTCTTTGTAATACTCACTTGTGCTTTATAGTTATCTGTTTACATTATTGTTTTATCACTGATTTCATCATTGCTTAGTAGCAGCGCTGTATAGTCCTTGTGGCTTAGCGCTTCTTTTTGATTATAATAATAATAATAATCATTGCTTAGTTAATCTTAAGTTAATTTTAAGCCAGCCCGTAATGCTATGCATAGTATAAGTGGCTTTGGCATACTGCTCTTATCTGTATTTTTTTTTGTACCTCTGTATGTGTGCACAAATTGGAAATAAATAAATAAATATATATATATATATATTATATATATATATATATATATATATATATATATATATATATATATATATATAATTATATATATGTATATAATTACAATAGATAACCACATTAAATAACTATATAATTTTTGATAAAACTGATTGTGTATATAGTATGTGATACTGATAATTAAAAGAATAATATAAAATTATTGTAGATCCTCATACACTGATTATGTGAAATAAATAATATAACGATGAGTCTGAATAATTGTATAATTACTATAGGTAACCGTATACACTAAACGGCAAAGATTAAATTATTGTTGATAATATTTTTGGTTATGAAAAATTTTTTAAACTCAGCCTCGGGTTGATGTGCCTTGAAGAACTCCTCAAGAATTTTATTGCATTTTTACGATGCTGAAGACGAACTTTTTTTTAATTAGGGTTCATCTGTCTACACACACACACACACACACACACACACACACACACACACACACACACACACACACACACACACACACACACATACACACATACACACAGGATCCAGGAGCTCGGACTCGACCCTCGCAACCTCAACTAGGTGAGTACACACACACACACACCACACACACACACACACACACATATAGCTTCACTTTGAAAGCAAGACCAAAGCTTTCAAGATTATCATCTTCAGTGAACATCCAGCGTAGTAATGAGTGACTTTTTGGATGTTAATTTTTCCATCATCTGAATTTAGAAATGTATTTCAGTAATTCTGATATGTTTAAATATTTATTATTATAATACAGTTTAAGATTGTGATGAAGTATGCTCCTAAACGTCAATCAGAAATGTTGTCATTTATAACTGATCACTTAAATTTTTCAGGCTGCGTGTATTCTTCGTCATCACGCTAATGTAGGCAATTTACACATTTCAGTTGTAGTGTCAACTTCCTGAAGGGTAACATGGAGTCTTCTGTACTATCCTATATCTGACTACATTAACGCTTGATATCAACCAGTAAATTATTACAAAATAATAAGCCAACTCCAAGCAGTTTTAGACCCCCTCAAAAATAGCTTTTCCAAACATTCACTCGTAACCTTCGCCCTTCTATCGACTCGTGACTTGTAAACCAGTCCTGAAAACATAGTTACCTTCAGACTACTGGAAAATGTCGATTCACCAGACCAAATGATTGTCTTTCCCTCACTGAACATTCAAATAAGTCTTGGGAATAATAGTCTCAACCTGGATCTTGGAGTAGGAAACCTGGCCAGCCCTCCGTGCAGAGCTTCAAACCACGGACTTGGATGCTTTACTCCGAGGTGATGTTCATTACTAAACGATGACTTCAATCACATCCTGGTTTTCCAACTCTTGCATTCTCTATAGGCAGTGTGACCAAGACTGTCAGCTGATGTTAAATCAAATGACTTAAGGAAGTCCAGGAGTGCCACAAAACTCTTAGGGTAAATATTCTTTTCAAACTTTGACTATGTCCATTTCTACCTATAGAAGGAACTGGCCTATCGCAGCTACCACTCTATGGGAAAACCGTTTTGCTGCCATAATGCTAGTATCCAATCTAAACAACTGCAGGAACTGTGTTTATCACAGGCGACAAAGGAAGTGGTCCATTTCCTTATCTCGTGTATGCAACAGAGGCTGCGAGGCTGCAGAACCAGACGAAGTGAGACTAAACATTACCAGACATATTATAACCTCAAAAAAAAAAAAAAAAAAAAAAAGAGTAATTGAAAACACGGAAAATCCGACAAAACACATCATTCAACTAACCATAAACATCACAAAGTCTTGTAGCCTAACTGGTATTTATGTTGTTTGCGAAGCTATCACATTAACTGACGACTTTGCAAATCCAAATAACGACATTAATATGTACTAATATTTACAAATCCTATGTTATTTCACTATACAAAGGCTTGGCTTCCACAGACGTAAACAGTATATGCTACGAGAACCAATTCCACCCCCATTGCTTGCATAAACCAAGGGGACGTACATGTATTAGAAGAAAGTTTGAACCAGCGTTAAAATACCAGATGGAGCTTGACAGTGTTTATAAGCCTCACATAAATCAAAAGATTTCCCCAGAATACATCATCTCTGGCCTCGCTTGTGCTGGAAAAGACTGCAAACAGCTGTACTTAAGTCTAGATTCCACCTGGAAAGATGACCCACAAATTATTAAATTCCCCCTTTTTTCTCCACAGTTTTGCAGAGTATGTCCTACCTTTCTTCCGAAGACGTGAGAACACTTGTATGTAGCCAGCACTTGGTGCTGCCTAGGAGTGCTAATAAAGATAGTGAAGAGGGATAAGAAACAATTGAGACAAATGCACTCTAATAATGTATGATTTTGTCAATGAAAAGACAGTGGTAGGAAAAACTAAAAAATATATAATAAAATTTTTGTTTGCAGTTATGACCATTACTCATATTCTAATCTCTCTTAGTTTGTACCCTTCCTACCCCTATTAATTCCTTCCCATGTCTGCCATCTCTATACTATACAACCCTTCAATACTCCGTGCCTATATGGACTGCCAAATTTTCTAGTCCCTTAAATACCTAGCCCCTTTTCAACCCTCTTCATCCCCCCCCCTTAATCCTCTTAAATGGACAGCTCTCTACCTTCACAATCCTAAATCAAACTGACCACAATTCCTGTACGCCCCTTGCTGGAACACCATTCTGTTCCTCACCTAACCAGACAGCTTTTTGTACTCGCTTTCCTCTCCAGTTAAGCTGTTGTATCTGCACTCTACCTACCTTCTAATTAGAGCACCTGCTGCTGTTACCACATTCACCCCTAGCAGAACCGCTTTCTGTATCACTTTTTCATGTAAGTGGACCATCACTACTCCTATTCTCCTGAAACCACTAGACCACTGCTTCACTTTCCTGGGACCACTGGATAACCAGCTCACGTTCTCACCATGGACTACTAGACCATCCACTATACTCGGACCACTGGACATCTACTTTACTTTCCTGGGGCCACTAGACAGTCTCCTTTATATCCAGGGACCATTTGACCACCTCGACTACCATTTTTGTATCACATAAAAAATATGATTAGTTACAAGAGTACAGCAGCCACCCCACTTCTATATACCCTCTCCCCTACCCACACCACCCAACCCCACTTCTACCCACATTATCCCCTACCCACACCACCCAGCCTCAGCCCATCCATCCCTATCACACTACCCGCCTCCTAATTAGTAGTTAGTGACGGATGGCTCCTCTTCCACACACCCGAAGCGCGCACACTCCTCTTTCTCTTCCTTTGCTTCTGTTTTTGACGTGTTCCCTCTTTCCTTCCCCACTCTCTCTCAGGGGTGCCGCGTAGCTCGCGGGTGAGAGAAATCTACTCTCAAAGGCACGATCCCGGGTTAGATTCCTAGGCACGGAGGAACGTTTGGACAAGTTTTTTCTTACACTCCTGGCACCTGTGTGTTAGTCCACTGTTGTGGGTCGCATCTAGGAAAAAATGTGTTGGAAAACTGCCGTCTAGCTGTAAGTATTCAAGTGGTGGTAGACAAAAGAGTACCAAAAGATCTTAGCTAAAAACGTTTTACGCTTTTTTTCCTTCTTTCTCTTTCTCTCTCTCTCTCTCTTTCTCTCTCTCTCTCTCTCTCTCTCTCTCTCTCTCTCTCTCTCTCTCTCTCTCTCTCTCTCTCTCTCTCTCTCCCCCCTCTCTCTCCCTCTCTCTCCCCTGTGTTTTTTTTTTTTACGCATATGTCTCCTTCCTGAATTCCTATTTTTTATTTCTCTTCTTCCCCTATTCCTTTTTCCTCTTCCTCTTTCCCTCTCCACTTTTCTGTCTCTCCTTTCCCATTCACTTCTTATTCTTTCTCCTCTTCACTTCTTTCGCCTTCTTCCCCTCTCTCTTCCCCTATCCTTTCTTTCCCTCCCATTTTCCACTTCCCTTTCTTCCACTTTCCCTTCTTCTCTCCCTCCAGTAACCAGGTAATAATAACGCAAATAGAGCAACGTTCTACCTCATTCTCTAAGTTCTTATTCAGTGTAACTGACACACACACACACACACACACACACACACACACACACTCACACACACACACACACAGCTGTTAGAGTTGTCAGGAAGTTAGGTATAGAAGGCAGAATCCATACATAGCTTTAAGAAGAGGTACGATAAGGCTCTTGGAGCAGGGAGAGGATGGACCTAATAGAGACTAGCGAAGAAGCTGTGTCAGCCGTCATGATTCGACCCCTGTAACCACAATCAGTCGATTACAATTGGGTGAGTACACTCCTCCATACAATCACACCCACATAGACAACAAACCAAGTATCTGTCGACAAGTGCCTTTGACAGCAGGTAAGTAACGTGCGCACGCGCGTCATTACTTAGAACAGAAAACAAATGTTTCAAGTCTGTGGCAATCTGATTTCAACCCAGACAAGATCAGAAACTCCTTTAAAATTGCTTTCCCTTTATCCTACTTTTCCTCTTCCTCTTCCTCTTCTACTTTCTCCTCCTCCTCCTCTTCCTCCTTTTGGTTTTACAAAGGGGCGTTCCTGCCTTACGAATTTATTAACTTTTTTCACTAAGGTATTTGAGGTAGATCATGGTAATGAATATGATATTGTGTATATGGACTTCAGTAAGGCTTTTGACAGGGTCCCACATCAGAGACTACTGAGGAAAATTAAGGCACATGGAATAGGAGGAAAAATTTTTTCCTGGATAGAGGCATGGTTGACAAATAGGCAGCAGAGAGTTTGCATAAATGGGGAGAAATCAGAGTGGGGAAGCGTCACGAGCGGTGTTCCACAGGGGTCAGTGTTGGGCCCCCTGCTGTTCACAATCTACATAAACGACATAGATGAGGGCATAAAGAGCGACATCAGCAAGTTTGCCGATGACACCAAAATAGGCCGTCGAATTCATTCTGACGAGGACATTCGAGCACTCCAGGAAGATTTGAATAGACTGATGCAGTGGTCGGAGAAGTGGCAGATGCAGTTTAATATAGACAAATGCAAAGTTCTAAATGTTGGACAGGACAATAACCATGCCACATATAAACTAAATAATGTAGATCTTAATATTACGGATTGCGAAAAAGATTTAGGAGTTCTGGTTAGCAGTAATCTGAAACCAAGACAACAGTGCATAAGTGTTCGCAATAAAGCTAATAGAATCCTTGGCTTCATATCAAGAAGCATAAATAATAGGAGTCCTCAGGTTGTTCTTCAACTCTATACATCTTTGGTTAGGCCTCGTTTAGATTATGATGCACAGTTTTGGTCACCGTATTACAGAATGGATATAAATGCTCTGGAAAATGTACAAAGGAGGATGACAAAGTTGATCCCATGTATCAGAAACCTTCCGTATGAGGATAGACTAAGGGCCCTGAATCTGCACTCTCTAGAAAGACGTAGAATTAGGGGGGATATGATTGAGGTGTATAAATGGAAGACTGGAATAAATAAAGGGGATGTAAATAGTGTGCTGAAAATATCTAGCCTAGACAGGACTCGCAGCAATGGTTTTAAGTTGGAAAAATTCAGATTCAGGAAGGATATAGGAAAGTACTGGTTTGGTAATAGAGTTGTGGATGAGTGGAACAAACTCCCAAGTACAGTTATAGAGGCCAGAACGTTGTGTAGCTTTAAAAATAGGTTGGATAAATACATGAGTGGATGTGGGTGGGTGTGAGTTGGACCTGATAGCTTGTGCTACCAGGTCGGTTGCCGTGTTCCTCCCTTAAGTCAATGTGACCTGACCTGACTAGGTTGGGTGCATTGGCTTAAGCCGGTAGGAGGCTTGGACCTGCCTCGCATGGGCCAGGAGGCCTGTTGCAGTGTTCCTTCGTTCTTATGTTCTTTTCCTCCTCCCCGTATTCCTCCTGCTCCTCCCTTTTATCCTCCACCTCCTTCTCCTTTTCCTCATCCTCCTCTTCATCTTCCTCCTCTCAAAAGGGAAAGGGGTGGGGGAAACCTTCATATTAACAAAGGGTTCTTGATCCAAGGAAACCGAGATGCCCTCACTATCCCTGAATAAGATATAATTACCTCCCCCCCTCACATACGCATATTATACAATTAACTTAACTAGTGTCAAGTGTCCAGAAGGAAAATAAGTCGTCAGGGAGTGAAATATTCAACAGCAAATGTATATCAGATTTAAAAGTTTTTTTAAATTATTTATTAGATGAGCTAAATCTATCAGGCATAAAAAATGAGAAATACACTTAAAAATGCCACTTACCAGGAATTTTTTTAAACGCAGCATTAATCAAAGATTATTCACTTTGCAAATGTGAAATGATTCATAATTTTCGTCCTAGATATATCGAAAAAAAAATCTAAAAATAAAAAAAATGCATCAGATAAAATTAGAATTATGGCCAGCATAAATCGCTCTTTTGGTCTACGGTTTCAACTGAGATTATAAACCTTATCTGGTATTAAGTTTGTGTATAGCGAGGTGGGAACGGTTCCACTGCCTCATTAGTCCTTTACATCTCCAACATTCTCCCCCCCTCCCATTCCCATGACCCATCCCAAGCCCCTTTCCCTGCCCCTCCCCCTGTCCCTCCTCTCTAATAAAAGAAAAAAATAGATCCCAAATTACCCACCAGGGGACTAAAGTGTCTTATCTCATAGGAAAACTTTCATTTATAACCGAATATTAGTGTCAATGAAACCGTCCACCCGCTCTCCCCTCTGAGTTTTTCTTTGTACATATGAATATATACATCTGTGTATGTATGCACATGTTCTTCTACATATTGTGATATCCTCTGTTTGCTATGATCTTATTGCATGCATGCATATATATATATATATATATATATATATATATATATATATATATATATATATATATATATATATATATATATATATATATAATTATATATATATATATATATATATATATATATATATATATATATATATATATATATATATATATTGTGTGTGTGTTTGTGCACACTACAGACTCTCCTATAAAGATACAATTCACTTTGTGTCTTTCAACACTATTAACAGTTTCAAATACTGAAGCAAATTCACCACAGTTTGTTTATCGAGTCCGGGAAATTAATTTTATACATAATGTGAATGTGTACACAATTTTTTTTCTCTGGTCTTCCAGAGTTTTATTACTGAATTATATGTCTGTGTACTGGAAAAAAAAAATTATACGTCGATGCTATCATGCAATGATTTTATGAAATTATTACTATCACATTGAGTACTTTTATATTACATTTTTTATTAAAGTTGAAGTATTACATTTATTATTATTACTATCGATTTTAATTACAACTGTCGTAATCCTCATACGATTGTTTGATTGTGCTTACTACAGTAGTAACTCTCAGCTTCCCATCATCGTAAGGCGAAGGCTACGTTCTCTTCAATGACTGTAAGAGTTACTACACGAGACCAAGAATTCGATTCTTCGTACAGTTGTCGACACTCTTATACGTCGTGGTTACTGAGGTTAATCAAAGAGGTTGTGATATTTAATCCCTTCAGGACGATAACCGGAGTATATTTGGCATGTACACTGTCCTGTCTAAGAGCAATGTGTGGTGTAAATATTATGCAGAAAATTCGGAGTGTGGAAATTAGGAGAAGGTGTGGAGTTAAAAGTATTAGTCAGAGGGCAGAAGAGGGGTTGTTGAGATGGTTTGGTCATATAGAGAGAATGGATCAAAGTAGAATGACATGGAGATCGCATAACTCTGTAGAGGAAGGAAGGCGGGGTAGGGGTCGTCCTCGAAAAGGTTGGAGGGAGGGGGTAAAGGAGGTTTTGTGGGCGAGGGGCTTGGACTTCCAGCAAGCGTGCGTGAGCGTGTTAGATAGGAGTGAATGGAGACGTATGGTATTTGGGACCTGACGATCTGTTGGAGTGTGAGCAGGGTAATATTTAGTGAAGGGATTCAGGGAAACCGGTTGTTTTTATATAGCCGGACTTGAGTCCTGGAAATGGGAAGTACAATGCCTGCACTCTAAAGGAGGGGTTCGGGATATTAGCAGTTTGGAGGGATATGTTGTGTATCTTTATATGTATATGCTTCTAAGCTGTTGTGTTCTGAGCACCTCTGCAAAAACAATGATTATGTGTGAGTGAGGTGAAGGTGTTGAATGATGAAAGCATTTTCTTTTTGGGGATCTTCTTTCTTTTTGAGTCACCCTGCCTCGGTGGGAGACGGCCGACTTGTTAAAAAAAAAAAAAAAAAAAAAAAAAAAAAAACACCAGTGTACTTTAATCTTCGTTATATGAAAGAGAATTTGTTGGTTGTGTAAAGACCCCCTATTGACTTTTAATCAGCTGAAAACTGATGATTAATTATTAGTTGATAACTACCTCAACACTGTCACATTACTCTGGTGATGTCTTTTTGACTGCTGAGTAATACTTCCCAGCTGTTATTTGATGAACACTTCTCATATGAAACATTTTGAACACTTCATATCCAGTAAATTTTTAATACTTCTTATATAATAAATTCTGAATACTTCTCAAATAACTTATGATTATTTTTCCTTACCTAAAAACTTATTATCTCTGGAATTTTACAAAAAAAAAAAAAAAAAGGAAAATGATGCGTCTTCCCAAATAATTTTGTGGATCACGTGACGCTTCTTGAGAACCTTCTCCAATTAGTTCCTTGAAAGTTTAAGTCACATGTATCCTGAAAACGATATTTCAAAAGGTGCAATCACGCTATTTAAAATTTTACCCAGAAGTTGCTGCTGCAAGGAGAGTCAGTTACAATATCAACACAGTGATGCTTCAGGGAATATGTTGGTAGACAGCAGCCATCCAGGGAGGTAATACCATGCCATCATAAGAATATGAAACAGATTGTTGGTTGGTAGAGAGAAACCTTCCATGGAGGTATTACCATCCCGACATACGACTGTGAAACATAGGTAGCAGGATGGTTGACAGAAACCATCCAGGGAGGTACTACCATCGCGTCATATGATTGTGAAGGGTAAGTACCACATACGATTGTGAAGCATAGGAAGCACTTCCAATGTGCCATTCGAGTGTGAACCGCCACACAAAGTAGACAACAACTATCCAGGGAGATGATAGAGTTTTGCCTTTGCGACTGATGTTAATAATATTTGACCTGACATCGATTCCGTGGATCACTGCGGCCCAGTCCTGGCTCAGGCCGCCTTGGACAACAAGGCGGTTGAAGCTAGCCCGCACTAGTCCAGGGTAGGCATCACAGCCCTGTTAATCAGAATTTAACTAAAGGAACTTAACAAGTTCCACCTTGAAGACAGCAAGAGGTGTAAAATATACTGAACTGGGGCATTTTTTTTTTTTTTTTTTACTTTTCCGTGATCATTTAAGGTGGTCAATTCATAACCAACTCGCAGTTTGTAGATAAAAATGACTTTTCGCCAGTCTTAAGCTATATTCAACTGGTTACTAGTTAATATTAAAAGACTGACCGATACATCGTCTTGGTTTCACCTGCAATTTGGGGCTTATGAATTGTTCTAGCCAGAGTATTACGGGTTAGGTAGTGAAGGTTGTAAATTATTGCAGCTGCGGTACTGTGAGTTGTAAATTGTTCCAGCCACGTCATTGTCTTTCATTACTCTACAGATAAATCTCTTCGACTTGCATTCAACATGCAGTGATATTTACTTTCCCTTATGATTCTAAACATTATTACCTCTGTAATAATTTCTTATTAATTTTAAACTCGGAAGAAGAGGATAGAATTCCCTTTGTGAAGCCTCGCATGTCGTTCAACGCGAGAAAAATCCCTATAATTACTAAAAGCGACAGGAAATTTAATAGTTTAGTTTGCATGTGTTTGGAGGAGGAAGTGTGAATATTAAGGTGGTATAGAGGTGGAATGTGAGGTACAAGAGGTGGTGCTTCCAACCTCTTGAACACTGAACACACACACACACACACACACACACACACACACACACACACACACACACACACACACACACACACACACACACACACACACACTCACTCCACACACACACTCCACACACTCCACACACACTCCACACACACACACACACACACACACACACACACACACACACACACACACAGTCCACACACACAGTCCACACACACAGTCCACACACACACAGTCCACACACACACACACACACACACACACACACACACACACACACACACACTCCACACACACTCCACACACACACTCCACACACTCCACACACACTCCACACACACACTCCACACACACACACACACACACACACACACACACACACACACAGTCCACACACACAGTCCACACATACACACACACACACCCACACACACACACACACACACACACACACACTCTCCACACACACACTCCACACACTCCACACACACACTCCACACACACACTCCACACACACACTCCACACACACACTCCACACACACACTCCACACACACACACACACACACACAGTCCACACACACAGTCCACACACACAGTCCACACACACACAGTACACACACACACACACACACACACACACACACACACACACACACACACACACACACTCCACACACACACTCCACACACTCCACACACACTCCACACACACACACAGTCCACACACACAGTCCACACACACAGTCCACACACACACAGTACACACACACACACACACACACACACACACACACACACACACTCCACACACACACTCCACACACTCCACACACACTCCACACACACACACACAGTCCACACACACAGTCCACACACACAGTCCACACAGACACACACACACACACACACACACACACACACACACACACACACACACACACACACAACCACACACACTCCACACACTCCACACACACACTCCACACACACACTCCACACACACACTCCACACACACACACTCCACACACACACACACACACACACACACACACACACACACACACAGTCCACACACACAGTCCACACACACACAGTCCACACAGACACACACACACACACACACACACACACACACACACACACACACACACACACACACACACACATACATTTACGTCAGGCCCATACTGGAGTATGCAGCACCAATTTGGAATCCACACCTGGTCAAGCACGTCAAGAAATTAGAGAAAGTGCAAAGGTTTGCAACAAGACTAGTCCCAGAGCTAAGGGAATTGTCCTACGGAGAAAGGCTAAGGGAAATCGGCCTGGCGACACTGGAGGACAGGAGGGCCAGGGGAGACATGATAACAACATTTAAAATACTGCGCGGAATAGACAAGGTGGACAAAGACAGGATGTTCCAAAGATGGGACACAGAAACAAGAGGTCACAATTGGAAGTTGAAGACTCGGATGAATCAAAGGGATGTTAGGAAGTATTTCTTCAGTCACAGAGTTGTCAGGCAGTGGAATAGCCTAGAAAGTGACGTAGTGGAGACGGGAACCATACATAGTTTTAAGACGAGGTTTGATAAAGCTCGTGGAGCAGGGAGAGAGAGGACCTAGTAGCAATCAGTGAAGAGGCGGGGCCAGGAGTTATGAATCCACCCCTGCAACCACAAATATGTGAGTACAAATAGGCGAGTACACTACACACACACACACACACACACACACACACACACACACACACACACACACACACACACACACACACACACACACGCACGCACGAGCGTCCCTTGCAGAGATATCACCCAAATAATGTGATTCAAAGAGAAATCTAGGAGGCAAATCTTCCTCGCTTCCAAACTTTCCCAAAAGTTATTCAAGAAAAAATTTTCTCTCTCTCTCTCTCTCTCTCTCTCTCTCTCTCTCTCTCTCTCTCTCTCTCTCTCTCTCTCTCTCTCTTTCACACACACAGCACAGAAGGGAACATCAAGAGGGAATATACCAACAAGTGTTGGATGACATACGAACAATCGAGGAGGAGGTGTAGAAGCTGCCAAGTGACCTTGATACCTCAAAGGCGATGGGACCGGACAACATCTCCCCATGGGTCCTTAGAGAAGGAGCAGAGATGCTGTGCGTGCTCCTAAACACAATCTTTAACACATCCCTTGAAACTGGGCAACTACCTGAGAAATGGAAGACAGCAAATGTAGTCCCCATATTTAAGAAAGGAAACAGAAACGAGGCACTAAACTACAGACCTGTGTCTCTGACATGTATAGTATGCAAAGTCATGGAGAGGATTATCAGGAGGAGAGTGGTGGAACACCTGGAACGGAACAAGATTATAAATAAAAACCAGCATGGGTTCATGGAAGGCAAATCCTGTGTCACAAACCTTCTGGAGTTTTATGACAAGGTAACAAAAGCAATACACGAGAGAGAGGGATGGGTTAATTGCATTTTCCTGGACTACAGGAAGGCCTTTGACACAGTTCCTCACAAGAGATTAGTGCAGAAGCTGGAGGATCAGGCACATATAACAGGGAGGGCACTGCAATGGATCAGGGAATACCTGACAGGGAGGCAACAACAAGTCATGGTACGTGAAGAGGTATCACAGTGGGCGCCTGTGACGAGCGGGGTCCCACAGGGGTCAGTTCTAGGACCAGTGCTATTTTTGATATATGCGAACGACATGATGGAAGGAATAGACTCTGAAGTGTCCCTATTCGCAGATGATGTGAAGCTGATGAGAAGAATTAAATCGGATGAGGATGAGGCAGGACTGCAAAGAGACCCGGATAGGCTGGACACGTGGTCCAGAAACTGGCTTCTCGAATTCAACCCTGCCAAATACAAAGTCATGAAGATTGGGGAAGGGCAAAGAAGACCGCAGACAGAGTATAGGCTAGGTGAACAAAGACTACAGACCTCACTCAGGGAGAAAGATCTAGGGGTGACCATAACACCGAGCACGTCACCAGAGGAACACATCAACCAAATAACTGCTGCAGCATACGGGCGCCTGGCAAACCTGAGAATAGCGTTCCGATACCTTACTAAGGAATCGTTCAAGACACTGTACACTGTATGTTAGGCCCATACTGGAGTATGCAGCACCTGTCTGGAACCCACACCTGGTCAAGCACGTCAAGAAGTTAGAGAAAGTACAAAGGTTTGCAACAAGGCTAGTTCCAGAGCTCAGGGAAATGTCGTACGAGGAAAGGTTGAGGGAAACCGGACTGACGACACTGGAGGACAGAAGGGTCAGAGGAGACATGATAACGACATACAAGATACTGGGGGAATAGACAAGGTGGACAGGGACAGGATGTTCCAAAGAGGGGACACAGAAACAAGGGGTCACAATTGGAAGCTGAAGACTCAGACGAGTCACAGGGACGTTAGGAAGTATTTCTTCAGTCATAGAGTCGTCAGGAAGTGGAATAGCCTAGCAAGTGAAGTAGTGGAGGCAGGAACCATACATAGTTTTAAGAAGAGGTATGACAAATCTCAGGAAGCAGAGAGGGAGAGGAACTAGTAGCGATCAGTGAAGAGGCGGGGCCAGGAGCTGAGTCTCGACCCCTGCAACCACAATTAGGCGAGTACAATTAGGTGAGTACACGCAAACACACAGGCTGCAGACCTGGTCCAGCAATTGGCTCCTGGAGTTCAACCCCACCAAGTGCAAAGTCCTGAAGACTGGGTAAGTTCAAAGAAGACCACAGACGGAGTACAGTCTAGGGGGCCAGAGCCTACAACCTCACTCGAGGAAAAGGATTTTGATGTGTGTATAACACCAGGCACATCTCCAGAGGTGCACATCAACCAAATAAATGCTGCAACATACGGGCGCCTGGCAAACCTAAGAACAGCATTCCGAAATCTAAATAAGGAGTCATTCAGGACTCTGTACACTGTGTACGTTAGGCACATATTGGAATATGCAGCTCCAGTTTGGAACCCTCACCTTGCTAAGCATGTAAGGAAACTAGAGAAAGTGCAAAGGTTTGCAACAAGACCAGTCCCGGAGCTAAGGGGTATATCATACGAGGAGAGGTTAAGGGAAATCGACCTGACGATACTGGAAGACAGGAGAGATAGGGGGATATGATAGCTACATATAAAATACTGAGAGGTATAGACAAGGTGGACAGACAGGATGCTCCAGAGATGGGACACAGCAACAAGGGGTCACAGTTGGAAGCTGAAGACTCAGATGAACCACAGAGATGTTAGGAAGTATTTCTTCAGTCACAGAGTTGTCAGGAAGTGGAATAACCTGGGTAGTGATGTAGTGGAGGCAGGATCCATACATAGCTTTGAGAAGACGTATGATAAAGCTCACGGAGCGGGAAGAGTGACTGGGTGACGACCAGTTGAAGAGGCGGGGGCAGGAGCTGTGAATCGACCCCCGCACCCACAACTAGGTGAGTACATCTAGGTGAACACACACACACACAGCCAGGAGCTGAGTCTCGACCCCTGCAACCACAATTAGGTGAGTACACACACACAGCACACTCACCTCTCTTCCCTCAAGACAAACGGGTCAATAACCCTTTACTTCAGAGGCAGCAGTCTACTGGATAACTTCTCAAAATGCATCATAACGAGCCGCACAAGTAATGTGTACCTACTTCCACTGTGTTAATGGACACTTATTCCAAGGTGAACGACTCTTTCAGCTGCCCGATAAGGATTCCTCTGATCATGTCTTGTACGACGGACTCGCTGTGGGAGGGAAGGAGGAAGGTACAAACGTTTACATATGTATTAAGGAGGCAATTATCTTGTCATCAGAGTTTGGTGCTTCTAGCTGGTCATTATTTTTCTTGCGATAGAAGTTATTTTTGTTAGAAGAGATGAAGGTGACCTTTACTATGATATATTTTAATATTAATATACATTGCTAGTTAATGCTTCTTCCATAAATTCTTATTATCGTTTGTCATACACGTGTGTAATATATATATATATATATATATATATATATATATATATATATATATATATATATATATATATATAATATGGCACAAAGGAGCCGACACGGAAGCAAAACAGCCATTCAAACGTGTACTGTATATTCCATCCTCACAATGAAGCTTATATAAACAGCACTCATTTCAGTGGAGTTTCATTGTCTCCATGTGAGTCACTCTGTGCCATTGACTAATGGTGAATGGCACAGACCCTCCGTATTGCAATGGCTCTCTGTCTCGCTGCTCCAATTCACACAGAGATGCGCATGCCGACTAATATGGTCTTCATGGTCTAAACTGCTCCTAGGTTTAGCACTTGAGGCACGATGAAGTCATCGACATCACCAAGAGGAGCCTTGCTTCAGCTGGGTGCCGGGCTGAGAAAGTGCCCCAATTCGTAGCATCCATCAATTCTCTCAATCCCGGAAACCGCTCCGACGGGATCACCATCTGTCCTTGGAAAATGACAACCTTTTAGCATGGGACTATATCTACGTGTCGACTCTGGCTGACATCTATGTACATCCATCACAGCGATTGGCAACAGAGAGGTGTTGTGGATCACAGGGAAGAGTACAAGAATAGCAGGTACAGAGACATTAGCCATCATTTGTCCCCGTGAGATCGGAGACCCTGGGACCATAGGGAAAGAATGCCACACGTTTCCTCTAAAAACTGGATTCTAGGCTCATTGAAACCACTAAGGATCCATGGACGGCCAATTTCATGTTTCAGCGTCTCAGCGTGGCCACCAAGAGGGGAAATATTTGCTGCGTACATCGGGGTCACATACAGCTTCAGAGGAGCTGGAGGAGATTCGTAATCTTTGCATGTTCTACAGTTGCATTCATGTTTGTTTACACAGACACACACACACATGCATGCATGCATACATACATACATACACACACACACACACACACACACACACACACACACACACACACACACACACACACACACACACACATACACACACACATATATATATATATATATATATATATATATATATATATATATATATATATATATATATAAGTAACAAAAAAAGGCACAATACCGTGACTGGAACGATACACAAATAACCCGCACATAAAAGAGAGAAGCTTACGACGACGTTTCGGTCCGACTTGGACCATTTACAAAGTCACACTAACCAGAAGAGGAGCAGGACTGCTATATATAGGCAGGAATTTCATCTTGTCGGTATTATATACCATTCTTGTACTACTACTACTACTACTACCACCACCTCTTCCTGCCTATATATAGCCGTCCTGCTCCTCTTCTGGTTAGTGTGACTTTGTAAATGATCCAAGTCGGACCGAAACGTCGTCGTAAGCTTCTCTCTTTTATGTGCGGGGTATGGGTGTGGGCGTATATATATATATATATATATATATATATATATATATATATATATATATATATATATATATATATATATATATATATATATATATATATATAATGTCTTGCCGAATAGGTAAAATTGGTCAATTAGCAAGAACTCGTTTAAAGTTTTCTTATGTACGTTTAAAGATGTATTTTTTCCATTTATGCTAATGTAAAAATTAATAAACCTACCTAACCTTATTATAACAAGCGCAATTTAATTTAGCCTAATCCAATTAAATGTATTATATAAAAATTTACAATAATTTAATAATAAACAAACACAGTTAAATATACTTTTTTTCGTTAAGTTCAGAATGATTTTGCGAAATTATTGCATACACAAATTTTTGCTTGCTTTATTCGGCAAGAAGAGCGTTGCTATTTAAGCCAAAATAGTAAGTTTTACCTATTCGGCACGACATATATGAATAAAATGTGTGTGTGTAAATTACAAAAACAATCAACTGGAGGATGGAAAAACACTAGCTCTTGGCACTTTGCACTTATGTGCTTTATCAGGAGATATGTAATGTTGCAAGAGTTGCAACAGGTAGAGACAGAAATGTTTGGTACACGACCCATTCTATGAAACAGGAGTTTTGAAATTGCTTCTCTGCGATTGGTTTGTGTGTGTGTGTACTCACCTAGTTTAGGTTGCGGGGGTCGAGTCCGAGCTCCTGGCCCCGCCTCTTCACTGATCGCTACTAGGTCACTCTCCCTGAGCCGTGAGCTTTATCATACCTCTGCTTAAAGCTATGTATGGATCCTGCCTCCACTACATCGCTTCCCAAACTATTCCACTTACTGACTACTCTGTGGCTGAAGAAATACTTCCTAACATCCCTGTGATTCATCTGTGTCTTCAGCTTCCAACTGTGTCCCCTTGTTACTGTGTCCAATCTCTGGAACATCCTGTCTTTGTCCACCTTGTCAATTCCTCTCAGTATTTTGTATGTCGTTATCATGTCCCCCCTATCTCTCCTGTCCTCCAGTGTCGTCAGGTTGATTTCCCTTAACCTCTCCTCGTAGGACATACCTCTTAGCTCTGGGACTAGTCTTGTTGCAAACCTTTGCACTTTCTCTAGTTTCTTCACGTGCTTGGCTAGGTGTGGGTTCCAAACTGTGTGTGTGTGTGTGTGTGTGTGTGTGTGTGTGTGTGTGTGTGTGTGTGTGTGTGTGTGTGAGAGAGAGAGAGAGATAAGATCACAGTAAACAGGTGATATCACAGTATGCAGAACAACCACTGTGAAAAAATAGTGAAACTCCAAGCGGTTTCGTGACTTCTCACATTCTCAAGGAACTACCAACCTACATCATAAAAAGTCACGTGTTGTTGGGGTTGGGGAAGGTGGTGGCAGTTAGGTGTAGTCTCATCCTTATATGCCTCCCTGTTAACCTTACATTATTTATAGTTCCTTGATAATGTGAGAAGTCACGAAAGTGCTTGGAATTTCACTATTTTTTCACAGTGGTTTCTCTGCGCATATATATATATATATATATATATATATATATATATATATATATATATATATATATATATATATATATATATATATATATATATATATATATGGACAATTATCTTTTCCATCAATAAAACCATAAAAATGTATTCCTGATCAAACGAACTGTTAATGAACTGGACTTGTTTTAAAGCTTTTACTATCCGTGTTCATCACATATAAACATATTACTTGCAGTGTTACTGTGAATTTGGACATGCAAATTAAATTAAAGCGAACACAAAAAAATGAAACAAAATCGCAAAACACGCGTGATTTAATTACGAGAAAATATCCGCATGTGAAGAGACAATAAATCGTGGCGGTGTCATGTGTTTACAAAATATGAACACACAGGTGTTCTCTGATAGCGTGGCAGTACACGAAGCTCTAGGATTTGTCTCGTATAATCTGGTATAATTGGTGTGCTGCATAAATGATACATTGTTTATTAATTCCTAGGCTTCAATAATATGCAAGGCTATTTGTGCTTAAAGCCCTCATGCCCCACACGTACATTACAGCTTAGCTGATCAAGTTGCACGTATTGGAACCTTGTAACTTCCTTTTGAATACCTCTGTGTCCGCTAATGGAGAAACATGACAGACACGAAGTTTACTAAAACGTTTCGCCTGAAGGATAGCCTTCCTCAGATTGCAGAAACCTGTTCCACTGAAGTAACTTTTCATTAAGGTTCCTCTCTGCAAGTTGGTTGTATTTTGCAAAGGTTATAAATCTTGGAATGTTAAAGCAACGTTTACTGGTCGCTCTTGTTGCAACCTTACCTTTCATAGCGTTTAGTCTACACCTTCTGCTATGCCACTCTTCTAAGATATTTTAACGTGCAAGTTAGATGCCTAACCTTTAAACATGAGAAATTTCGCCTGCGTTCACGAGTACGGGTTGAGTGTTTTATGACTGTCCCACTCATTTACGTTCTATAGTACAGGTTGACTGCTGTTTGGCTTTCCCACTCTTTTACGTTCCAGAGTACAAATAGTATACTTCATGGCTCACCCAGTAGTCTCATGTACGTTCTAGAGTACAGGTAGAGTGCTTCATGGCTCACTCAGTCGTTCACATACCTTATCAATTCTGTGTAAGACATGTATGTATTCTGTAGCTGAGAAATTTCATCTTTATTGAAAAAGAAGATAGACGAGAAGATAGATCGAGTAATTTTCTAAAGAAACCATGTTAAGTGTCTTGTTTATAATATCATCCTATAGAGGGAGAGCAGTTGTCCTCAATTTTATTTCCTGCATGAAAGGAATCATAGACAAGAGCATGTCGCCTCTCCACGAAAGCTGCATTCAGTGAAGGATACATTTCTTATATTAGTTCAGCACATATATCAAATACTCTCAGGGTGTCATCCACGAAGCCCTCTCAGCATGTCATGCATGAAACTCAGCGAGTCATGTACCACTCTGTTAATTCCCAACAGGTGTCATTATCTCCTTGAAAATACGAAGTGTTTAAACGCTGGTATTATTATTGTATTAGGAAGAGGAGACAAGTCTTCCCTATCTATCATTACTCTCTTTAAAAAAAATGAACGTATGCCAATAAAACAAATATTTTTTAGTACTACATATCTAAACTATATCTGAACGTATTCCTAAAGTCACAGTCTCTCATTTTAAGAAAAAAAAAGGCATAATTGTACATTAATGATTTTTTCATAAAAATTCATATTTAGAACACATTTTCCATGATTTTTTCCTTTGAAATGTATACATTTTGGGCAACAACTACAAAACAACTTGCTCCTTTACATGCAACAGGTTCATCCCCGCCTGCATTGTTAACTACAATGAACACCAACTACAATAACTTTTTAATGAGTCATTGTTTTCCCCTCTAAGCCGAATAAATTAGTAGTTTTTTCTAGGATTCATCATATTGTATGTTGAACTGTATTCATATTCTATGTTATTTACACCAAAACACAGGAAAATATACGAAGTGCATGGTCTTCCAGCTGGGATAGTCTTCACTTTGTGCACTAGGTGGCACCACCTACTTGAAGAAATACGTTTTTGCGTCCGTGAGATCTTGGACAGGATATTTAAAACATTTTGTGGTGCCTTGAGTGAAAGTACATTTTACACGAGATAGAAATTTTATAGTGAAATTTATTGGCGTAGATTTAACCTAACCTAACCTAACCTTTAATCCCTTTCATAAATCATTTGGAGAGACAACAGCTCAAGAAGAAATTTCTCGACTGAATGTCAGTAAACAAATATCCCACATTATGTACAGTGATGGATCTGAAGAGTCCAGCAGCAGAGCTGCATCTGCTCTTGTTACCACATTCATAGATGGAAATTAAAACAGTTTTGAGCTTGGCAAGGTTAACAAGTGGACTTGAAGATAAGCAAGATACACATACTTAGTATCTTCACTGTACTCACTCACCTAGCTGTACTCACCTAGCTGTACTCACCTAGTTGTACTCACCTAGCTGTACTCACCTAGTTGTACTCACCTAGCTGTACTCACCTAGTTGTACTCACCTAGTTGTACTCACCTAGCTGTACTCGCCTAGTTGTACTCACCTAGTTGTACTCACCTAGTTGTACTCACCTAGTTGAGGTTGCAGGGGTCGAGTCCAAGCTCCTGGCCCCGCCTCTTCACTGGTCGCTACTAGGTCACTCTCAATGAACCGTGAGCTTTATCATACCTCTGCTTAAAGCTATGTATGGATTCTGCCTCCACTACATCGCTTCCCAAACTATTCCACTTACTGACTACTCTGTGGCTGAAGAAATTCTTCCTAACATCCCTGTGATTCATCTGTGTCTTCAACTTCCAACTGTGTCCCCTTGTTGCTGTGTCCCATCTCTGGAACAACCTGACTTTGTCCATCTTGTCAATTCCTCTCAGTATTTTGTATGTCGTTATCATGTCCCACCTATCTCTCCTGTCCTCAAGTGTCGTCAGGTTGATTTCCCTTAACCTCTCCTCGTAGGACATACCTCTTAGCTCTGGGACTAGTCTTGCACTTTCTCTAGTTTCATTACGTGCTTGGCTAGATGTGTGTTCCAAACTGGTGCCGCATACTCCAATATGGGCCTAACGTACACGGTGTGTGTGTGTGTGTGTGTGTGTGTGTGTGTGTGTGTGTGGTGTGTGGTGTGTGTGATTGTGTGTGTGTGGTGTGTGTGATTGTGTGTGTGTTTGTGTGTGTGTGGTGTGTGAGTGTGTGGGTGTTTGTGTGTGTGTGGTGTGTGAGTGTGTGGGTGTTTGTGTGTGTGGTGTGTGGGTGTGTGTGCGTGGTGTGTGTGTGGTGTGTGTGTGTGTGTGTGTGTGTGTGTGTGTGTGTGTGTGTGTGTACTCACCTAGTTGAGGTTGCAGGGGTCGATTCCAAGCTCCTGGCCCCGCCTTTTCACTGGTCGCTACTAGGTCACTCTCCCTGAACCGTGAGCTTTATCATACCTCTGCTTAAAGCTATGTATGTATTCTGCCTCCACTACATCGCTTTCCAAACTATTCCACTTGACAGTATTGTATAATATTTATAATATGAAACTGAACTCGTGCATTACAAAATGGCATTAATACAAACTTAGAATATATATATATATATATATATATATATATACATACATATATATATGTCGTGCCGAACACGTAAAATGATATATCATTTATATATATAGTATATATATATGTCGTGCCGAACACGTAAAATGAGCAAGAACTCATTTAAAATAGTCCTTTTTACAATGTTATGTTAATGTAAAAATTAATAATTTTGCACCAAATGAACCATAGAAAACTTATCTAACCTTATTATAACAGGCGCAGTTTAATAGCCTAATCCAACTAAATATATTTTAGGAGTTCTGGTTAGCAGTAACCTAAAACCAAGACAACAGTGCATTAGTGTTCGCAATAAAGCTAACAGAATTCTTGGCTTCATATCTAGAAGTATAAATAATAGAAGTCCTCAGGTTGTTCTTCAACTCTATATATCCTTGGTTAGGCCTCATTTAGACTATGCTGCTCAGTTCTGGTCACCGTATTACAGAATGGATATAAATGCTCTGGAAAACGTACAGAGGAGGATGACAAAGATGATCCCATGTATTAGAAATCTTCCCTATGAGGATAGACTGAGGGCCCTGAATCTGCACTCTCTTGAAAGGCGTAGAATTAGGGGGATATGATCGAGGTGTATAAATAGAAAACAGGAATAAATAAAGGGGATGTAAATAGCGTGCTGAAAATTTCCAGCCAAGACAAGACTCTCAGCAGTGGTTTCAAGTCGGAAAAATTCAGATTCAGAAAGGATTTAGGAAAGCACTGGTTTGATAATAGAGTTGTGGATGAGTGGAACAAACTCCCGAGTACAGTTATTCAGGCTAAAACGTTGTGTAGTTTTAAAAATAGGTTAGATAAATACATGATAAATACTTGCACCAGACCCAGCTTGTGCTGCTGGGTCTGGTGCACGTGCTCCATACTTGAGTGGAGATGATCAGACTGGGTGGGTCATTGGGCTAATCCGGGGGGGGGGGGTCATTGGTCTAATCCGGGGGGGGACATGGACTTGCTCCGCATGGGTCAGTAGGCTTGTTGCAGTGTTCCTTCTTTCTTATGTTCTTATAAGTTTACAGTAATTTAATAAACACAATGAAATATATTCTTTTTCCACTAAGGTCAATGATTTTTTCGAAATTATTGCATACACAAATTTTCGCTTACCATATTCGGAAAGAAAAGCGTTGCTATTTAAACCAAAATAGGCACGACATCCATAAACATAAACTTCTCTATGGGGAAGCAGACAAGAACCCTCCTTCCGTAAGCCGTGCGTGTCGTAAGAGACGACTAAAATGCCGGGAGCGAGGGGTTTATAACCCCTACCTCTGTATAAAATACTAAATACAAAATGAAGAAAATGTTTATACGGTATTCTTCTTTCTCGAGTCGCCTTGCCTCGATGGGAGACCACTGGAATGATGAGAAAATGCATGTAACGCTCTTGGTAATGATTTAGAACGATTTGAGACGTAGCTTAAATTTTCGCGTTCTTATCTAAAGATAAAAGTTGGCAAGCAAGTTAATGCAATATATATGATGGCTTTTACCAAGTCTGCTGAAAGTTTCGTAGTGTCTTGGAACCATTTAAGATGTAATGTCGAAAGTTTTCGTTGATGTAGAAATATTGACCGATTCGAATCTAAGGGAGTGGGGATGGAATTGATGGTGCTTTTGTGTGTGTGTGTGTGTGTGTGTGTGTGTGTGTGTGTGTGTGTGTGTGTGTGTGTGTGTGTGTGTGTGTGTGTGTGTGTGTGTGTGTGTGTGTGTGAAGGAAGCGGAGTGGAAGGAAGGAGATTGAAAAATGCTTCAGTTTTCCTCTCATCTCTTTAAAGTCTTGTGCCACCCTGCATCTCATCTCTTTGTCTGACCCATTTTTAATGAGTATTTTAAATGTGTTTCAGGGTGTGTTTTAAGACGTGCGTGAATGTTTGTTTCAAAACGTGTTTTGTAAACTTGAGATGTTGTCTGGGCCAGTTCCTTGCAAGACAAAAGTTTAAATAGCCTCTTTTATGTGTTGCAAGATATTTGACCTCAATATACTTTTGGTTTGCGGCTGAAAGGTGCCAAGATGAGGTTATCTCACTAACATAAGAATATAAAGAAGGAACACTGCAGCTGACCTACTTGACCTTGGTCTTGAGGCTATAGGGTGTGGGCTAGTCGTTCTCTAGATCTTGAAATTAATGATAAAGAGTAGGGCCTCGAGGCTGTGGGTTAGGCCTGTAATCTGGAGGCCTAGCAAAGATCTTGAAATTATAGGTTAGGCCAAGGGTCTTGATGTCTCGTGGCGTCGCGGTCTTCGCCTAACACCACAATAGCCTGCATCTGTAAGGATACCTATGGATGTTTTGCGCTGGGCGGGCCAGTAGAGCGTTAAGCCTCAGCGGTGGGCGGGATACGCAGATGAATTATGTAACTACCTATCGGTCCAGATCACTTAGCGGGGGATGGAAGGAAAGGCGCCTTTGATATTAAAGTTACGATGGCCAGTGTCTTCGATGTTCGTCACATAACAGCGGTGTCATTGATGCATAAGTCTCCAGGTGTGGCACCTTTGATGCTTGGGCTCCCAGGGACTGCAACTTTGATGCTTAACTTTCCCTACCCAGGGGTAATACCTTTGATGTTTTGGTCCCCGGGAATAGTTCTTGTGATGAAATATTTAGGAAAAGGGTTGACATAAAAGAAAAAAGAATATTGTCTTCACCACCATTGTCTGACTTGAAGTCATGCGGCCAGGAAAAAACTTTTTTTTATATGGAATCTGCATATATATATTGTCACTATTTCGTGCTCAAAACTAAATTTTTTTTTTGTACTGCCGCTACGTCACGCCAAAGCTTTATCCAAACGACTGAGTTCTCTGACACGAAAGTAACTGCGTCCTCTCCAGCCCAGTTTCTTCAATTTCTTCTATTTCCGTTGGAAGTGTGGAGGAAGGCGGGGTGGAGGAGGGAGTGAGGGGGGAGGGCGCTTCAGCAGACTTAAATTATTAGCGAAACTAAGTCTGGTGGTTTGGGGGACTGACCACCACCTAGAAAAAAAAAGGGTGACGGACTGCTATTACTGTCTTAATTGTTGTAGTCTCCTGTGTCCGACTGAAGAAACTTGTTGCTCAGGCGTAACGGTTCAACAATAAATGGACACAAGTGTTGTACATGTATTATTCATCAATTTGGTGGTATTGTAAACTAGACCTAGTGAGAAACACCTGGAGTAAGCAGGCTTAGAATATCAGCACAACTAGACCTCGTGAGGTAGTGAGTAGCAGGATTGTGTTGAGACGACGACGTTAGGGAAAAAAAACTCTACCTTCTCCTAGGAATGATTGGAATGCTGTGGCAATAAATGTCCGTAATATAAACTTACCTAGATTAAAGAAAGACTTTTTATACATTTCGCTCAAGGAGAGTTTCACCACGTCGATGACTAGACATCATCTTAATAATGACCCACACACAGGAGAAAGAGAAGTTTACGACGACAATTTACAAATGTTCCAAGTCGGACCGAAGCATCGTCGTAAGCTTCTCTCCTAGGTGTGTGTGGATTATCTATGTTATGTTCTAGTCACGGTATTGTGCCATTTTGTTCTTTAAAGGTTGTTATTCTTGAAACAACCTCTTCAAGGACGTTATTGCCTTAACTGGTTTAACTTGTCTTAAAGTGTAAGAATCTGGTTCTCTAACTTCTCGAAAATGTAACTGTTGTTATTTAATCAGTTAATATATATATATATATATATATATATATATATATATATATATATATATATATATATATATATATATATATACATATATAAATAAATTCTTGCACTCTATTTAAACAAGCGAGGCAGTGTGTTCATGGAGTCGATGAAATGGCCATAAAATACGGTAGTTCCTCTATGAACACCACTCGGGTTTTATCTGTATTAGAGAGAGAAAAATCGCCAAAACCGACTTTTCCCTCGTTTTGGCTTTAATTGTGCACTAATTTATTTAGCGTTTTGGGTAGAGGTTCTGGCTTCCTGTTAGTAGACGGTGGGTCGAGTGTTCAACATTCTGAACTGAATGAGCCATATGGTTTATCGCCTCGTGTTAAATATAATAATGTGGGCGTTTGAAAATATTATGAAACTCTCGACATTTGAGTACACTTGTACTTGAGGCACTCTCTCGACCCGTGTCACGACCCGTGTCACGGGTTGTGACACGGGTCGTGACACGGGTCTAAGTCTTGCGATGACCAGTAAAATTATTGTTTTTAAGCTCTTGAGACTCGAAGTAACGACCCCTGACAATTAAAAAGTGAGTTCATTTACCTAGCTTTATTACTAGCCAGGTAGAGGAATGTCTTGTATTTCATGAAGCGCTAAACCCGGGATAATAATTCGGTGAAAGGAATGGTGGAGGCTCGATCGTCCGTCCGATAAACGATGCCCGGTGAGGATGCTGATGATCGTCCTAGAGAAGCTGTGATCTGGACGTACCTTTATGTGCACTCACCTAAATGTGGTTGCAGGGGTCGAATCACAGTTCCTGGCCCCACCCTCGCAGGAGTGTGTGTATGTGTCTTCTTATCTCACGTCTGACTGGCTGTAGAGAGATGAGAAATATTTAAAAGGCAATGTGTTGATGAGCGGTAAATTGGCTTCTGGGATGTGAACGTTTCTTTAAGAGTGTTACGTCAGGCCGTTTTCATGTTAATGTAACGAGAAAAATGCGTGAATCCCTCGCGGGTCAAAGTGAAAATACAACTAAACAGATTTCGAGAAACGTGGAAGAAAGCTTTCACACACCTGGAGAAACTGTTCAGGAAAGTCCTCACACCCCTGGAGAAATTGTGGAAGGAATTGTTGTTACACTCCTGGAGAAACTGCGCAAGGCAGTCTTCGCATTCCTGGACCCAGCTGAAGCAATTCCTGACTAACCTTAAGAAATGTCTAGTTAAAGAGCTGAATGTGTTGAAAGAGTCGATGTAGCAACAAGTCATTGTTATTACATTGGGTCTTCCCATCTTCCGTGAAGACGAAGCCTTTACTTGATGGAGAATCGAGCCCTCCACTACGCCTTAGCGGAATGACCCACGCGGGTTTAGCACTTCACATAAACCCACTAACGGTTTACATTTTTCCTGCCCTCAAGTGCACGCTGACAGGTAAAAGCAGAAGATACAGACGCCTAGATAAATGGGAAAGTTGATAACTAATTAGGTATATAAACAGAAAAGTAGGTTCATGGAGGGAGGTGGAGGAGAGTTGATTGGTACCTATCTGCCAGGGTCTTGCTAATTCCCGGTAAACGAGTTAGTGTCCAGACTTTTTGCATGGAAAACACATTTCCCCGAAGGTCTGTAAATAAATCTGTGTAACGATTTTATCGTGTGTGTAATGTTTGGTTTCCATGCGCTGTGTTTGACTTTCCTGTGTTATGTTTAGCTTCCATGCACTGTGTTTGACTTTCTTGTGCAATGTTTAGCCTCCATGCGCTGGGTTTGACTTTCCTGTGCAATGTTTACTTTCCATGCACTGTGTTTGACTTGTGTAATGTTTAGCTTTCATGCGCTGTGTTTGACTTGTGTAATGTTTAGCCTCCATGCACTGTGTTAGACTTTCCTGTGTAATGTTTAGCTTCCATGCACTGTGCTGGACTTTCCTGTGTAACGTTTAGCTTCTATGCACTGTGTTTGACTTTCCTGTGTAATGTTTAGCTTCTATGCACTGTGTTTGACTTTCCTGTGTAATGTTTAGCTTCTATGCACTGTGTTTGACTTTCCTGTGTAATGTTTAGCTTCTATGCACTGTGTTTGACTTTCCTGTGTAATGTTTAGCCTCCATGCACTGTGTTTGACTTTCCTGTGTAATGTTTAGCTTCTATGCACTGTGTTTGACTTTCCTGTGTAATGTTTAGCTTCTATGCACTGTGTTTGACTTTCCTGTGTAATGTTTAGCTTCTATGCACTGTGTTTGACTTTCCTGTGTAATGTTTAGCTTCTATGCGCTGTGTTAGACTTTCCTGTGTAATGTTTAGCCTCCATGCACTGTGTTAGACTTTCCTGTGTAATGTTTAGCTTCCATGCACTGTGCTGGACTTTCCTGTGTAACGTTTAGCTTCTATGCGCTGTGTTTGACTTTCCTGTGTAATGTTTAGCTTCCATGCACTGTGTTTGACTTGTGTAATGTTTAGCCTCCATGCACTGTGTTAGACTTTCCTGTGTAATGTTTAGCCTCCATGCACTGTGTTAGACTTTCCTGTGTAATGTTTAGCCTCCATGCACTGTGTTAGACTTTCCTGTGTAATGTTTAGCTTCCATGCACTGTGCTGGACTTTCCTGTGTAACGTTTAGCTTCCATGCGCTGTGTTTGACTTTCCTGTGTAATGTTTAGCTTCCATGCACTGTGTTTGACTTTCCTGTGTAATGTTTAGGTTCCATGCACTGTGTTTGACTTTCCTGTGTAATGTTTAGCTTCTATGCGCTGTGTTTGACTTTCCTGTGTAATGTTTAGCTTCTATGCGCTGTGTTTGACTTTCCTGTGTAATGTTTAGCTTCTATGCGCTGTGTTTGACTTTCCTGTGTAATGTTTAGCTTCCATGCGCTGTGTTTGACTTTCCTGTGTAATGTTTAGCTTCCATCCACTGTGCTGGACTTTCCTGTGTAATGTTTAGCTTCTATGCACTGTGTTTGACTTTCCTGTGTAACGTTTAGCTTCCATGCAATGTGTTAGACTTTCCTGTGTAATGTTTAGCTTCCATGCACTATGTTTGACTTTCCTGTGTAATGTTTAGCTTCCATGCGCTGTATTTGACTTTCCTGTGTAATGTTTAGCTTCCATGCACTGTGTTTGACTTTCCTGTGTAATGTTTAGCTTCCATGCACTGTGCTGGACTTTCCTGTGTAATGTTTAGCTTCTATGCACTGTGTTTGACTTTCCTGTGTAACGTTTAGCTTCCATGCACTGTGTTAGACTTTCCTGTGTAATGTTTAGCTTCCATGCACTGTTTGACTTTCCTGTGTAATGTTTAGCTTCTATGCACTGTGTTTGACTTTCCTGTGTAATGTTTAGCTTCCATGCACTGTGCTGGACTTTCCTGTGTAATGTTTAGCTTCTATGCACTGTGTTTGACTTTCCTGTGTAACGTTTAGCTTCCATGCACTGTGTTAGACTTTCCTGTGTAATGTTTAGCTTCCATGCACTATGTTTGACTTTCCTGTGTAATGTTTAGCTTCCATGCGCTGTATTTGACTTTCCTGTGTAATGTTTAGCTTCCATGCACTGTGTTTGACTTTCCTGTGTAATGTTTAGCTTCCATGCACTGTGTTTGACTTTCCTGTGTAATGTTTAGCTTCCATGCACTGTGTTTGACTTTCCTGTGTTATGTTTAGCTTCCATGCACTGTTTGACTTTCTTGTGCAATGTTTAGCTTCCATGCACTGTGTTTGACTTTCTTGTGCAATGTTTAGCTTCCATGCACTGTGTTTGACTTTCCTGTGTTATGTTTAGCTTCCATGCGCTGTTTGACTTTCCTGTGTAATGTTTAGCTTCCATGCGCTGTGTTTTACTTTCCTGTGTAATGTTTAGCTTCCATGCGCTGTGTTTTACTTTCCTGTGTAATGTTTAGCTTCCATGCGCTGTGTTTGACTTTCCTGTGTAATGTTTAGCTTCCATGCGCTGTGTTTTACTTTCCTGTGTAATGTTTAGCTTCCATGCACTGTGTTTGACTTTCCTGTGTAATGTTTAGCTTCCATGCGCTGTTTTACTTTCCTGTGTCATGTTTAGCTTCCATGCGCTGTATTTGATTTTCCTGTGTAATGTTTAGCTTCCATGCACTGTGTTTGACTTTCCTGTGTAATGTTTAGCTTCCATGCACTGTGTTTGACTTTCCTGTGTAATGTTTAGCTTCCATGCACTGTGTTTGACTTTCCTGTGTAATGTTTAGCTTCCATGCACTGTGTTTGACTTTCCTGTGTAATGGTTAGCTTCCATGCACTGTGTTTGACTTTCCTGTGTAATGTTTAGCTTCCATGCACTGTGTTTGACTTTCCTGTGTAATGGTTAGCTTCCATGCACTGTGTTTGACTTTCCTGTGTAATGTTTAGCTTCCATGCGCTATGTTCGACTTTCTTGTGTAACGTTTTGGTTTTTGTGTCCAATATTTGTTTCTCGTGTGTAATATATTTTTCGTGTGGAATGTCTGGTTTACTCGTGCAGTGTTTTTTTTTGTATGTGTAATGCTTTCTTTTGTTTTTGTGTGTATGTAATGTTCGGTTACAATTTGCTTTCTTTGCCTTTCGTGTACGCTGTAGATTTTCTTGCTTAATGTTTGGCTTTCATGCGTAAAGTTTAGGTTTCGTGTTTGATTTTCGTGATTTATATAGTTTCTTTTTGATTATGATGCGTAAGTTTGTTTTTGCGCTAAATGTTTGGTTTTCGTGCGTAATATTTGTTTTCTTAAATGAAATGCTTTAAGTTGTCGAATATACTACGCTCATTAAGTATGCAAATGAAGACGAGAATACTTCCTATGTAATATACACAAATGTATAATGAATAATAAATATGTAATGAAGGCTTGTCCCTGCTCTGTAATACAGAACGACAGCACGAGATCAGGAATTACATAGTACAGAGAGACCACTTCGACTTGCTCCAAGTTTTAAGCTTGGATTAGGTCACCTATTTCAAGAACTGACACACATTAACCATTTGCTCCCTGACCTGTCTTGCCACGCTCTGACCTGACGATCCACTCTCACCTGTACTGCTGAGAGGCGAGACCTTCCTATATATTCATATTCTTTCATTTTTGTATCTGCTGAAGAGGACCCCAGCAGGAGGTTGAAATATACAAACCAATACATTTTCTGAGTTTGTCTCCACGTAGGTGATTATTGAGCATACATGTATGAATGCACACGGCCGTGCGATGTGTGCATACATACACAAACCTGCACATACGCACACAATCGTACGATGTGTGAATACATGCATATATACACATGCAAGTATACCCAATAACAGAGTAAACAAATAACCCGTCTACAAGCCGGAGGCAAAATTGCTGGAAATGACGCGAATGTATTTTAGAATTTCGCAATATCCAGGGCACCTCTTTACTGCGTTATTTGTTAGATAGAACGAGAGAAATTACTGTGCTTTTAAGCCCAATTGACCGAATATTCGGATAAACGAGAAATTACTGCCCTTTTAAACCCAATTAACCGAATATTCGGGTAAACAGGCATCATAGCCAGTCCGGAGGATATAACACTTGAGTGAATTGCTTGTCGTGTAGACGAGATAGTTTTTGTGTTGCAGGAAAATGGAACCAGCTTTTTTCGTTGTAAGTTAATGTAATTTCCGGAGGAAGACAAAGGACATTTTGAACCAAGTGTCGTTAAATTATTTTCACTTTTGGAAAGTTTTCTGCTCACACATTTTCATTTTTTTTAAGTAAGCTTGAAATATTATTTTTCTTTTTTGTTGTGGCATTGTTGTTCTGGTGTTTCAGTATTTTAATCTGTTGTACTTTTTTTTGAATTTCTGTTAACCGGGTTTAAAGTCTATCCACTCCTTAAAACGTCAGTAAGACTAAGGTTACCAGATTATCACAGCTCAACGATGTTTTAATACTATATATAAACCCATGGGGATTATAGTGAGCTCTAAGTGTGTATTTACTTTAACATATATACCTCCACGTACACAATCGCTGATATTTTCAGTATATATACATCAGGACAAATGTGTATATGCTCATCAGAATATATACAATGTATTGCACAATTAGTATTTTTAGATTAGTTTTTCGTTTCAAATTATTTTATAAGTATATTTCCATATCGTGCATTGTGAGTGTGTGTGTGTGTGTGTGTGTGTGTATATATATATATATATATATGTATATATATATATATATATATATATATATATATATATATATATATATATATATATATATATATAGATATATATATATATATATATATATATATATATATATATATATATATATATATATATATATCGTGCCGAATAGGTAAAACTTGTTATTTTGACTTAAATTGCAACGCTCTTCTCGCCGAATAAGGCAAGCGAAAATTTCGGTATGCCATAATTAAGCAAAAATCATTCTGAACCTAACGAAAAAAAATGTTTCATTGCGTTTGTTTATTAAATTATTGTAAACTTATCTAAAGTATATTTAGTTGGGTTAGGCTAAATTAAATTGCGCTTGTTATAATAAGGTTAGGTATGATTTCTAAGGTTCTTTTGGTAAAAAAAAATATTAATTTTTACATTAACATGAATGAAAAATAAATATTTAAACGTTTAAGAGGAAATTTTCGAAAGGACTTAATTTTAAATGAGTTCTTGCTTACTGACCAGTTTTACCTAGTCAATTAACAAGAACTCGTTTAAAATTAAGCCGTTTCTATAATTTTCTCTTGTACGCTTAAAGATATATTTTTTCATTTGTTAATGAAAAAGTTAATAATTTTGTACCAAAAGTACCTTAGAAAATTTACCTAACCTTATTATAACAAGCGCAATTTAATTTAGCCTAATCCACTAAATATATTTTAGGTAAGTTTGGATTAAATAGCAACGCTCTCCTTGCAGTAATTATTATTTTAAGTAATATATATATATTAATAATTTCGTTGCATGTGTCGTTTCATGCTTTTGTCAGGCTTTATCTATTTCTTCCTTTATTACGTTTCATCATTCCACTTTTATTATTTCATTGTTCTATGATTGGTGTGTTAAATGTGCTTCGTATCGTCTTATAAGATTATTGAATCCTTTTCTTATTTTGTATTAGGTTTATCACGTTCTCGTTTAATTTCCTCTACTGTGGTCACGAACACACTGAGACAAGCTTATACTTGAAGCGAATTATTTTTTCTGACGTGCCTCACAATTTTCCTCTCGGTGTTAATTACAAAAGAAATCTGTTTTGAATCTGAAGGCAGAATCAGCCAGTAATTGAATTCCAGACTGTACTTTGTGCTTACTAATTCTTCGGCCAAGAGGGTTTGCACAAAAGTTAAAGTTGATTAGTTAATTCGCTAGGGTTGAAGATTACCAACTGCTCGAGGCTTATGTTGGTCGCATTAAGTCTAGCCGCTAACATCAAACATACTTTAATCTCTAAACTCAGAATGTGTGAATTTATGTTTCCTGAGAGATGTGTACAGCCAGGAGAATATTAATTAAATGTTCTGCAACTTTTTCCACTTTGTGTGTGTGTGTGTGTGTGTGTATGTGTGTGTGTGTGTGTGTGCGTGTGTGCGCGCGCGCACACACACCTAGTTGTGGTTGCTGGGGTCGAGTCAGCTTCTGGCCCCGCCTCTTCGCTGGTCACTACTAGGTCCACTCTCTCTAACTTCTCCATAAGCTTTATCGAACCTCTTCTTAAAACTATACATGGATCCTGTCTCCACTACATCACTCTCCATATTGTTCCACTTCTGATAATTTTATGACTGAAGAAATGCTCCCTAACATCCCTGTGACTCATATAAGTTTTCAGCTTCCACTGGTGACCCTTTGTTGCAGAGTCCCATCCCTGAAATATTCTGTCCTATCCATCTTGTCAGTTCCTCTCAGTATTATATGTATCATTATCATGTCCCCTCTATCCCTTCTGTTCTCCAGTGTCGTCTGGTTGATTTCCCTTAAACTCTTCTAGTAGGGCATACCCCTTAGCCTTGTTGGAAACCTTTGCACTTTCTCTAATTTCTTGACCCTGTTTTGCCAGGTGTGGGTTCCATACTGGTGCTGCATACTCTGATATGAGTGTGACGTACAAGGTGTATAGTGTCTTAAATGACTCCTTACTTAGATATTGAATCGCTGTTCTTAAGTTTGCCACGCTCCCATATGCTGCAGCAGTTATTTGATTGATGTGCGCCTCAGGAGATGTGCTCCACCACTCTTCTCCTGGTAGTCTCCTCCATGACTTTGCATACTCTACATGTCAGTGACACTGATATGTAATTTAATGCCTCGTGTCTGTTTCCTTTCTTAAAAAATGGGACTACATTTGCTGTCTTACACACCTCAGGTAGTCGCCCTATTTCGATGTATGTGGTGAAGATAGTTGTTAATGGCACACACAACGCCTCTGCTCCCTCTCACAGGACCCACATAGAGATGTCCGGTCCCACTGTCTTTGAGGTATCTAGCAGCCTTTTCACCTCCTCCTCGGTTGTGTTTATTGTGTCCAGCACTTGTTGGTGTACCCCGCCATTCCAGCTTTCCAGATTCCTTTCTGTCTCCACTGAAAATTCTTCCCTAAACTTCTTGTTGAGCTCTTCACATATTTCTTGGTCGTTTCTTGTGAACTCTCCTCCTTACTTCTTCAGCCTGATTACCTGGTCCTTGACTCTCCAGATGTGGCTGTACAACAGCTTCGGGTCAGACGTGGCTTTTGATGCTGTGTCGTTTTCGTATTACCGTTGGGCATCCCTCCTTATCTGTGCATACTCGTTTCTGGCTCTTCGTTTAATCTCCTAATTTTCCTGGGTCCTTTGTCTTCTATATTTTTTTCCATTCCCTACCACACTTAGTTTTGGCCTCTCTGCATCTCTGAGTGAACCAAGGGCTTCTCCTGGTCTTTCCATTAATTCTGTTGCCCTTTGGGACGAACTCTCCTCTGGCTCCTTGCATTTTATTGTCACGTAGTCCATTTCATTTACTGTTTTTCCCACCAGTTCTCTTTTCTACTGAACCTCATTAAGGAAATTCCTCATACCTGTGTAGTTCCCCTATTGTAGTTTGGCTTCTCCCGTTCTACTCTTTTTTCCCTCTCCACTTGTAACTCTACTATGTATTTGAATTTCAGGACAACGTGATCACTAGCTCCGAGTGACCTTTCATATGTGATATCCTCAGTGTGTGAACTACTCAAGGTGAATATGAGGTCCAATTTTGCTGGCTTATCCTCTGCTCTCCTCTCTCTGGTAGTGTCCCTAACATGTTGATCCATGAGGTTTTCCAGTACCACCACCATCAGCATAGCTCGTCACCTTTGATTGAAGTCACCCACAATTAGTAACTTTGCTCTTTCCATGTGGGCCCTCCTGGCCACCTTAGCTAGTGTGTCCACAATTGCTCTGTTGTTCTTATATTCTTCTCTTGGCATCCTGCTATTCTGTAGCAGTTTATACATCACTGCGGGACCCCTAGTCTGAATTATTCCTACACTGTAGTACCGTGCTTCCATTCTGTCCGTTCTTTCCATTTCCTCAAATTTCCACTGATTTTTGATGAGCAGTGCAACTCCTCCTCCCCCCTCCGCTTCTTCTTTCTCTTCTCAGGACTTGACATCCGGATGGAAAGATCGCATCTGCTAGCATCCCCATGAGGTTCGTTTCCGTGAGTGCTATGATGTCTGGGGATGTCTCCATGATTTTTTCGTGCCATTCCTCACATTTGTTATTCGTCTGCGTTGGTGTACCAAACCTTCAGCTTCTTTTCTAATACTGTGGTCTGGGGAGGTTTGTTGGGATTGTGGGAGCGGGAGATTTGGCAAAATACTATGGGTGGCTGTTGTGAAGATAGTTTGTGGTGGGGGAGGGAGGAAGGGGCTGTGGGTATAATGTGGGTATTGTTTTGGGTTAGTTTGCTTGGTTGCGGTGCGGTTGTCGGGGTTGACCTTTTTTTGTGTGTGTCAGGGGTATGTAGGTGTGTACATACAGAGTTGTACTCACCGAGCTTTGTCTTTCCATCCTTCCACTTCCTCCTATTTAAATTTAAGGGTTAATCGTACATGTGTTACTGTATCAAATGACTTCCTACAGCCCAAGAATGTGCAATCGACCAATCCTTGTCTCTCTAACTTAAATTCCATGATTCTATCTATAGCATTCCAGTAACTTCGTAAGACAAGACTTCCCTAAATACGTTCTGGTTTTCTGCAGTGAAGTTCTCACCCTCGAAACCTGTTTCACCAATCTCTCTCTGATTATCTTTTGCTACATTTTACAGATTATACACATCAATAATCCTGTGCTGTAACTATGTGATTCTTGCTATTTTCCCTGCTAATATATAAATACCTTTTGTAGGTTTACAACTGTACAGTATTTATTCTGTATCTAGTGACTTCTAATATATATAGTCACAACAAGCGCTCGCAGTTTTTCTGCCATTATTTCAGTACCCAGTGTGACATATAGCCAGGTTCCTTAGCTTTTGTAGTATCCAGTTCTCTCGGCAGCTTCATCACTTCCATATTCGACATCTGGATGCTGTCCAGCTTCTTCTGATATGTTCCACCAATTTTGCTTAAGAGACCTGGTACTGTAGTAGGTACGCGGGGTCTTTACCTATGACCTGGTGCTGTCCTATCAGTGAGTGCTTCAAACGTCTGCTCAGTTCATCGATTAACTCTCTCCTGTTTTCCTTGAGTTCTTCATCCTCCTTCATATTTCACAGCTGCCTTAACTCTTATATTACTGTGATGCAGTTTTAGTGTAATTTTGCCATTGACGCTGAGTCATTCGCAAACTGGCGTGCAGCCTCTCTTCGTGTCTTGGCATATATTTTCTTAGCCTTCCTTCTCCATTCCCTGCTTTCTACCGACCTCCTTTCTCTATAATTTTCCATGTTCTTTCACTCCTTGCTTCTGCTATCCTGCAATTCTTAAATCATTAATTGGCTCTCCCTGATATTCTCCTTTCTTTTTTTTCCTGGTCGGCATAAATATTTTTGTAGCCTCATGGTATAATTTTTTTTACGTTTCTCCATCATGTGGACTTTCCTATTGCAATTTATTCAATAAGTCTCTCATCACCGCAGAGTTTCCTTTCCTTAAGTCTAATTATCCACTGTTCCATATTTCCCTTCTCTCTTTCCATTTCTAATGGGTATTTAGAATTTAACACTGCAGAGTCACTGGCTCCTAATAGCTCTTAATATATCATTTCTTCCTGGTCTGGTTCACTTATGCTATAGATCAGATCCAATTTTGTTGGTTCGTCGTCTGCTTCTATCCTTACTGTTTCATTTAAATGTTGGGTCAAGAAATTTCCCAGTGCAGTTTCTATCAGTCTGGCTTTCCACCTTCCTGACCCTCCAAGCAGATCTCTATTTTTTTCCAATATATTTGGTTGAAACTGCCTTTCATTAATTATTTTGCATGGTTCCTTATTGCTTCCTCCTACTGTTATTTCTAAATGTGTTAGGGCCCTGTTATCTTCATATTTTTTCCTAGCGGCTGGTTGAATATTACTGCTACTATTACCTTCGGTCCTCCACAGCCATTCAGGTTTTCCAGTTCTTCAAAATTTCATTGCTTCTTAATTATAATTGGCTCTCTACCTCTTCTATTTCTTCTTTCCCTTCTCCCTAAATGGAATCCCTCAAAATACGGCACTGGATGTTGTTGCTGAGAGTTTTGTCTCTGTGTGAGCTATGATGACTGGGTTTCTCCCTATTACCCTTTCCTAAGTTTTTCCATGTCTGTAATTCCTTCTGCGTTTGTATACCACACACTATTTTTTTTAATTTATGTTATGTGTCCAGTTTTTTATTTTCCTGGATTTCCAGATTTCACTTGGTTAGCCTGTGGTGGTGTAGGGAACGAAAGTAGGGAGAAAGGGTGAAGAGGAGAAAGATGAGTATGAAACGGAGGAAAGAGAGGCCTCACCAGGTATGACATCTTGGAGAATAGAGGGGTTGGGAAAATTATCACGGGATAACATAAGAACATAAGAAAGAAGGAACACTGCTGCAGGCCCACTGGCCCATGCGAGGCAGGTCCAAGTCGCCTACCGGCTTATGCCACTGTCCCAACTTAGTCAGGTCCAGGTCACATCCATTTAAGGAAGGAGCACGGCACCAGACCTAGCACAAGCCAGTCAGGTCCAACTCTTACCCACCCACACCCACTCATGTATTTATCCAACCTATTTTTAAAACTACACAACTTTTAGCTTTTATGATGGTACCCGGGAGTTTGTTCCACTCATCCACAACCAAGCCAGTGGATTCCTATATCCTTCCTGAATTTGAATTTTTCCAACTTGAAACCATTGCTGAGAGTCCTGTGTTGGCTAGATATTTTTAGCATGCTTTTTATATCCCTTTTATTTATTCCTGTTTTCCATTATATACACCTCAGTCATATCCTCCCTAATTCTACGCCTTTCCAGAGTGTGCAGATTCAGGGCCCTCAGTCTATCCTCACAGGGAAAATTTCTGATGCACGGGATGAACTTTGTCATCCTCCTTTGTACGTTTTCCGGTGCATTTATATCCCTTCTGTAATACGGTGACAAGAACTGTGCAGTACTGTCTAAATGAGACCTAACCAAAGATATATAGAGTTGAAGAAGATTGTGGTATTAGGAGCAGGGAACTATTAGTGAGCAACAGATTAGTGAGAGTTGGTGGGTGTTTAATTAAGACCAGAATATTGAGAAAGGCAGGAAGAGATAGGAGGGTAGGGGTGGAGAGCGATTACTTGGAAGGGAAATAAAGGTGGTAGAGTTTCAGAAGTGGGAACTGGGTTGTGTGAAGCGAATGGAAAACGTAACCCTAATGAGAAAGGGGGGAGCGTAAGAGTACCTGAGGATACACGAAGGACGTTTCCTGGGGATCAACGCCCCCACGTGCTGGTCCTAGCCAGTAGGGTGTAAACTGGGAGGAAGGAGAGATTTTCTATAAGGAGGTTGAGGGCTACTAGATGTGAGAAAGAGAGGTATAGTTGATTACGTGGAGGTAGAAAAAAAGGATGGTGACGATCACCACTTCATTTGTACAAGAATGGTATACAATACCGACTTTTGTATATAGTTCTACTGTCTTCTATTATGTCCTAGAATCTGTATTGATAAAGCCACTGGATGGCGAAGCGTCTGCAATAAAGATAACCAGATGTTGCACACGTGTCTCAGTTTTCACTTCATTTGCTTTCTGTTATAGTTGCGTTCCTTCCACTAGTTCTTCGTTAAGTACCTCTGCCCGTTCCATTTTGTTTATTGACATCTGCTTTAGGAACTTCCCTTCTTTGTACTACTACTTTCTGAATAACAGTTTTGTTCAGGCTGAAGACCTTTACATATACATTATCCGACAGGTCGATTCCGCTTCCTGACATATTTTCCGACTTTGTAAAAATGTGAAGGCTGTGTGTGTGTGTGTGTGTGTGTGTGTGTGTGTGTCTGTCTGTCTGTCTGTCTGTGAGAGAAAATGTTGACGCTACCTATATATATATTTCGTGTTGTGGGGAGATGAAGTATCAAAACATTTAAGACTAGCGTAGTTATTAAGAAGCTAAAACACACTTTTCCTTGACCAAACTCATATTAAATCTCTGCTGTAGAACCTTACCCACTGAACCTTTGTGCTGGCCTGCGTCAGCATAGCAGACACAACGAGCACTAGTGAGAGGTTTGTAGTGTTACACACACACACACACACACACACACACACACACACACACACACACACACACACACACACACACACACACACACACACACACACACACACACACACAGGACCAGGAGCTGATACTCGACCTCTACATCGACACACATTTTACCTTATTTTCAATTATACTTCTGCTTTATAATGATTCTTAGATTCTTAAGCTTTTTCAGTACTTTTTTTTTTATTTTTTTTTATTCTCAATTTTTCTTCAAACATAACTTAGTTGTATATACCAAGATCCTTTACAATTTCTTTTCTAATTGTAAATTTGACTTTTAGCATTTAATCTTAAATTTCCTATCATCTTCTTAATCACAACAACAGTCGGCTGTGTGACTTTGAAACAAAACTAAAGAAAACAGTGATTATCTGACTATGTAGAGTGTGCTTGGTGGGGGTTCCCGTTTTTTTGTTTATTTTCCTCTGTTATTGCATTTACTGGCGTTGTGGTCTGTTAGTTGATTCTTTTTGTAAAAGAACAACAATCTGTCCTACCGTAGATAACGCAAATCGGGAAAGTTTTTTCAAAAATGTGTTGGAAATTTACTTAAAAAAAATGTATTAGAAATTCTTCAAAAATGCGTGTCAGATTTTTTTTTTTTTAAATGCAAGTTAAACACCGACGCCGACTTTTGGAGATATAAAATATTTTCATCAGATTTTGCTCTCGGCTCGGTCCTGAATATAAGTTTATTAATATCTCAGGCCTATCTTGGAGATGACTTTATTTCTGTCCTGTCCCATATTGGAGATAGTTTGTTTTTCTCTCGTCCCTCTTGGAGACGTTTATTTCTCTCAGGATCATTCTTGACGATACGCTCTTTCAAGAATCTCAAAGACACATTATTCTTTTGGCAGTCTCTTTGAGATACGTTTATATCTCTATCATCTTGGAGATACTTTCTTCTCTCTGGTTCCTGTTGGAAATACTTTCTTTTTGCTTCCTCTTGGATATACTTCTTCCTGATTTCTCTTGGGCGCATCTTCTCCTCTATGGTTCTTCTTGGAGACATGTTCTCCTCTGTTCCTCTTGAAAATTCTCTCTTTTCTCTCAGGTTCCTCTTGAAGACAGACTCTTTCTTTGGTTCTTTCCAGTAGATATTCTCTGTCTTAAGTTCTTACAGTTCAGATATTTTGTTTTCCAGATTTTGCTTCAAAGGTTTGCTCTATTTTTTTTCACTTTGTGTTCTCTCTCTCTCTCTCTTTTTATTGTCTTAGAATGTTTATCTTGTTTTTTTTTCATTATGACATTTTTAGCTTTTAACGCTGGATTTGTTTCCTTCTCTTGTGTTCCTTCGTTTTCAGGTGTTTCATTTCTTGTGTTCCTTTATTTTCATTTGTTTTCTCTCTCGTGTTCTGTTGTCTGTTTTCTAGTTTTTCGTCCTCGCTTTTTAATATTTTCAGCTGCTTTGTTTTGCATTTTTGGTTTGCTGGGTGCAGCTCTGCAAGCTTCGAGTAGACAGATTTGTGCTAGAACTATTGGAAATGTTAGAACCAACGAAAATATTAAAAACACTGAAAATGTTAGGGCCATTGGAAATGTTAAAACCATTGGAAATGTTAGAATCACTGAGAATGTTAGAACCACTGGAAATGCTAGGAACCATTGGAAATGTTAGAATCACTGGAAATGCTAGGAGCCATTGGAAATGTTAGAATCATTGAAATACTAGAACCATTGGAAATGTCAAAAATATTGGAGATGCTAGAACCATTGGAAATTAAAAAAAAATTGTCAGATCATCGCTGCAGCTGGGACACTTGAAGCATAGTTCTACTTCAGCAGCTACGAACAAAAAATTTTAAAGTAATCACACTCCGTGAATTACCTGGGTGGGTTGAACTGGAGTGACCTTACTATGGGTCAGGTTGGTAGTGATTGTTGCTGACATGACATTTTTCGAAGCATAGTTCTAGTTGCACAGGCAACATACGTCCCAGATAGGAAAATTTGTTCTAACAAAAATAACCCTAAATGGATAAACAATAGGTTAAAGCCTCTCATAAGTCAAAAGAAAGACATTTACAAATTAATCAAAACAGGACATGGGCAATTAAGAAATCAATATATTCAATTAAAAGGGAATAAGAAAAGCAATGAGAAGTTATGGTTAAAGTCGCAAGGGACTCGAAGATTAACATAAATGTTTTCTTTCACATATGTAGAAGTAAGATTATGGACAAGACAGGCCCTATCAAAAGTCAAGTATTTGCTAAACTTCGTTAGAGACTGTAGACGCCGGGCATATAACATCTTTAACACATCCAGACAGCGCTGTATGACCCTTGTCTGTTTGATTATAATAACACACAAAGAAGACACTGCCGAGAGAAGATACATAGTCCTCCCCACCAACTCCATTTTCAAACACGTTTCCAACTCTCTTTTTTCAATACCTCATTCCAAGTATCTACCTCCACATCCACCACCATCATGGACATTACCAGTAATAGACAGGACAAACTTCAGTTCTCTGCAGGGGTATACATAATCCCTTGAAATGACTGCAGCAAATTATACGTGGGCGAAACATCCAGAGACCTCCAAACACGTATTTCAGAACACCAATGCGCAGGTAGATCGGACGATTTAAGAAATGCCTGTGTTCAGCATCGAAATTCACACAACTATTTAATCAACTACAGAAACGCAAGACTTATCGCCAGAGAAGAAAACACTCAATACCACAGAATACTGGAATCGTCACTTATCTGTATATCCAACAACTTCAACCAAAACCACGGCTTCTATAACATAGCTGAACCCCTTGTCAAGAAACTTCATCATTATTACACATAACATAATGGAGGAACACTGCAGAAGGTCTACTCATATATTTGTCCAATTTCTTTTTAAAGCTACCCAATGTCCTAGCCTCTATCGCCCTACTCGGAAGATTGTCACATGCAGGTTCAGATCCAACCTACGCAACATTCTCCACCTGACTCCATCCTACAAATACTCGTGTATCTTTCACGCAGGTAGATCTGTTTGTGACTTGATAAAGCCCGCTGTCTGGGCTTTATCAAGTCACAAAATGGTCTACACATTTCTATATCACTGACAGTGATAAAGAAATGTGTAGCACCTTTAACATTTTCCTATCAGATTTTACACAGGAAGATGCCAGCGAAATTCCAGAAATAATAAATTATGTAGAACAGAACGGAAAGAAGTTATGTACGATCAAAGCCGTTGGTAACATGGTTTTTGGACAAATGGCTAAATTAAAGCCTAACAAGTTCCTGGGCCCTGATGAACTGTGAACCAACCGTGTGGACCACGGACTGAGCCTTCTTATGGTGAGAGCTAACCATACATGGACGCAGATGCATCCCTATCGTATGATAAACGTCAGGCCGCCTAGCAACACAGGGGGTGTGGAAAAAGACACTGAACAGTTCTTTCAGTACAAGGAATCCCTGATGCCGCCCAGCGACCCTAATGTTCCCCACAGCCGTACAAGTGCTTCACTATCTTCTCTGAGGTTTAAACTCTTTATTCACTTCTAGAAGCCTCAGTGGGATGCAAGAGGGAACTAAATTTCCCGTGTGTGTCAGTGTAGGCACTTCGGAGCCTATGACTACGTTGGAGAACTGCGAAGTTCACCTCTTAATAGCGTAAATTACCCAGAATAACCCAAAAAAGTCGGTGATTTTCATTATGATTGCATTAATTTGTTAGTTTGTGACTTGGACCTGCCTAGAATAGGCCAGTAGGCCTACTTCAGTGCTCTTACTTTCTCCTTAGCTAAAAAAGGTCATGTAGATCATTTTTCCCTTGTAGGTTCATTGACAAGTTACTTGAGGCATTTTTAGTTTTCTAAGATATCTTCCATGGCATTTCCTGTAAGGATTGTCCGTTTTACTGAAAGTGAAACTTTAGATTATTGTCACAATGCCCTGAAGGTTTGTGTCCATGATGGATACCTTAAGCTTATCACGTCGTCCAGTAAGGAAAGGGTAATCGATGCTAGGACCTTGGGTAGCTTTAAAAAGATATTAGACAAATACATGTATGTGAGTGGGAGGGAAGAATATTTGGACTCCTTTCTGAAGCCATTTGAATATTTCACTTCCCCTAAACCCCCATATCTTCATTCTTTTTTACCAATAGGTATATTTTATTACATAATATGGTAGAAAAGATTAAAGAGATACATTGTTGATATAAAGATGGCATATACAGTACATGAGGTGTGAGAGATACATGTCTAGTACATATTGTTACGTGTTTGTCACTGATTATAAGGCGAAAATCTCATCCAGCTCCTCAGAGCTGGGGCGTGTGCCTAAAATACAGCAGGCATTACCCCTCTGAACAGCAGCGCTGAGTCACCGGAACAGAAAACTAGCTGCCCTGGGATCCATAGTTACCCTGATGAGTTTTTTGCCTAGCTCCTTAAGGAATTTAGATGCACTCTTTTTCCCATGAATCAAGGGTCTCCGAGCCTATGGGAACAAGCAAGTTCTCCATATTTTGGGACTCCCTGAAGCTGGCGGCTGCCCTTCCTCCCTGGTGTATTGGAGATAGGTATCAGCCAAGGTAGATGCACATGTGTAGTCCCACACCACCTGCTTGCCGTCTGTTTAGGCTTGAAGAGTGATACCATCTGGACGCTTCTGGCTGCCATCAGATCTGCATAGTTGGGGTGGCTCCCTTACTGCTGGGCATCCGGCTGTTGTGAGGCTCCTCTGATAATGTTATTTACCTCATGTCTTGCAATCTTTCCCTCGGATTTACGGCACACAAGATCGTGGTACCCGAATTGGTCTGCTGCTTCACTGTCACAAATACACCTTTGTTCGACGAGAATAGGGGCGGCAAGTCGAAGGGCAACACCAATGCGGATGGTCTGTAGGTCGAGGCGTGTGCCAAGGCTGGAGTTGGGAACAGCCAACAGAAAGTCCCCTACATAAGGAGCTCTCACTGCCAGGAGGCGGGCTCTATCCTTCCCTGACACATGTGAAGCATTGTTGAGGTTATATTCTCCATTATTGGGCCATCCCAATGTGACTGTTTGTAGTTGTTGGGGGGAGCAGGTCTAGTTTCCGAGCCCGTCAATGAACTCTTGGTCCTGGACTCCAATCTTGTCCTAAAGATGTTCAGGGAGAATCGCTGATACAAACCTTCTGGATATAACGCATGAGGACAGGAAAGTAGGTAGTACAATCTGTGATGACTTGCGGACACCAATGCCTCCTAGTCTGACTGGAAGTGTAGCTTGGTTCCACTGCCCGTCTTCTAGAGTAAGGTTAAGTACTTCCGTAAAAATCTGCCTCAGGGTACAGTCATATCCGTGCAGTATAGGGTTATTATCATATGAAGGTGCACATCTTAGGAAATATGTCAACCTGGACAGACTCAAGCACTTTGTGAGAAGGTACAAGGCATCGTGGGTGTCAAGATTGCCTATTCGTTGTTCCATTCTCCTGAACTCTTCCAATTTCTTCCTGAGAATTGTGTCAATGGCATCGCCATTGACACATTTAATTTCTGAAGCCTCTCAGTAAGGTCAACATTATTTTTAACATGACACTGAGAGTATTTCCTGAATATTCTGGAATGTTCTGCGTCACCAGTTGACAAAATGAGGCATTTATTCCCTGTTTCATTAGTTAGAAGGTTGTAAATGAAGGTATGTAAATGATCCACTATTGTAATTTAGCCTTTTACGTCGCATGACCTGTTCCCAGCGGTTGGAAGCTTAGGACTGGCTTAACTATCTCCTAGTTATTTTACCTCATGCTATCTGCAAACTGTGAGGCCTACACCACCCTATGGCACCGCGCTGCCATTCTTTGAAAACTTAACCCATTTCTCCTGTTGTTGCCCTTGCAACATTGCACAGCTCCTGATGACGCACTGAGAAGTGTGAAAGTACTTGAGCTAAAGATTTACACTCCCAGTGGCTTGTCTTGCATTGTTAAGATTGCCTGTTTGCGATTGTTTTGTGTATGTGTATGCATACACAACAATCTCTACAAATTGTAATTTTTCCCCTCAAAAAAATATCAGTGACAGATATTTAGATTTCTGATTAATAGATATATTTTTTAATTGATAATAATATAAAAATATTTTATTTTTAAGCAAACCTAACTTGCTAACCTCATCTAATCTAACTGAAACTAGCAAGACTGTTTTAGTTAAATTCTACTATGTATAAAACAGATCGGTTTAAATTTATTTGTTCTTTTTTTTTCAAACTAGTGATATATATTGTTTCATTATGTTCAGATTGATTTCTGCTGATTTATGGCAAAAACATATTTTCAATCTGCTAATTCGCAAACAATTCCCCTGCCAGATAAACCAAACTCACCGGTTTTTGTTAATCGGTAACTTCAGTAGCATCAGCAGACCACACCAGGTTACACTCATGTTAGCTAAGAACAGGAAACTGAGGCTACAGTGGGCACAGGGTCACCAAATTTGGACGGTTGAAGATTGGAAAAACATTGACTGGTCTGATGGATCATGATTTCTGCTCCGATTTACACATGTTATGTTCAGAATTTGACGTAAACAACATGAATCCATGGCTTCATCCTGCCTTGTATCAATGGCTCAGGCTAGGGGTGATGGTGTCATGGTGTGGGGAATGTTTTCCTGAAACACATTAGGTCACATAATATAAATTGAGTATCATGTAAAGGTCTTAGCCTACCTGAGCATTGTTACTGACCATTTTCAATCCTTAATGGCCACAGTCTACCCAACTTCCAACGGCTACTTCCAGCAGGATAGCATGCCATATAATAAAACACTTCATCTCAAGCTGGTTCGATGAACACGACAACGAGTTATATGTACTCCAATTGTCTCCACAGTCATCAGATCTTAATCCAATAGAGCACATTACAAAGTTGCGGAACGTGAAAGTTGCGGAACGTGAGATTGACAGTAAGAACAGGCAGCGGACAAGTCTGCACCGTGTTACTGTTATGTCAACATGAGCCATACCACTAAGAATTCGGGCAGTTTTGGGGAGAAAGAGAAGTCTTACCCAGTACTAGGAGGCTATATCTAATAAAGTGGCCACTGAGTGTATATCGTATACTTCGTTTCATGTGCTCTATGTTCTACTGGAGTAAACAAGATCACAGGACCGAAATGGTTTCACTTAAAATGTCTAAAGCGTTTGCACACCTGTCCGTATTTCAACTTGTCCGTGTCAGATACCGTTAAACAGAGAACGGGATCGAAGGAAACAAATATTGTCCTCGGAATTTGAAATATTCAGTATTGATATACTAAACAGATTTCAGATATAGTTATATATTTTTGGCTAAATTCTAAGAAATATTTTTTGCGACACACTTTACAGCGAAACTGAAATTTGTAGCGATGGTCTGGTGGACGCGGAAAAAAAACATACATGTTGATAAAGATTTGAAGACAGGGCACATCGGGGCTCAAAGAGCTATGAAATATGAGCAAAGAGGAAAGGATAAAAACAAAACGTAATTGCGATGTTTGAGAGGAGACAAAGAGAGTGGAGAAATAATAACCACACAAGATCATAAGAGCACCTGAGAAAATAGGTGAAGATTTATTAGTGCCTTTATCAGAGAGACTAAGAATCCATAGATGTATATTGATGAAAAGAGCTACTGAAATGTGACTAGAAAATAGTTCATTTCAAACAAAGTAGCGTATGATAATGCTATGGAAAACTGTATATATAATGTGCCGAATAGGTTAAATTGGTCAATTAGCAAGAACTCATTTAAAATTAAGTCTTTTCTAAAGTTTTCTCTTGTTCGTTTAAATATGTATTTTTTCATTTATATTAATGTAAAAATTTAAAATTTTGTACCAAAAGAACCCTAGAAAACTTACCTAACCTTATTATAATAAGCACAATTTAATTTAGCCTGATCCAACTAAATATATTTTAGACAGGTTTACAGTAATTTATTAATAAACATAATGAAAAAAATTTTTTGTTAGGTTCAGAATGATTTTTGCGAAATTACTGCATACAAATTTTCGCTTGTCATTTTCGTAAAGACGAGTGTTGTTATTTAAGCCAAAATTGCAAGTTTTACCTTTTCGGCACGACATATATATATATATATATATATATATATATATATATATATATATATATATATATATATATATATATATATATATATATATATATATTTCAATACGCCGCCCGTCTCCCACCGAGGCAGGGTGATCCAAAAAAGAAACGCTTTCACCATCATTCACACATCATCACTGTCTTTGCAGTAGCGCTCAGAAACAGCAGTTTAAATGTTACTCCAAACAGCCAATATCCCAAACCCCTCCTTTAAAGTACAGGCATTGTACTTACCACCTCCAGGACTCAAGTTCGGCTAAACGGTTTCCCTGAATACCTTCAAAAAATATTACCCTGTTCAAATTAGAACCGTTCGCCAGGTCTCAAAAACCATTCGTTTCCATTCGTTCCTATCTAACACATGCCTGCTGCATGTCCACGCCCCTTGCACACAAAACCTCTTGTACCTCCTCCCTCCATCCTTTCCTAGGACGACCCCTCCCCTTCTCCCTTCCACTATAGGTTTATATACACTATTATCATCTTATCTTGCTTCAGCCTCTCTAAATGACCAAACCACCTTAAGAACCCCTCATCACCCCTCTGAACAATACTTTTAGTACCTCCACACGTTCTCCTAATTTCAACACTACGAATTCTCTGCATAATATTTACACCACACATCTCCACTGCCTCCAGCCTACTCCTTACTGCAACATTTCCAACCATGGCATGTTTCACACCCATATAAGAGTGTTGGTACCATTACGTTCTTTTCTTTGTCTCCACAGATACCTCGATGCACCACTCATCTCTCTTCATTAATTCTATGGTTAACCTCGGCCTTCATAAACCCACCCGCTGGCAAGTCTAATCCTAAATATCTGAAGACATTTACTTCTTCCATACTCCCCCCAATGTGATATCCAATATTTTTGTCTAAATAGTTTGATACCCTCATCACCTAACTCTTATTTATGTTTACTTTCAACTTTCTTTCTTTACACACCCTCCCAAACTCGTTCACTAATCTCTGCAACTTTTTAGAATCTCCCTAAAACAGTATCATCAGCAAACAGTAACTGTGTCAACTCTAAATTTGTATTTCATTCCCCATACTTTAATCCCAACCCTCTCCCCAACACTCTAGCATTTATATATTTTACAACCCCATTTATAAATATGTCAAGCAACCATGGTGACATTACACATCCCTGACTAAAACCTACTTTTACTGGAAGGTAATCTCGTTCTCTCCTACACACCTTAACCTGAGCTTCCCTGTCCTCATGAAAACTCTTTACAGCATTTAGCAACTTACTGCTATTCCATACACTTGCAACATCTGCCACATTGCTCTCCTATCCACCCTGTCATGTGCCTTTTCTAAATCCACAAATGTAATGAAAACTTCCTTACCTTTATCTAAATACTGTTCACAAAATACCTTTCATCCGTGGACTGCTTGCAGAGGCAAAGGCAATGTTCGCGGCTTTCACTGAGACCCACATAAAGGATCACTTGGACAACGAAATATGGATCCCAGGTTACAACCTGTACAGATGCGACAGTGAGAACAGGCAAAAGGGGGGGGGGTTGGCCTGTACATTGCAGAGTCACTTGTTTGCACAGAACTGCTTAATGCCTCAAATGATGTAGTGGAAGTTTTAGCAGTAAAGATCGAGAACCAAAACCTAGTCATTGTGGTCGTCTACAAGCCTCCGGATGCAACATCCCAGCAATTCCAGGAACAGCTGTTAAAAATTGACCACTGTCTGGAAAATCTGCCTGCTCCTGCACCCAACATCTTGCTCCTGGGGGATTTCAACTTAAGGCACCTAAAATGGAGGAATATAGCAAATAATATTATTGCAGTAATAACACCAGGAGGCAGCTCTGATGAAAACTCACACTCACACGAGCTTTTAAATCTCTGCACAAAATTCAATTTAAACCAGCAAATTATAGAGCCTACTAGACTGGAGAATACACTAGACCTCATCTTCACTAACAATGTTGATCTGATACGAAATGTCACCATATCAAAAATAATATACTCAGATCACAACATAATTGAGGTTCAGACATGTATGCGCGGAGCCCCAGACCGACATAATGAGATTAGTCACGAGGGAGCATTCAGCAAATTCAACTTCAATAACAAAAACATAAAGTGGGACCAAGTAAACCAAATCCTAACCGATATAAGCTGGGAAGATATACTAAGCAACACAGACCCCAATTTATGCCTAGAACAGATTAACTCGGTGGCACTCGATGTATGCACAAGGCTTATTCCTCTAAGAAAAAGGAGGAGTAGATGTAAAATAGAAAGAGACAGGCGCTCCCTTTACAGGCGACGGAAAAGAATAACAGAGCGGCTAAAAGAGGTCATATCTGAAATGCGTAGGGAGACACTGGTCAGAGAAATAGCAAGCATCGAACTTAAACTAAAGGAATCTTATAGGAGTCAGGAATCGCGGGAAGAACTAAAAGCCATAAATAAAATCGAAAGAAACCCAAAGTATTTCTTCTCCTATGCCAAATCAGAGTCGAGAACAACGTCCAGTATTGGGCCCCTACTTAAACAAGATGGGTCCTACACAGATGACAGCAAGGAAATGAGTGAGCTATTCAAGTCCCAATATGACTCAGTTTTTAGCAAGCCGCTAACCAGACTGAGAGTCGAAGATCAAAATGAATTTTTTATGAGAGAGCCACAGAATTTGGTTAACACAAGCCTATCTGATGTTATCCTGACGCCAAATGACTTCGAACAGGCGATAAATGACATGCCCATGCACTCTGCCCCAGGGCCAGACTCATGGAACTCCGTGTTCATCAAGAACTGCAAGAAGCCCCTATCACGAGCTTTTACCATCCTATGGAGAGGGAGCATGGACACGGGGGTCGTCCCACAGTTACTAAAAACAACAGACATAGCCCCACTCCACAAAGGGGGCAGTAAAGCAATAGCAAAGAACTACAGACCGATAGCACTAACATCCCATATCATAAAAATCTTTGAAAGGGTCCTAAGAAGCAAGATCACCACCCATCTAGAAACCCATAAATTACACAACCCAGGGCACCTTGGGTTTAGAACAGGTCGCTCCTGTCTCTCAACTATTGCATCACTAGGACAAGGTCCTAGATGCACTAGAAGACAAAAAGAATGCAGATATAATATATACAGACTTTGCAAAAGCCTTCGACAAGTGTGACCATGGTGTAATAGCGCACAAAATGCGTGCTAAAGGAATAACAGGAAAAGTCGGTCGATGGATCTATAATTTCCTCACTAACAGAACACATAGTAGTAGTAGTCAACAGAGTAAAGTCCGAGGCAGCTACGGTGAAAAGCTCTGTTCCACAAGGCACAGTACTCGCTCCCATCTTGTTCCTCATCCTCATATCTGACATAGACAAGGATGTCAGCCACAGCACCGTGTCTTCCTTTGCAGATGACACCCGAATCTGCATGACAGTGTCTTCCATTGAAGACACTGCAAGGCTCCAGGCGGACATCAACCAAATCTTTCAGTGGGCTGCAGAAAACAATATGAAGTTCAACGATGAGAAATTTCAATTACTCAGATATGGTAAACACGAGGAAATTAAATCTTCATCAGAGTACAAAACAAATTCTGGCCACAAAATAGAGCGAAACACCAACGTCAAAGACCTGGGAGTGATCATGTCGGAGGATCTCACCTTCAAGGACCATAACATTGTATCAATCGCATCTGCTAGAAAAATGACAGGATGGATAATGAGAACCTTCAAAACTAGGGATGCCAAAAACATGATGACACTCTTCAAGTCACTTGTTTTATCTAGGCTGGAATATTGCTGCACACTAACAGCACCTTTCAAGGCAGGTGAAATTGCTGACCTAGAAAATGTACAGAGAACCTTCACGGCGCGCATAACGGAGATAAAACACCTAAATTACTGGGAGCGCTTGAGGTTCCTGAACCTGTATTCCCTGGAACGCAGGCGGGAGAGATACATGATTATATACACCTGGAAAATCCTAGAGGGACTAGTACCGAACTTGCACACGAAAATCACTCACTACGAAAGCAAAAGACTTGGCAGACGATGCAACATCCCCCCAATGAAAAGCAGGGGTGTCACTAGCACGTTAAGAGACCATACAATAAGTGTCAGGGGCCCGAGACTGTTCAACTGCCTCCCAGCATACATAAGGGGGATTACCAACAGACCCCTGGCAGTCTTCAAGCTGGCACTGGACAAGCACCTAAAGTCGGTTCCTGACCAGCCGGGCTGTGGCTCGTACGTTGGTTTGCGTGCAGCCAGGAGTAACAGCCTGGTTGATCAGGCTCTGATCCACCAGGAGGCCTGGTCACAGACCGGGCCGCGGGGGTGTTGACCCCCGGAACTCTCTCCAGGTAAACATATATGCTTTAATGTAAACACTTGATCTACACATCCCCTACTCATTCTAAAGCCGCCTTGTTCATCTGCAATCCTTCTCTCTGTCTTACCTCTAAGTCTTTCAATAATATTTATATATTAAAATGTCGTGCCGAATAGGTAAAACTTGCTATTTTGGCTCAAATAGCGACGATCTTTTTGCCCAATAAGGCAAACGAAAATTTGTATATGCAATAATTTCGCAAAAATCATTCTGAACCTAACGAAAAAAAATATATTTCACTGTGCTTGTTTATTATTAAATTATTGTAAATTTATCTAAAATATATTTAGCTAGATTAGGCTAAATTACGCTTGTTATTAAATTGCGCTTGTTATAACAAGCGCAATTTAATTTAGCCTAATCCAACTAAATATATTTTAGATAAGTTTCCAATAATTTAATTAATAAACAAACAAATTTAAATAGTTTTTTTTTTCGTTAGGATGAGAATGATTTTTACGAAATTATTGCATTCACAAATTTTTGCTTGCTTTATTCGACAAAAAGAACTTTGTTATTTAAGCCAAAATTGCAAGTTTTACCTATTCAGCACGACATTATATATATAAAACGAGAGCATTGCTTTGCTACTGAAACTACAAATAGATAATGAGCGCTAAAGTGCTCCCTCAATGTCACTACAACTCTTACTAAATTGGTAATCTCACACAGGCAATCACGCGAGCACACGCTTTTTTTTTTTCAATCCCGTTTGGAAAAAATGTACGTCTAACAATAATTATCATCTTCGTTTGAGTGTAATTCATCGTGTCATGAGCATCCTAATTCTTGGCCCATTTATGTTCCTTGATCATTCTCATGACGCATTTATTTTGTTTGATTTAAACGCTCATCTAAGAGTAACTTCAGATTCTACCATTTCGTTTTTGCATGACTTGTCCTTGAGAGTCGCACTTTCACTCGCTGGCATTCCAAAATTGAATTCTCTACGTTCTTCCTGCACACAATTGCTTTAACCTCATTTTTTTTGCGCATTCATTCTTGACAGTATTCATTTTCGATTTTTATCTTTCTCTTCCCCAAGGCTTTGTATACTAAGCAATGTATGTATTCTCTGCGTCAAGACTGTGTAAACTGCTTAAGAAGTGTGTACGTGAATAGAGTACACCCTCCCCACGTCAAGACTGTGTGTAATGAAGAGGGTACTCTTTTTCCACTTCTAGACAGGTGTACATCTCACATCAACACTGTACACGCAGCACCACAGAATAAGCAACAACTAAACCTGCTGCGTGTTCAACACTAATTTCACGAGTTTTTTCATTCCTTCATTTTTTCTTCACAAGTTGTGTTTAATTTCCACTTGTATGTAATTGTTTCTCTGAGTTTCCGCCTCTTGTATTCACACACGACGCTACTACAAGCTCTTCTCTTCTCTTGCTGTTGTGAATAAGAACTCTTGTAAACAGTTCAAGACATTAATGTTCTTATTCACAGCATGTCAGTATCACCTTATTTACAACGCTACTATTTTTTTCCTTTCCTCGTTGTTGTTTAACCTCTACTGTGAGTGCTTTTAAAGGTTGTCTTCTTCGCCATTCACTCCCTGCATTAATTTCCCAGTAATTCCTTTTGGTAAGCCTCACTAGATCTCCTTTTCCTGTTAGTCTGTTAGTACTTCATTGGTAACAAGACACACACAGCTAAAGAAGACTTTCATTAATGCTGTGTTTAATACACACAAGGCTTTACCAAGAACAAAGAATATCACAACTAAATGTCTACTTTTGCTGTATGTGACCTTTTCACCGCTTATGGGCAACACCGTGTTTCAAGTTCGGTGTTGCTCTTTTTATCTACAGCTGACTTATATGTTCTCTTATCTGTGATTCTCTTGAGTTCAATTATCTTTCTAACCTTTCTTTTGTGCCTGTTTCCGTGGTTATCTTATTGTATCTTAAACTTTTGCATTGTTTTTTTTTTCTGTTGCCTTTTATCCTCCTTTCGTACTCCTGCTCCCTTGATCATATTCTGGTAATTTTTTTTAACCACATTCCCACATCTCTGGGTCAAGATCTGCGCTCTCACTATAACATAGTTAAAAATAATAAGTAATAACACACAACCATACCATTTACCACTGCAGAATTGGTAGCAGTTATCATCAGCACAGTTACAGTTCATCGATTCTCTCTGTTTTCTGATATTTTGCCTAAAGGAGCCATCACATGAATAGATAAGTAAACATTAAAACGACTGGAATTATATAATAATACTAATAGTAAAAAAATAATCAAAATAATAGCAATTATTTATTTTTATTAAACATCGTTGAATTGAAATCTTTCATTGGTAACCTAAATGATTATTTTTTTTCAATCCTCTCGTTGTTTCACTTCAAATTGCCGACGCTGGTGTACTGTAACAACTACAAGATTCATGGAACGTTGGGCATGTGCAGGTTCCCTAAGACCAAAACTAGAATCCTTTCCTAGCTTCTTGGACTAGCCCCGATAACGTCCAAAATCCTCAGCTGCTTAGCTTCAAACGTTCAAAAAATGATACCTTCTAATTCGACGATGGTGGAGAGAGAAATATTACGTATACAAATGAACATCACTCAGTTTTGTATAAAATGCTGTAAAATCTTTAGTTTCTTTAAATCATTTTAAATATATCGAGTCTCTTCTGAATGACTTTAGTATTTAATGACTTCTGTATCTAATGGACAGAATAGTTCCCATTATATTTAAGAATGAGACACTTGTGCAGCATTTAGGAGTCTTCACGGTGGAAACGTTTCCTCAGTAAATGTGCCTAAATGTTCCACAAGTGTCTCATTCTTCTGCATGTCGTTTTTTTAAATAATTTACATCACCATTAAATTTAGTTTGTTTGTGGGCAAATTTGTCAGTATATTAAATTAGTTTTAAAAAATTTTGAATTCCTGGAATCTGTGCGATACATGAAGAATGTTTCTTCTGCTCGGCTTCAAATTTTCAGCCCTGGTGTGTTTTCGAGAAGGCAAGATTCCCGTTGATCTTGGACTGCACAAGTCCCAGTTTGCTAATTTCATTAATAAACATTAATATTTTTCAATAAAAAATGCCTCGTCTTATCGGCTTCAAAATATTAATGAAGCGGCAGTCCATAAAAAGTATGAAGCACTGCAAGTTTACACTGTCTAGGTGAAAATTTGAAATTTTGTTGACATTGTTAGAAAATTTTGAATTGCTGGATTCAGAGCAATTACTGGAGAATGCCTTTACCGATAGGTTTCAACCCTTCAGTGTTGTGGGTTTTATTACAACAAATCTTCCTTTTCACAATGAACTATGTAAATTTAAATCTGTCAGTTTTATTGAATAGGTTTCCATTTAACACCTAGAGAATAACTCTTTTGGTTGGCTTCCAACTCTTACAGAAAATCTGTTATTTTTACCTTCATGGAATATAGAGAATTTTAAATATAATCGTAGAAATCCTGGAAAATTGTGTTTTTATAGCATTGGCATTTTTAATATTCACCTTTCAGTATTGTTTGTTTAGTTTTCTTGTCTTCCACTAACTTCGTCGGAAGATTTCTTTAATGATTTAAGAACGCATTATCTGTTCCCCTTCAAATTCTCAACCCTGATGAACCATTACTAACTGAAGAGTTTGAGTCGCAGTATACAAGGGCAAGCGTCCTCTGCTCAGTTTTGTAAATACCATTCCCTAAATTGATTTCCATGCGATTCCTTGTAAAGCTTACTTTGACTGGTTTCAAAATTTCAGCACTCGTGTATCCTACCTGGAAGAAGGTTGACATAGTGTCACATTTGTCCACTTGTCTCGAAATGGTACAAAATTATTCTGTATTAAATAGGCGGAGTATGTCTCCTCTAGGAGGCTTCCTTGATGCTAGTCAAGGGATACTTCATCCAAGAAAAGCGACTTATCCTCTCCTTTCTTGCATTATCTGGTCGAAATGAAACTTTGTGAAACTCTCAGCGTATCGTGACAGAAAGAGACTGATGTCCTCCACCCCTGTCACCGCGTCTCTTGGGATGTATAGACATAATTCAGAGAGGTAATGGTATAAAGATACTATATATTGAATACGCTTTTGTAGGAGAAAACGCTTCGCTCAGGGCAGAGACTTATCAATCATTTTATAATGCTCTAACCTGGAAGAAAGCTCGTCCCAATTTAGGCTTGTTTTGCTTTTATTTATCTTCATAACGAAGCAGGGGTATATACATTCGCGTGTGTAATTGTTTTGAGTGGCACAAGAAAATATGACCTTCAGAATACTGAGTGAATGACGGTGTGTGTGTGTGTGTGTGTGTGTCTGTGTGTTTTATCAGATAAATGAGTCAGTGGATACATTTATGTTAAGGTTAATTTCTACAAGATAAAGATACATGATCATTACTGAAATTTCAACTAATCATTCCAGTGAGAATAAAAAAAAAAAGGTAAAAGTGAAGTAAGAACTGAAAATGTTGTTGTGAGGTGGAAAATATGTTGATTATTTATGTTCAGTGGAAAATATGTTGAGTATTTGTTTAGTGGAAAAAATGTTTAGACTTGCTTTGTAGTGGAGATAAAATCACAGGTGTCGGAAAACTCTTCCTCTCTCTCCTTCTTCTCCATCCTCCGCCTCCCTCCTTCCCTTTTCATTTCCCCATCATTCTTCCCACCTTCTTTTCCTCCCCCTTCCATCCATCCTCCTCATCTTATTTTTCTTTTTCCTATTTCCGTCCCTAGTCTATCCAGCTTCGTTTACGTCTTCCACCCGTGTATTCCCCTCCTTCCTCCCGTGTATTCCCCATCTTCCCTTGTATTCTCCTATCCTCTCATCCCGCATTCCTCTCTTTCCTTACATCATTCCTGCCCCTGCTTTCTCCTCCCTCCTCCTTTCAGCGTTGCCCTTCCTTTTCTATCTTCTCCCTCCCTAATTTCCCTCCCTCCCTAATTTCCCTCCCTCCCTCCCGCATTCGCCTACCTACTGCATTCCTCTTCGGAGAGCATCCCCCTCACTCCCACATTCCTCTTCCTCCAGCATTTCCTTCACTTTCCCTCTCCTCATTTCCCCCCTTCACTACCCCCTTCCAGTATTTCCCCCGTCATTTTCCTCCTGCATATTTTCCTCTCACTTCTCATTCCCGCATTTCCTTTCCCTACTTCTTCCCGCAGTCCTTCTGACTCTCCCGCATTATCCTCTCCAATTAACGACATTTCAAGCATTGCAGATGTTTGTATACGTCCGATTCACTAAATTTTGGTCATCTACAAATGCACTTATTTTGCGCTTGTTTTAGCGTAATTTACATATAACACGTTTTCACATATTTTATCATATTTTCTCATTTAGGATTGTTTGCAGTCGTATTCTCACTGATGATGCAGATTTCAACTATAGAGCTAATTACTATTTTTTTTCTGCAATATAATGCGGATTTAGTGTTTTCTGTACCTGGTAAACACGTCAACCTTTGCAATTCAGAGGTTTAAGACAATTGCTTACCTTGCTGATATGTGATACCTGTTGCACGTTTCGCTCGGTAGCTACAGCGCACCCAGGATCCAAATGACGTAGTGCCGGCAATAGTGATGGAAAAAAGATACAAGTTACGAGGGAAATGTTTACCGGGACAAGTGTTCGCTGCAGAGTTTT
>NC_091298.1:19325606-19360606 GCF_038502225.1 Cherax quadricarinatus
GTATCAATTAAGGTGCAACACGTGTATCAATTAAGGTGCAACACGTGTATCAATTAAGGTGCAACACGTGTATCAATTAAGGTACAACACGTGTATCAATTAAGGTGCAACACGTGTATCAGTTAAGGTGCAACACGTGTATCAGTTAAGGTGCAACACGTGTATCAGTTAAGGTACAACACGTGTATCAGTTAAGGTGCAACACGTATATCAATTAAGGTGCAACACGTGTATCAGTTAAGGTACAACACGTATATCAATTAAGGTGCAACACGTGTATCAGTTAAGGTACAACACGTGTATCAGTTAAGGTGCAACACGTATATCAATTAAGGTGCAACACGTGTATCAGTTAAGGTACAACACGTATATCAATTAAGGTGCAACACGTGTATCAGTTAAGGTACAACACGTATATCAATTAAGGTGCAACACGTGTATCAGTTAAGGTGCAACACGTGTATCAGTTAAGGTGCAACACGTATATCAATTAAGGTGCAACACGTATATCAATTAAGGTGCAACACGTATATCAATTAAGGTGCAACACGTGTATCAGTTAAGGTACAACACGTATATCAATTAAGGTGCAACACGTGTATCAGTTAAGGTGCAACACGTGTATCAGTTAAGGTGCAACACGTATATCAATTAAGGTGCAACACGTGTATCAGTTAAGGTGCAACACGTGTATCAGTTAAGGTACAACACGTATATCAATTAAGGTGCAACACGTGTATCAGTTAAGGTGCAACACGTGTATCAGTTAAGGTACAACACGTGTATCAATTAAGGTGCAACACGTGTATCAGTTAAGGTGCAACACGTGTATCAGTTAAGGTACAACACGTGTATCAGTTAAGGTACAACACGTGTATCAATTAAGGTGCAACACGTGTATCAGTTAAGGTGCAACACGTGTATCAGTTAAGGTACAACACGTGTATCAGTTAAGGTGCAACACGTGTATCAGTTAAGGTACAACACGTGTATCAATTAAGGTACAACACGTGTATCAGTTAAGGTGCAACACGTGTATCAGTTAAGGTGCAACACGTATATCAATTAAGGTGCAACACGTGTATCAAGGTGCAACACGTGTATCAATTAAGGTGCAACACGTGTATCAATTAAGGTACAACACGTGTATCAATTAAGGTGCAACACGTGTATCAATTAAGAATAAAAAGGCACAATACCGTGACTGGAACAATACACAAAGAACCCGCACAGAGAAGAAAGAAACTTAGGACGACGTTTCGGTCCGACTTGGACCATTAATTAGTCACGCACTAGCAAACAAAGGCAAGGGAGCCAGTATGTATACGAGAGTAGGGCATGGACTTGAGAAACTGACACTCTTCGTAATAATCTATTAATTATTATTCTATTTCGTACTTCTGCTATTGATGCTTCCGGAGTCTACTCCATTTCCTGCTCCTCTTGTCCTCTCCAATACTTTGAAGAGACTTGCCGCTCTCTTACTGACAGATTTAGAGTACAAAAGAGGTGTTAGATTCACCGACACTAACTGCTCTTTTCTGTCATGTTAGAGATCACAGTCATCCTATTGACTGGTCCTTTGCCAGAACTGTCTAGTCTTCTTCTAGTCCTCACAGTCGTCGTCTTGTTGAATCATCCCTTGTATACAACTTTACCCATATGAATCTTAGTTCTGACTTTGTAGATACTTCCTTTCTCATCACATTGTCAAATGCTCCAAACTTCAGAACACTCGTGACTTGACCTGATCTTTTCTCCTCCTCTCCTTACCTCTTCTCCTTTCCTATATTTGGTCCCGCCCTCGTGAGCTTTTTGCTCTCCTGCAGTGTTATTTATTCTTGTTCTCAGTCTTCCGCCACTTCTACTACTATTACTACTACTACCTCGCTTCACATAACTGATTCTTGTCCCATTACAGCTTCTCCTTCTACCTACTACAGCTACTACTACTACTACTGCTACTACTACTACTACTGCTACTACTACTACTACTACCACTACCTGCACTACCTCTACCACTACTATCTCCACTTCCCTGTTTTTATTTTTCTACGTCTCTCCCGGCCCTGCCCGCCTCTCGTATATATACTGGCTCCCTTACCTTCGTGTTTTAATGTGTTACTAGTTAATGATCCAAGTCGGACCGAAACGTCACAAGTTTCTTCTATGTGCGGGTTATTTGTGTATCAGTTGTGGTACAAGTGAATCAATTGAGGTAACCCAGTCTGAAAATCAGTTTAAGACTCTTCTCAAAAGCCACTTAATCACCAGAGACTAAACGCTAAATACTCAGTACACACATACTCACCTGTGTACTCCCACATCATAACTTCAACAATCACTTTGAACCTTATCCATTGTTGACAGGAAAATAATCGAACCATTGTTTTCACAAAAATCATTTTAGATTATATGAATATATCCTTTGTCTTATACAAATTTAATTCACTTATAATTAATAATCTACTGTTCAACTATGAAATAATTACTGTTCTACTGTACAACTATGATATAATCTTTAGTGTTAAGTAGACCGTAAGCCAATAATGTTAAGTTGGCCTATAATGCCAGGCATAATAGAGGCTCTCTTTGCATTGCAACCCACTATTGTAAATATAAAATCTCAATGTACTGTTTGCAAAGACAAAAAAAATTAAAAAAGTGAATCAGTTGAGGCACAAGTGAATCAATTGAGGTACAAGTGAATCAATTGAGGTACAAGTGGATCAATTGAGGTACAAGTGAATCAATTGAGGCACAAGTGGATCAATTGAGGTACAAGTGGATCAATTGAGGTACAAGTGGATCAATTGAGGCACAAGTGGATCAATTGATGCACAAGTGGATCAATTGAGGCACAAGTGAATCAGTTGAGGTACAAGTGGATCAATTGAGGTACAAGTGGATCAATTGAGGTACAAGTGGATCAATTGAGGTACAAGTGAATCAATTGAAGTACAAGTGAATCAATTGAGGTACAAGTGAATCAGTTGAGGTACAAGTGAATCAATTGAGATACAAGTGAATCAATTGAGATACAAGTGAACCAATTGAGGTACAAGTGAATCAATTGAGGTACAAGTGAATCAATTGAGATACAAGTGAATCAATTGAGGTACAAGTGAATCAATTGAGGTACAAGTGAATCAATTGAGATACAAGTGAATCAATTGAGGTACAAGTGAATCAATTGAGATACAAGTGAATCAATTGAGGTACAAGTGAATCAATTGAGGTACAAGTGAACCAATTGAGGTACAAGTGAACCAGTTGAGGTACAAGTGAACCAGTTGAGGTACAAGTGAACCAGTTGAGGTACAAGTGAATCAGTTGAGGTACAAGTGGATCAACTGAGGCACAAGTGGATCAACTGAGGCACAAGTGGATCAACTGAGGCACAAGTGGATCAACTGAGGCACAAGTGGATCAACTGAGGCACAAGTGGATCAACTGAGGCACAAGTGGATCAATTGAGGTACAAGTGGATCAATTGAGGTACAAGTGGATCAATTGAGGTACAAGTGGATCAATTGAGGTACAAGTGGATCAATTGAGGTACAAGTGGATCAGTTGAGGTACAAGTGGATCGGTTGAGGTACAAGTGGATCGGTTGAGGTACAAGTGAATCAGTTGAGGTACAAGTGAATCAGTTGAGGTACAAGTGAATCAGTTGAGGTACAAGTGAATCAGTTGAGGTACAAGTGAATCAGTTGAGGTACAAGTGAATCAGTTGAGGTACAAGTGAATCAGTTGAGGTAAAAAGTGTATCAATTCCAGAAAAACAGTTGTAGAGAAACTTACCAAAACGTTTCGCCCGGCCCAGAAAAGTGTGACTTAACAACTCTATTGATTTCAATAAAATCCTGCACTTAATGGAACAGCCTTATGACAACGTTTCGGTTCGTTCTGGCCCATTATCAAGTGATAAGTGGGCGAGAAAACTAGAAAAGGCCAAAAGACCACACGGTAGGGGGGGGGGGAGAAGGAAGTGGTAATAGTAGCAGTAGTAATTATAGTATAGTATTAGCAATAATAGTGATCGTACTACTACTACTGCCACTACCACCTTTACTACAACCTCTCAAATAGTATCGGACGGACTTTGGCTATATATATATATATATATATATATATATATGTATAAAATAGATATATATATATATATATCTATATAATATATATATATATATATATATATTATATACATATATATATATAAATATATATTATATACATATATATATATATATATATATGTATATGTATTTATATATATGTATGTATATATATATGTATGTATAACAGATAATGTATGTTTAAAAATAATAATTTACTTATGACCTTTAATAAATGCATAACACAACGAACATTTTCTCTTTTCTATCTAGCTAATTGCAGTAATAGTATTTTTTACGAGCACTACACATGTGCATTGTGTTGTTGTTGATAATATTACACAAGTGTACCATGTGACAGATCAATTAGCCATTTGCACTCACTGCTCGAGTATTAGGTTATACAACAGAAATTATGTGTAAAACAGACTGTAGTAAGTTTGACGTCGTGTATGTGTGTGTGTGTACTCAATTGCAGTTGCAGAGGTCGAGACTCAGCTCCTGGCCCCCGCCTCTTCACTGAACGCTACTAGGTCCTCTCTCTCCCTGCTCCATGAGCTTTATCATACCTCGTCTTAAAGCTATGTATGGTTCCTGCCTCTACCACTCGCCAGACTGTTGCACTTCCTGACTACTCTATGACTGAAGAAATGCTTCCTAACATCCCTGTGACTCATCTGAGTCTTGAACTTCCAAGAGTGACCCCTTGTTTCTGTGTCCCATCTCTGGTACATCTTGTCTCTGTCCAACTTGTCTATTCCACGCAGTATTTTGTATGTCGTTATCATGTCTCCCCTAACCCTCCTGTCTTCCAGTGTCGTCAGGCCTATTTCTCTTAACCTTTCTTCGTAGGACATTCCCCTTAGCTCTGGAACTAACTTTGTCACAAACGTAAAATGTCATTGATAAAAATAATTCAGTACAAAAAATGCCCCCTCCCCAAAAAAAAAAATGGTACCTTTCTTGAGTGGAGTGTGGCAGTTGTCACAGCTCCTGTCTGGGAGGGAGAGGTGTGTGACACAGCAAGGAGGCTCGATCTTCCTCAAGGGAGGGAAGGAGTGAAGGAAGGAATGACTGAAAGAAGGAATGAAGGAAAGAAGGAGGGGTAAGGTAATTTGATGCTCGTTAAGGCTTCTCAGTCCGAGGATTTAGACCCACTCTTCCTCTCCCTCGGATATACCTGTAGTATACCTGGAGTATACCTGGAGTATACCTGGAGTATACCTGGAGTATACCTGGAGAATACCTGGAGAATACCTGGAGAGAGTTTCAGGGATCAACGCCCCCGCGGCCTGGTAGGTGACTAATCAAATCTCGATCCAAATTCTCTGTACGGTCCTACGGTTTTAGCGATCCCCATAATTATCTTTTAGCTTCAAGTATATAACGTTTCACACATTTACATTTTTTTATAAAAAAATATAAACAATTATAAATTTGCAATGCAGTGTAAATTTCTCATTTCAATGAATTCTTCATTTGTTGTTTGTTATGTAATATTCTTTCTCAGTGGAGAGTTAAATATTTATATTTCTAATGAAGTATTTTCCAAGGTATTTTTAAACTGGAAGATCTATGCGTATATACCCCTCAAGGAAGGTTCCTTGATGTTGGTGAGGGGCTCTTGATTTAGGGAATTGGATCTGTGCTCCAGTTCCCCGAATTAAGCCTGAATGCCTTCCACATCCTCCCCCCAGGCGCTGTATAATCCTCCGGGTTTAGCGCTTCCCCCTTGATTATAATAATAATAATAATATGCGTATATATAATAAGTTCTTCTAAATAGAAGTGTTACTTTGAACGTCAGTCTGTGCGTCACTCAACCAACGCGCAACTCCTGTCTGTGCGTCACTCAACCAACGCGCAACTCCTGTCTGTGCGTCACTCAACCAACGCGCAACGTACGTACGTACGTGTGTGTGTGTGTGTGTGTGTGTGTGTGTGTGTGTGTGTGTGTGTGTGTGTACCTGTGTGTGTGTGTACCTGTGTGTGTGTGTACTCTGTGGGTAATCACATGTATGTGGTTGCAGGTGTCGAGTCACAGCTTCTGGCCCCGCCTCTTCCCTGGTCGCTAATAAGTTCACACTCTCCATGCTCCATGAGCTTTATCATACCTCTTCTTAAAGTTATGTACGGGTCCTGCCTTCACTACTTCACTCTCCAGATTGTTTTATATCCTGACAACTCTAAGTTTCAAACATCCAGTTGCGTCCCCTTTCTCCTCTGTCCTATTTCTGAAATATTCTGGCCCTTTCTACCTCGTTAATTTCTCGGCATTTTATATCTCTCCTGTCATTCAGTGTTTATATCTCTCCTGTCATCCAGTGTTTATATCTCTCCTGTCATCCAGTGTTTATATCTCTCCTGTCATCCAGTGTTTTATATCTCTCCTGTCATCCAGTGTTTATATCTCTCCTGTCATCCAGTGTCATCAGGTTGATTTCCCTTAACCTCTCGTCTAAAGACATGCCCCTTAGCTCCGGAACTAGTCTTGTTGCAAATTTTTGCACTCTCTAATTTTCTGACGTGTTTAACTAGGTGTGGGTTCCATACTGGTGTTGCATACTCTAACATGAGCCTGTTGTACACGGTGTACTGTGTCGTGAATGTCTCTTTACTTAGGATCGCCGGATGCCCATATGCTGCGGCAGTCATTTGGTCGGTGTGTGCCTCAGGCGATGTGCTCTGTATGATGCTTACCTCATGATCCTTTTACCTGGATGAGGTTTGCAGTTGGTGGGGTTAAACACCAAGAGCCATTCATCGGACCAGGCTTTTAGCCCGTCCAGATCCCTTTGTAGTCTTACCTGATCCTCGTCTCCTTGAATTTTCCGCCTTAGCTTCACGTCGTCTGTAAATTAGAGACTCCTCTGAATACTATCCCTTCCGTCATGTCATTAAAATATACCAGAAACAGCACCGGCACTAGGAATGACCCATGTGGAATCCCGCTCGTTACAGGTGTCCACTCTGACACCTCGTCACGTACCATCACTCGTTTCTTTCCTGTCCGTTATTATCGGATCCATTGCAGTGCATCTCCTGTTATTCTTGCCTGCTCCTCTAGTTTTTGCTCTAATCTCTTGTGCGGAACTGTGTCAAAAGCCGCCTTACAGTCCAAGAAAATGCACTCAACGCACCCCTCTCTCTGTCCTGCCTTATTTCTGTCACCTTGTCGTATAACTCTAGTAGGTTTGTGACACAGGATTTTCCCTCCCTGAAACTATGCTGGTTATCGTGTATAAGCTCATTCCTTTCTAAGTGCTTCACCAGTCTTTATCTGATAAACCTCTCCATGACTGCATACTATACAAGCCAGTGGCACTGGTCAGTAGAATGCTACCTGCCTGTCGCCTTTCTTAAAGATTGGGACTACATTTGCAGTCTTCCACACCTCAGGTAGCTGCCTCGTTTTGATAGATGTATTAAAGATTGTTGTTAGTGGCACACACATTGCCTCTGCTTTCTCTCTCAGGACCAACGAGAGATGTCTGGTCCCACCGCCTTTGAGGTATCTAGCTCAGTTAGCAGCCACTTGTCCAGCACTTATTGATATGTGTGTGTGTGTGTGTGTGTGTGTGTGTGTGTGTGTGTGTGTGTGTGTGTGTGTGTGTGTGTGTGTGGTGTGGTGTGGTGTGGTTGTACAGTAGAGCTACATTCGACAGGAGGAGTGGCAGTTGGGTTATTAATTATTCCAACACACACTCATGCTCTCAGCGTGTCTTGGGTGTTCCCAAACCATTTCCAGGACCTCGTACCCAACAAGCACTTACATACCATTTCACATGCATGTCTCGCAGGTTTTAGGAAGCACCTCACTTACTGTCTTCCATGTTTTATGAAAACGTTTCACATTTATTGTCTAGCAAGTCTGAGGAAAAAACATCTCTCACACTGTATGTTCATAAGATTAAAAAAAAAAATTTCTCACTCCATGTCTTGCTATTTTCAGAAAACATTTCCTGCATTGTATGTCTTGTAGATTTTAGGGAAGCATTTCCCACAGTATATTTCACACGTACCAGAAACCTTGAGAACTCATTTTTCCCCTCACGTATCTCTAATTTATTTGGGAAACTTTCCACAGACTGCAGAGTTCACATTTATTTAGTAACAGGAAGAGTCCTTGCACTTACATATATATGGTAAAAGACAATGGTATATCCTGGTTTGTTGTCTTCTGTGAAATAACTGGCTTATATCTCCAGCTCGGAAATAGGTCACAAACTGACTGGTTATCCTGCATAAAATTTCCGTAATGGTCTCTATACATTATCAAACTGATGATTACAGGAGTTGCAAGTACGGAAGAGCAGGAATGTGATTAAGTTGAGGCAACCCAGACGAATTTTATGAATGAAGATGAAAAAATATTAGTAGTAGTAGTGATGGTAGCAATAATAGTCAGTATTATTCACGTGGTAAATGCATAGCCACGAAGCGGCTTAAATGGTGTTTCAGACACTATCCAAAGTGAGAAATGGTATGGTGATGCCTACAAGATGTGGAAAAAGGCGCTTGTATAAAGTTCACGACATTTATTACATGAAACTTTTCGCCACTCGTGGAGAAACGTTTCCTTTAATGAATACTCTGAAGTGTATACAAGTGTCCAAAGTAAATTTATTTATTTAATTTTATACGAACACGAAACACACACACACACACACACACACACACACACACACACACACACACACACACACACACACACACACACACACACACTAGTCGGGGCCAGGAGCTATGAATCGACCCCTGCAACTACAATTAGGTGAGTACACATACGCACGCACGCACACCCGAGCACAGATACCGTGGAAAAACCGAAAATAGAAACTCGCGGACGACTTTCTAAAGGAATAAACGAATGAAAGAAGAAAAGCCGAGTTTAAATAGCATGACGTCGAAAGCTAAATCATGAGCACAACAGCTGCACAACTCCACAAGAATCATGACGAGAGGAAAAGACAGGGTAATAAGAGTTCATGAAGGAGAACTCACTCAGAACGATGAGTCGGCGGGAAGTGAACCAGCGACTGTAAGAGGTGGGATCAGAGACATCAAGAGAAATGAAGAGGTGGGATCAGAGACAACACCAAGAATGAAGATGTGGGATCAGATAACACCAGGAATGAAGAGGTGGGATCAGAGACAACACCAGGAATGAAGAGGTGGGATCAGAGACAACACCAGGAATGAAGAGGTGGGATCAGAGACAAGAGAAATGAAGAGGTGGGATTAGAGACAACACCAGGAATGAAGAGATAGGGAACCCAATGGAGGCTGGACTCCAGCCCTGCTTCAGAAAAATTGAAGAAGCTACTGACAGATCTAGGCAAATCATAGGCAATATTACCTGACAGTGTGTCACCATGGCTTCCGTAAGAGGGAACAGAAGCTTTCTGAACTGTGAGCAAAAATCTACAAGTGAATAAAAATAAGGAAATTGCCAGGAACGTTAATGGTAGCAAGAACTCAAATCAAGTAAGATAGAAGAGAGGCAGCGTTGTTCTGTAGACAGACATAATAGAGAATGTGTTCATACAGAGAAGTAAATTACAGGAAGAGTAGTAGTTTATATATATATATATATATATATATATATATATATATATATATATATATAATTTCTTGACGAATGGGTAAAACTTGCGATTTCAGCTAAAATAACAACGCACTTCTTGCCGAATAAGATAAGCGAAAATTTGTGTATGCAATAATTTCGCAAAAATCATTCTGAACCTATCGAGAAAAAAATATTTCATTGTGTTTGTTTTTTAATAAATTATTTTAAACTTATCTAGAGTATATTTAGTTGGATTAGGCTAAATTAAATTGTGCTTGTTGAAATAAGGTTAGGTAAGGTTTCTAAGGTTCTTTTGGTACAAAATTAATAATTTTTACATTAGCATAAATGAAAAAAACATCTTTAAACGTATATGACAAAATTTTTAGAAAGGACTTAATTTTAAACGAGTTCTTGCTAATTAATTGACCAGTTTTACCTATTTGGCACGACATGTACTTGATGATATTGAAGGATAGAAGTATCAAGGATGATCAGACCACGACGTGCAAGATAATTAAAAAGGGTTGACAGGTTGGGCTCATGGGAATAAATTTCAAGACAAACATGCAAGTAAGATATTGGAGAGGAATCACAAACACCTCCCGCCATATTACTGGTCTCAGTCGACGTCATCCTGGTCAAAATACCAAGATGTTTCAGCCTTCATAATTTTAAGGACCAACTCAACCAAATTTAATCATCAGTACAATTCACAATGAGGCTGGAACAAAATGACTCCAGACCTCTTCTTGATATCCTCCTTATCGGGGACAATAAATTCACATATAAAGTTTACAGAAAAACCTTGAAAATAATGATTTAATATCTGCCGCTCTCACTACGATATCAGAAGAAATAACAGGCATTATGATAGCCATTTTTTTCTTTTCATGCACACCCCTCAAAGGAGATAGGGTACTTGATCCAAGGAATCGAACTTCTTCTCCTTCCTTGTCTCCCGCTCCAACAGTGCTGTGTAAACCTTATGGGTGTATCGCTTTCTTCTGAATATAATAATCTGCACAATAATAACCCACATGGAGACAAGCACAGAAGGTTGAATGGTTTGTATATTTCGACCCCCTTCTGGAATCTTCTTCAGCTGAAGAGTATCCCAGAAGGGGATGGAAATATACAGATCGATCAACCTCCTGTGTTTGTCTCCATGTGGATTATTATTGACCATTGACAAGGGTTCGTTATACTTTAGTTATTCATAATCTATACACAATAGGATCTGCAGCAGTAAGAACTTACGTAGGACGTCCACAAAGGTGCTTCTGCCTTAAAATTTCCCAAACGTCATTGTCTCGTGCAGTATCAAAATCTTAACAAATACCAGAGAGAGCACCACTACTGATCAGCGATTGATTTCACTCACCAGGCAGACAGCTTTATCATTCCTTCCGTCAACTGATATTGGCGTTGCGGTTCTCACCACGAAAACTGTTTAGGAGGGTGCCCTGCTGAATTCTTTATCAGGAACACACAGCTGGGGTTTACAGCCTCCCATGTGGGGAATGTAATCGTGTTTATGTAGGTGAAACAACAGGAGGTTTGGACATCCGATTACAGGAACGTAATTATGCTTAGAGAATGGGCGACAAAGGAAATGCAAGTGTGGTATACCACAACTCTCAAGCACATCTCTTGAAACGGGTACATGTACATCTATCATTATATTAATGATTTAGAAAGATGATAAGTAAATGAATACAGTAGATGTGCAACACATTGCTGTCTTTACTGTGGAAACGTTTTGCCAGCCAATGACTTTATCATCAAAAAAAAAAAAGTGGAAGATGGATTAAGAGCGTTAGACTTATAGACGAATTCTATGTACCAAGATTCCAAGAAGCTTCTTTGTCAGACTATCATTATGAATGATTTAAAATTTGACTTTTTATTCAATACACCGATTTTAAGAACAGACACGATGAAGCCAGCGAAGCTAGGAATGAGTGATCCCATTGGCAAGTAGTGAAGAGTGAATAGGTAGTCAGAAGCTGGTATTCAACTACTGCAACCTGAACTACATGGGTAAGTAAATGCACACATGATTTTTTTCTAAAAAGTAAATAATATCGAATGCAGTATGTACTGGTTTGTTGACTGACATATCAAAAGGCTTCTCCTGGCACAATTCAGGTGACTTGATCGCAATATTTTATTCACATGAGGGATTACATATATTGCAATTCTTATATCTTTTTGTTCATTGTTTTTATTTAGAAAATATAAAACTGTTAATACTACGTAATGTCCCTGCCACACTACCCAGGTCGCTCGATATCTTTTCTTCTTCATATACAGTGCACTCTATTAACTTTGTTTACTCTTAAATTGTGATCGCCTAAAGATATAATATACCCTTAAACGCTAAGGAAATCTAGCATTTTTTTTTCCATTAATATTCCATAATAAAATGAATCGCATGATTAATATACTCGATTTATCATTTCAGTTTCAAAGGTCATCATAAGTACTAAAATATGAAAGGACCCCATTACTAAGCAGAATTGCAGACTACAAAATATTAAATTTTGCATGAATGAAAAAATGTATCTTTAAATGTGAAAGAGAACATTTTAGAAAGGACTTAATTTTAAATGAGTTCTTGCTAATGGACAAGTTTTGCCTATTCGACACGACACACACACACACACACACACACACACACACACACACACACACACACACACACACACACACACACACACACACACACACACCTGCCTTGGGCTTTACATTCATGACAGAAAAACATTTTAAAGCCATATACATAACCATTCTTTATCATCAAGGGATGCAAGAGAATGCTGTCATGTACCAATGAAAACATTAAGTCTAGACGTGACAGCTGCATATTTTCCCTAAACTGTGGCGCCAGACGGCCAAGAAAATGTTTCAAACACACAAACAAAATAAGTGAAAAAATTAACAAATCCCACAGAAAGGTTTTGCTGTGGGAACTTTCCTCGTTAGCGCTGGAGAACTTTAATTAAACCTTGCCCATATATACCATGTGTTTTTTGAGAAATAACACGTCTAATTTTTTTTTATTTCAAAATAAAATTCTGCATGACACAAATGTGTTAACCTGAACTTGGTTTAATTAAAACATTTAACGAAATTTAACATGGTTAAATTTGCGTATTTTCGAGCCGAGTTCGAGGTTAATGTTAATTTATTGTTCTGTAGTTTTATTTAACCATTGTAAAATTCTGAAATAATCATTTCTATATACAAGCATTTATTTTTTATTTTTTTTTAGATTGAGCGCTTAAAAATTCATTATCGTTTCACGAAGGGGGGAGTTATTCTGCTGACCTGGGTGATGAGAACCGCAAATCTCACCACTAAGCTAAGAGAGTACATGTGAATTTATATACACAGTTGACTTATCTGTTGCGAACCAATTTAGTACATCTACTCACTATGTCTTGTATCTTATTTTCAATATTAAGATACCTTGTTATCTCATATAGGTTATTATACTATCTCGTAGGTTATTATACTATCTATATATTCCTCAGTAAGTGGACAATTAAGCATATAGAGTATATGAAAATGACCATAAAGCTCACTTTGCATCTAGTTTGATCATCTGTGCGTCTGCCAAACTGCCAGAAGTACTTGTAACCCAGCCTAAGCCTGGCTACCCGGGCTTATAACAGCATTCCATTGACATCCAGCTTCATTATTTTTCTCAATATAATTCCTAATGTTAGACATAAACCAAAGTTACAGTCCCCATTTTTATTCAGGATAATTTCTTTGGCTAACTTATTAACTTTATCTTGAAGGAATAATTCACCGTATAACGGAATATTTAAAAATTATACGTTTAGGCCAATTTCTCTGATTTTCTTGTATATATATATTCTCCAGTGAGTATGAAGCTAGTCATTATATTAGTCAAGAATCAGGCACAGTGTCATAAGTCAACTTTAGTGTCATTAGGATGGCAAACATTGCAGTTAGCAGTGTAGACGCCCAGTTGTTAATTCTATGCCTAAGGAGGTGGCAACAAGAGCAGATGGAATCCTTCCAGTAGACTTGCTTAGATCTATCAATGTATATAATGTGTGATATATTATTACTAACAGTTAAGCGAGAAATTTCTTCTTGAACGGTCGTCTTTGCAAGTGATTTAAGGAAGGGATTACTAGTGATAAGCTCCTCGGAAGGGGTATTCAGATTTGTGATGTTGAAAGAATACATTTTATATGGAGGGGTGACATGATCTTGTATACAACGATAAAGTTCGCGCTGGTTATAGAACTTAATATGACTGCATGTCTTCACAACCCATTTAGATCTGTTTTATTTCTAGACATTTAGTAAGATTTGTAGCGACAGGGTCTGGTTCATGTTTCAACATACTGTAACGGAGTACAGGACAAAGTCGGAACCATTTAATGAAGCGAAACTCACATGTTCGAAGCTTGGGAGTAATCACGTCAGATCTCACATTCAAGGAATTAATGAATGAACAATGAATTAAACACACATGCAACAATTGGGTATCAATATTATGTTGATGTTTCGCCAACCAATGGCTATATCAATGCAATATAGGACAAAAACAGAAGACTGACGAGGTAGTAGATGAGGTAATCGGTCTGTCAGGCTGAGACTGATTACCTCTTCTTCTGTTTTTGTCCCTATATTGTACTGATAAAGCCAATGGTTGGCGGAACGTCTACATATTAATGAAACCCAGTCGTTACACTTGTGACTAATTGTTCAACTCGCCAATATTATATACCATTATTGTAAAGATCACAGCAGTGTTGACATTGATACCGCAAGGAAAATGAAATTCCGAATAACTAAAACTTAACTAACTAGATATGCTGAGCTAAGTCACTTACTTTCTCCAGGATAAAATACTGCTGTATACCAATGGCCGTCTTCAAGGCACTTTTGCGGCATGGAAATAGGCACAATGAGACTATTAGTTCAGGAATAAGGAAGAACACACTCGGTGTAAGAACGATAAGGTGATACAGGGCTAACAGATGGTAATTAGGGACTTGGTTTGAAGTTCTGAGAATATAGGTTGTACCATCCTCTCCAGGGACGGTTGATAATCTTTATTTAATGTAGTCATCCTCAACAATATTTAGACTCATAAATAAATTTCACTGACAAAATGTCATTGATAAAAATAATTCAGTACAAAAAATGCCCCCCCCCCCCCAAAAAAAAAAATGGTACCTTTCTTGAGTGGAGTGTGGCAGTTGTCACAGCTCCTGTCTGGGAGGGAGAGGTGTGTGACACAGCAAGGAGGCTCGATCTTCCTCAAGGGAGGGAAGGAGTGAAGGAAGGAATGACTGAAAGAAGGAATGAAGGAAGGAAGGAGGGGGAGGGTAATTTGATGCTCGTTAAGACTTCTCAGTCCGAGGATTTAGACCCACTCTTCCTCTTCCTCGGATATACCTGGAGTATACCTGGAGAGGGTTTCAGGGATCAACGCCCCCGCGGCCTGGTAGGTGACTAATCAAATCTCGATCCAAATTCTCTGTACGGTCCTACGGTTTTAGCGATCCCCATAATTATCTTTTAGCTTCAAGTATATAACGTTTCACACATTTACATTTTTTTATAAAAAAAATATAAACAATTATAAATTTGCAATGCAGTGTAAATTTCTCATTTCAATGAATTCTTCATTTGTTGTTTGTTATGTAATATTCTTTCTCAGTGGAGAGTTAAATATTTATATTTCTAATGAACTATTTTCCAAGGTATTTTTAAACTGGAAGATCTATGCGTATATATAATAAGTTCTTCTAAATAGAAGTGTTACTTTGAACGTCAGTCTGTGCGTCACTCAACCAACGCGCAACTCCTGTCTGTGCGTCACTCAACCAACGCGCAACTCCTGTCTGTGGGTCACTCAACTAACGTGTAACCCCTGTCTGTGTCTGTGAGAGAGAGTAAACACAACACTCAAGGAAGACGTATTGGCTTTTTTTCCGTAATAGCAAGATATTTTCTTCACGTCAAGGAAATAAGGAGGAAACCTCCGTTCCGCTCTGGCTTCTCCACCGGAAACCACGCAGCGGAAACCTTCTTGAAGCGGCAGGTGTCGTCTCGAAGACGTCGTCTAGGGTGCAGGCGGCGCCGGAAAATGATCTGGCTGCGGAGAACCTGAGTTTGTGCTCTTTTATCCTCCATGAACTAAAAATCACACACACACACACACACACACACACACACACACACACACACACACACACACACGCACAGTGTGTGTGTGTGTGTGTGTGTTTGTGACCAGACAATGTCAAGCGGCTTCAGAAAGAGGAAACAGACGGATAGTGTAAACAACCAGCTATAATGTGCAAGTCAGTAGGAGGAGGTGGTCAGTTGCTTGACGTGTAGAAGACACTCAGTGCAGAAATAAATAAAAAAAAGACAAACAACTTTATGCTAGAGACCAGTTTCACTGACATACAGTGTAAGGTACTCGGGGTTGCTGATCAGAAATAATTAAATCACGGAACGGGTAAGGTTTTGAACCCATGGCGTGAGAGTCTTAAAACTCACAGGCCAATGTGTGTGAGAGTTTGCAATCGTGTTATTGCGATTTCGTGAATCAGAAGTAATGTTGGAGCACCAGGATAATAGTAGTGCTGTCGGGGAACAGGTCAGTTGTTTCCTGACGTAGGGTCTTAGTCATATGATGACCCGCAGCTGGAGCTTTTGGTCATCTGACCGAGGAATTCCACTGGCTCACAAGTCCACCTATTTAAAACAAGAGCTAGCACAAGTCGAGAAATGGGACATTCTGTCTCAAAAGCCTGCTGAGTTCTTTGATAGGGTTAGACATAAAATACGAAAGAAATGGATGGATGAACAACATATGCTTAGGAAGACATTTGGCTCTGTACCACACAAGAGACTAAGCCAGAACAAGAGCAGGATTAACGGCAAGCAGAATACAGGTTTAACGACCTGTGGGATAACATAGTATCAAGAATGTCGTTAAGGAACCAACCGAATAAGGTATTCGGCTTATGGACAACTAAGAACCCTAAGATTAGCTCTCAGGAACGTAGCATGGATCCTTAACGACTTATATACGCATGGCTAATCTCGGAGTATGGCGCACCAGCATACAACTTATTCCAGATAACGTAAACTGGGAAACTAGAATTTTGGTTCCGAAAATAAGGAAAATGAACTATGAGAAAGAAAAATTATAATTTAACCTAGAATATACAAAAGTTTTTTCAAGATGACTCCCGAAAACATAACACGCGTGCAAATAAATCACACCACAGACACGCTGGTGTGGAATTACTCTGTAAGAACCTAGATTTGTGATCACAGTGGTGGCCCATGCTAACCTCCCTATGGTGTATAGAAATATACCTAGCTGGATGAATCTTCTTAGAGCCAGCTGGCCCAGTGGTTAACTGTTATGCAGGGTTCTGCATGACATTCCACTAGGTAAGATTACAACACGCGTGGTCTTGAGAGCATTGGTGAAATTTTTTACGCAGGTCGGGATCCCTAAGGAAATTCAAACAGATCAGGGGTCAAATTTTACATCTAAACATTTTCGCACGGTTTTGGGGGAGTTTAATATTAAAATGACGACCTCCACTGCCTATCACCCAGAGAGTCAAGGGGTTGTGGAGCGGTTTCACCAGTCTCTCAAAACTATGCTGCGGGCTTATTGTGCCCAGTACCAGAAGGACTGGGATGAGGGTATCCCCCTCCTTTTATTTGTCGTGCGGGACAGCACTCAGGATTCATTACGCTATAGTCCCTTTGAACTGATCTATGGTCACCAGGTACGGGGACCACTGACGATTTTGAGGGATTACTGGCTTGGTGAAGATTGTGAGGCTGCCCCCTCGGAGGATTTTCTCGCTTTCAGAGACCGTTTGGATCACATGAATTCAGCATCTGGCAGCTGCGAACCTGCGCATCAGCCAAACCAAGATGAAGAAACAATTTGACCGCAAGGCCGTGCCTCGTACCTTTGAAGTGGGAGAGGAGGTGCTAGCATTGGAGCCGGTGCCTGGTAATGCCTTAAAAGCAAAGTTCAGTGGACCGTACAAGGTAGTGGAAAAGGTCACAGATCAAAATTATAAAATTCACACACCTGGGCGACGGAAGTCTGAACGGATGGTACATATAAACAGGCTGAAAAGGTACCACCAAAGAGGTGTGGCATGTGTAAATATAGTAGGTGACCCAGGGGTGAACATTGATGCACAGGGGGCCACAGATGTACACCTTAGTAACAGGGCATTATTAAAATATCCTTCACAATGTATGTTAGGTCTTAGTAAGGAAAGGGTTGCTGAGATGGTTCGGCTTCTCTGGAATTTTGAGGATTTGTTTGGGGATATCCCTCGTGTAAGCAAGCTAAAGCCCCATGATATAGATGTAAGGGAATCTGAACCAATTCGGCAGGTCCCTTACAGAATGAACCCACAAAAGAGAAAAAGTATGGAGAAGGAGGTGAAATTTTTACTTGACAATGATTTAATAATACCAAGCGAGAGTGAGTGGGCATCCCCCTGTCTGATGGTTCCCAAACCAGATGGCACCATGAGGATGTGCACTGACTACCGTAAGGTTAATTTAATAAGTAAGGCTGATTGTTTTCCTCTTCCTAGAATGGATGATGTCATTGATGCAGTGGGGGGAGCTAAATATGTAAGTAAGTTAGACCTGTTGAAGGGTTATTACCAGATACCTTTAACCCCACGTGCCAGTGACATCTCTGCTTTTGTAACGCCAGATGGGCTTTTTCAGTACAAAGTTCTCCCCTTTGGGCTTCGTAATGCACCCTCCTATTTTCAACGCAGAATGCAGGAGCTTATACGTGGCCTAAAGGGCGTGAGGTGTTATATTGATGACCTGGTTATTTTTAGCGACTCTTGGTCAGAGCATGTAAGGCAGCTTAGAGAGCTTTTCTCTAGGCTCGCTGGTGCTCAGCTCACAGTTAATTTGGCAAAGAGTGTTTTCGGGCAAGCCCAGGTAACTTTTCTAGGACATGTTATTGGCCAGGGGAAGGTGGCCCCAGTGAATGCCAAGGTGGAGGCTATAGACAATTATCCTGTACCAAAGACCCGGAAGGAGGTTATGCGTTTTGTGGGCATGGTAACATTTTATAGAAAGTTCTGTCCAAATTTGTCAAAGGTGATCTCTCCACTCACTGACCTGACTAGCCCCAAGTGTACATTTGTGTGGGATATGAAGTATCAGAGGGCATTTGACCATGTAAAAGCTTTGCTAACAAGTGCTCCTGTGCTGGCTAGTCCTAATTTCACATTGCCATTTTCTCTACAAGTAGATGCCAGTGATACTGGTGTTGGGGCTGTACTACTGCAAGAAGTAGAGGGACAATTGTTGCCAGTCAGCTACTTTTCGGCAAAACTGAAGAAATACCAGCAGAACTATGGCACCATAGAAAAGGAGGCTCTTGCTTTAGTGTTGGCAGTGCAACATTTTGAGGTGTATCTAACATCATCAGTTTACCCTATAACGGTGTATAGTGACCATAATCCCTTACGTTTCCTTCACTTAATGAGGAACCGCAATCAGAGACTTACGAGGTGGGCCTTGTTTCTCCAACCTCTTAATCTGGTGATTCATTATGTGAAGGGAACGGAGAATGTGGTTGCTGATGCCTTGTCTCGTGTTTAAAGTGCACAATGTAGTGTATAGATCACTTATCTATTCTTATTTTGCAGTGATTTGCGGTAGACGAGTAGATGGAACTCTGGACCACCCAAAGGAGAAGGGCAGGTTGAGCTGGAGCTGGAGGTATCAGGATTCCCTAGTGTGTGTGTATTTAGGGGGGTAGTCACATCAAAGGCCATGCCTAGGTAAGGTATGCTACGTTTTTTAGGTGTTGGCTGGAATGCCTCGCCTCTGTTTTATGTTGGTATAGGGACTGTTGGACCTAACGTTTTAGTGAATGTGGGGCTGGCGGTGATGCCCTCCACTGTTTGGGTCATGTCTTTTGATCCGAGGTGTTTTGGTTCTCCAGGACTCTTTTTCAATTTTTCCTTTTTGGATCACCGCTGGGGTGACTCCAGGGTACTTGGAATGACATGTAGGTTGCGGCCTGCGAGGTCCACCTTTCGGGGTCTTCAGTGATGACTCCAGGGTTTTACGGCCGCAGTCCCACCAACAAGATTTATGTGCCTATCCACCCGTTGTTTTTGGGGGCCTGATATTTTCCCCTCTCCTGTGCTCTCCTGATTCTCGCAGAGGTGTGTCATGGGGAACCAGTTTTGTTTACTAAAGATTGCTGTGAGATGGGAGTGATAATGTGATGTTGTTTTCTCCGTAGAATTTAACATGTAACATATGTTTTTCTTTTCTTTGAACTCCTGGAAAATGTACTTACTGTTTTAAAGTTTTTTTTTGGTGGCACCTACAGTTTGGTCTGCCTTGCAACATACTGAACTTTGGTGTTACTTCATAAAACGGCATTCCTCAGGGGCACTTTTGTACAAAGTTTACTTGCTTGTTTATAAGTTTGCTTGATGTAATTTAGGTAAATGCATCAACGCCAGTGCCTGGCCAGCGCTGTGTTGTAATGGTGCCTTTTCCTAAAACAGCTGTCTAAGAGTGTGACTGTGAGCTCGTTGGGCATAGAACTTGATCACTTTTATGTTCGATGAGTTTCATATGTCTGCAATCTAGTACCTCAGTTTGTAAATATGGCATATTTGTAGTACCAAAAGACCGTGATTGTATGGTGGTCATTCCCCAGTTATCATTTTGCCAGTTGCCTCAGACCTTAATATGCGGCTTATTTTTTTTTTTCTTTTTGCCTAGCGGTGTCCGTAGGGACCCCGCTAGCAGAGTGAGACCTATGGTCTGGGGGTGGGGGTGTTATGCAGGGTTCTGCATGACATCGTAATGTACATATAGTGGAGAAGTGTGCCATAATAATATGAATATTATAGTTGCAAAGAATAATTTTATAATTTATAATGTGCATTTGGGGGTACTGTAAAGTACTCTAACTGTAATTATAAAGAAATTCTGTTAATGATTTATTTTCCAAGGATGTTTGGGTACGCGGAGTAAGGTGGTTTGAGAGAGTCACGTGACGTTAGCATGGTGTGTAGAGGCTGGCGTCGGAGATGCTGTGTATTTAAGATAAGTTTGTAGTTGTACACTCATTTTGTTTATCCAACTCAAGCCATAGGCTCTCATATGGCTTACCTGTATGTTCACCCAGGCTCTGACATGGTCAGGGTGCTGTGGGATGAGTGAGGAAGTAAGAAATGAGGTTTGTAGTATAATGACGGCCTGACGCTGACGAAGCCTAGTGTTATGGTGGCTGAACCTCCAGCCAGCTGTGTGTACCCTCATTTGGGCATTTAGAATTAAGGTTTTTCTGTTATGTTATGTTATGGTGATTAAATAGATATATTTTCCTAATTGAGATTTTTGCCTAGCCCTCTGTTAACCAACCCATTGAAGTAACACATACTGGTTTAGCGCTTTGTTTTGACTGGGATAGCCCTGGGTGGACGGTTTGGGCTTGAGATGTGTGTAACATTTACCTTTGCCCTTAGACCAGGCTCAAGCCCCCAGCTATCCCACATGTTTGTGTAACATTAACACACTGGCCTGCGAGTGTCAAAGACTCGCCTGACATGAGTTCAAGTTCCAGCCGCTTTGTGATTAATTGTTCACGATGATTAGGCTACAGGAATGTCAGACGGTATTTATCCAGCTTTAACGTCGCGCAGGAAGTGAACTCACTTAGATCAAATGGTGAACCCGGCCTCGGCCACATAAGAGGCTGGGTCCAAGAGCTGAGACTCGACTCTACAAGCATCAGGATGAACAGATGGGAGAGGTATGTGGGCGCACACACACACACACACCTCACCTCAGTTACGCATAACTTTGGGCAAAAAGTTTTGGAAAATTCTACTTATCTCTGTTGCCAGGCGTTGTGATCACACCCATACCCTTCACACACACACACACACACACACACACACACACACACACACACACACACACACACACACACACACACACACACACATCCCACACAATCTCTCTCTCTCTCTCTCACACACACACACACACACACACACACACACACACACACACACACACACATTCCACACACATTTAATGAGAGAGATAATGTAAGCAGTGAGAGGGAAGATGTGGAAAGAGGGGGAGAGGTGAGGAATGAGAGATTCAAGAAGCAGAAACAGACAAACAGCCAGGCAGAATACTTAATCAAGATTGAAAAGAGTTTACAGACAACTAAACAGATTACAGAGATAAATATGACTGATGAATAAAGTTTGAAGGTGTTTATGTGGCGCTCGTGTGTGGAGACACAAAACACTTAGAAAATATGTTTGAGAGGAGATATAACGAGGGAGGAGATATAACGAGGAAGGAGATATAACGAGGGAGAAGATACAAGGGAGGAGATACAACAAGAGAGGAGATACAACAAGAGAGGAGATACAACGAGAGAGGAGATACAACGAGAGAGGAGATACAACGAGAGAGGAGATACAACGAGAGAGGAGATACAACGAGAGAGGAGATACAACGAGAGAGGAGATAGATACAACGAGAGAGGAGATAGATACAACGAGAGAGGAGATAGATACAACGAGAGAGGAGATAGATACAACGAGAGAGGAGATACAACAAAGGAGGAGATACAACAAAGGAGGAGATACAACAAAGGAGGAAATACAACAAGGAAGAAGATACGACAAGGGAAGAGATATAACGAGAGTGTATAACAAAAGAAGATATAAAGCATGAGAGTAGACAAAAACGAATAAATGTTTTCAAAACAGATAAGAATCAATTGGCAAGTAAGATTTTTTTAGGTCACCATCCGTGAGAAGGTCAGCCAAACAGGACCACATATGAACCAATATTTGTTCACCGGGATCTTAAATGGGATGGTGTGAAGGAGGACGTACGTAGTACGTGATGCAGGTCATGTAAACGTAAGTAAAATACGTCGAATTAGTTTTAGAAGATGGATAACACGATCATAAGCTCTGTTACTGAAGTTATGAATATGTAAATACTCTCTCTCTCTCACACACATACACACACACACACACACACACACACACACACACACACACACACACACACACACACACACACACACACACACACACACACACACACACGCACGCACGCACATTCTTGAAAGAGGAGATGGGAACTGCTGAGGGGAGAGAGAGATAGAGAGAGAGAGAGAGAGAGAGCTGCAGTATACACACTGCACTTGGACTTCAGTAACGCGAGATTTAGGCTTTAAGTTAAGGGGCTTAAACGGAGAAATTCCGGCTTTATGGCGAGTATAACACTATTAAGCATCTGGAAAGCACCAGCATCAGAAATAGTAATAACGACAGCAGCAGCAACAGCAGAACGAGAATCAACATCGTTAACACCATTAACGAAGGAAACGGTGATAAACGAGGCAGTGAGTAGCAGCAACAACGGCAGGGAGAGAGAGAAAAATACTGAAGGTTCACCTGGCAAGGTAGAGAGACTTCAGCAAGAACTTCACTCACTGAACAACGACTTCAGGAGGAATGTCACTGAATGAACGGCTTCAGCAGGAATGTCACTGAAGGAACGACTTCAGCAGGAACGTCACTCACTGAAGGAATGACTTCAGGAACGTCACTGAATGAATGACTTCAACAGGAACGTCACTGAATGAATGACTTCAACAGGAACGTCACTCACTGAAGGAATGACTTCAGGAACGACACTGAAGGAATGACTTCAGGAACGTCACTCACTGAAGGAATAACTTCAAGAATATCACTGAATAATATCACAACAGCCAAGAATTTAGAGTTTCAGACAGAAACAGCAGCGAGCTGTCATACCCTGGCTGAGACATAACGTATACCTGGATACCGTCTAACTCGTTCTCACATGAGAGAGAAGCGTTCATATTTTAACGTTTTTTACGTTTCCCTTCGTTGTGCGACGTAGCGCAAGCCTTTCCGGCGTGTTTACTCGTGGTTAAATAAACGTTTCAGTAGGTTTATGCACACTAAATAAACCTAAATAAACTTGACCTTACTATATAAAGAATTTAATTTGAAGAAAATGATACGTTTAAAAACTGACGTTGATAAAAACGTTAAAAACTGACGATTTAATACGAGAATGTGTGTGTGTATATATTCAACTACGTGGAGTGAGTGACATAAATGCTGGGAACCCAGCAATTTGAAACGCATGTAGCCTTTTATTCGTCGATGTTTTGCCCTTTAAAGGGCTTGATTAATCCATGTCAACGAGCTTTTTAGATTGCAATTTATAGATAGCTATTTAGATTTAGCAAAGCTACATCAGTATAATTAAGGGTTGAAAAAAACTCATTGTGTCGTGGTGACATTAGCTGAATCCCATTGTAGCTACAACATTTGCCAAGAAAATACATCGTAATGATAGCAACTGTATTATAATGTATTTGTTACATTTAGTAAGAATATATAATGAGGGAGAGTGTATCGTAATGCTGGGAACTCGCTGCATTCTACATCAAGTCCCCGACAATATTTTGTTAGTAGGCTTGGATTTGAGGAGGACCTGCCTAGTATGAGCCAGTAGATCTGCTGCAGTGTTTTTCCTTTATGATCTTATGTTACACAGAAACACCCACATTGTGAACTTCCCAGAAGCAGGATTTATCATCAAAGAAAGTGACCATCGTAGCAGGTTATGTCCTTAATCCGCCGTAACAGCTACTAAATAACACTAATAAGAAATAATATCAGGGTCATTCATAATCTCCGAAGATTCAGCAAGGTTTGGTCTCCCTGTGACTGAATACTGCGTTCACCTCACCTCACTTACTCTTCTGGTTACTCACACGGGACTTCACGAGCTCATTCTTTCACCTCGAGAACTTCTCTTTAGGCTCCATATATGACTAGATAATGGTCCAAATCGGGTCGAAATGTCATAAGTTTCGGTTTCCTATGTACAGGTTATTTGTGTATTTACCCACGTCTTATTTGTGCAAGCTGATAAAACCTTTAGTGGGCGAAACGTCTTCACAATAAAACGCTATAACCTGCGATATCCGTCTTGTAATAATGTTGCAAGAGCGATACGTTGCCACAATAAAGTGTCAGAAAAGCTGTACAGGTGTCCTTTTACCTAACGTAATGTCAGTCTTATTTACACACACTTTTTCTGTTTGCATTTTTGTGCATACTTTGTTTCTACTGTTAGTCCCAACAGTAGAAATACAGAAACACAGTATATTTAAAGTGAATCAGTGAAAAAAGCGTGTGACTATTAAGCCTCGGCAACAGAAGAGGCGGGTTGGAGAGTGTTAGCAATAATTGCCTCAGTAACATTATAAGAAACCTGAGAAGAAATGACTTCATCCTGTCAGTGACAAGAGTTGTTGTGCAGTGCTAATGTAGAAAGTGGCAGACGAACTTGCAGCAGTAACAACAGGAGCGACAGCATCAACAGCAGCAGCAGCAGCAGCAGCAGCAGCAGCAGCAGCAGCAGCAGTAGCAGCAGCAACAACACCAGCACCAACACACTAGCAACATCAGTGTCAGCAGCAGTGGCAAGAACAGTAAGCAGCAGGAGCAATAACAATAACATCAGGAGCAGCAACAGTAGGGGTGGTGGTGGTAGTAGTAGTATTAGCAGCAGCAGCAGCAGCAGAAGCAGCTACAGACAGAAGCAGTAGTAGCCGTAGTAGCGGCAACAGCAACAGCTACATCAGAAGCAGCAGCAACAACAGAAGCAGCAGAAACAACAGAAGCAGCAGAAACAGCAGCAACAACAGAGGCAGCAGAAACAGCAGCAACAACAGAGGCAGCAGAAACAGCAACAACAGAAGCAGCAGCAGCAGCACTTAGCAACACCAAGCAGAGGAAATCGCAGGTAATCAAGGGATACCCAGGTGGCCCTATTAATTACCTGGTGATAGCAGGTGATGCATAGCTCGTATATTTGTACCTGCTTGTAGCCCCGACTGGCACTAGACACGCACTAGACTGGGGTGTAGGGAAGTGGGCAGAGGTAGGGGAAACTGGGTAGGAAAGGGACGACAGGGGGAGGGGTGAGTGCTAAAGACGTGTGAGAGGGTTGGTGAGAGGATGGGACAGAAGGGTAAAAGAATCAGGAGAGAAATGACCGTTGGAAGGGAGAAAGGTGGTTATTGATGGTACGTCTCTGGTAAGGTAAGCTGGAAACTTAGAGAAGGGATTACTGTATATATACAGATACATATAAATATTATACATCTCCTTCCTTCCTCTCTCTCTTTCTCTCTCCGTCCCTTTCTCTCCGTCCCTTTCTCTCTCCGTCCCTTTCTCTCTCCATCCCTTTCTCTCTCCATCCCTTTCTCTCTCCATCCCTTTCTCTCTCCATCCCTTTCTCTCTTCATCCCTTTCTCTCTTCATCCCTTTCTCTCTCCATCCCTTTCTCTCTCCATCCCTTTCTCTCTCCATCCCTTTCTCTCTTTTCTCTCTATTCCTCTCTCTCTCTCTCTCTCTCAGGTGCACTTCGAAACTTTCGATAATTTAGGTCACTCTTCCACATGAATGCATGAACAATCTTTGAGCACACAACGCCATTGTAGAGCCCCACTCTACAAGCCAAGCTAGGGAAAACTCAAAAACAACCAAAGATATACCATCAGATTGTTATCAGAGGAGAGAGGACTGAACAACGTGGAGAGATTGAGCTGAGAGAACTGAACAACGTGGAGAGATTAAGCCAACTAGGTTTCGTGCCCCCGTGGAAACTTGCATCAACAGGCGATGTGATCACGACATTAATAATATTTTGAAATTTCTTGCTCTTTTTTTTTATGAAATTCTAAATCCGTGTGCGTCATTAAGTGCAAGGAGTGTTGAAGGCTCAATCACCAGCTGCCTGAAAAGCTCAGACTGCTGATATCCTTATATTCCGGAGAAAAAAAAAAATGATTGAAAGGATGGACACTGTATAAGGGTAAGATCCAGAACCACGAAAACTAAAGGAAAATCAACAAATATCCTTGCCATATGTGGCATGCAAAGAGTACGTAACCTTTATTCGGCGCATGTACACACCCTCATTGAAAGGCTATCTACCCAGCCAGTGAACCAGTACTTGGGTCACGATGGGGCCCCATCGTTTGATCAGTACCCAGGATCAGCCAATGAGAAGATGGTTCTGGCAATCGCAGAGGTGTTGTGGGCACCACCCGCCTGTCTGCCCTTGTCATTTCCATACTAGAGCTGGAGAGCTGGTTGAGCACGGTTGTCCATTCTGTCTCCAGTCTGTGTCTTGGCCTTGCTTAAACCGTGTTGTACACATGCATTTTCAAACTGTATATACTGTACATAGTTGTAAATATTCACATTGCTCTTGGTGAAGTAAAATATATTGCAAAGTCATTCAGCTGTGTTTGTTCTGCTCATCGCTCCCCGTTACACCCAGGTTAACAGGCCCTTATTGTCCCTGGGTTGTAATATCATACAAAAGTCGTGAATGGCTTCTTAACAGACGGGACAACACACAATTGGGATGCTCTAGTCAATAACACATTAAAGGCGAATTCTGTACAGAGGGTCAAATGCGAAAACGACAGAGCTGTTGTTGAACGCCACTCAGTATACAGTAAGATTACGATTGACCCAAGAACCAAAGCTCAAAGAAACCATCATAGATGGAGTGTCTGTAACTGATGGGAGAGAATTAAAAACTCTAGGTTAAGGAGAAGTGAAGGCGAGCTACCTACATAGATTTAAGAGCAGATACAATAATTGTCCGCGGGACAAGAAAACGGCCACGCTAGTGGATTAAAGGCTAAGAGAAGAGGCTGAGAGCTGGAACTCACCCCCTGTAGACACAACGCGGTGAATATATAAACACACACACACACACACACACACACACACACACACACACTCGTATACATAAAAACGTACAAAGAAGTATACACGAAAAGGCATCTTGAAAAACATGCAATACATATTGACCTGTGGCAATATAATCCTGGCTAAATGAACTTGTTACGGCTCACTGGTTCCAAGTCTTTTAACCTGGTAATTGGTAAGGCGGTTAACACGCGGGCCTGGCGTCCTCCAGGTCCCAGTTGTAATCACGCAAGTGCTAAAAATGTAAATTCCACGTTTCACATTACAGTGTGGTTGTGAGCCATGGAGACGAGTGACGAATGGACTGGGCAAGCTAATCATGATTGAGTACCAGGAAGGGGAATGAAGTGAAACGAAGATTGAAGGGGATGGGGTCTTGACCTTTCCACAGCCCACTTAGAATGTAGTATCGCTCTGTTTTCGATTTCAGTTTTTTTTTTAACATCATCGTTATTAATGCGGTTTGCGTGTAGGTTTATGGAAACCGTCACACTTTTTTCGAATCCCAGAAATATAGCCAAATTTAAATTTTATTTCATATTAATTTGTTTGGAGTTACAAACAGGCAAGATTTTGATGGTGCTATACAATTTCCAAGTCTTTAAAAAAAAAATCGGGGCTTTCACTGATGCCAGTGAGCTCACACAAGTGATTTTTTCCCTATGGAAAGTATTTTCTTATGAATATTCACATATCCAATTTCAGACGCAATATCTTCCATCTAGTGTAACTGTTTTCCTCGTCTCTTGTTTTAACGTTTAAAGATGACTTTCATTAGACAGCGACAGAGACGTTTAAAGCTACCAATACCTTTCCTGTAGAGTTTCCATGATGTTTATAGTAACTTAGCAGACTTGGTGCTGAATTTCCATCTTCATCCCTCCAGTTCCCCGTAATCTTTGACTTCCGTTTCTTTCTTCCGGTGCCAGTCATGTCGCAAACTTATTGAATTTGTCCAAACCATACCCCCGGCCGGGATTGAACCCGCGGTCATGTGTCATGTGTTTTGTGCTGTTATGAATTCCATGCTGGAGCCTCGAATTAGAAAACTGACTGAAACTTAATGATTCTGACCACTTCTGTAATTATATCGTTCAGTGCTAATGTAATAGCACTGATGGATTTATAAGTACTTTTGGTATTTAATTTCGTGAGGTGGTAATTGCTAGATCTTTCTCAGTATTTGCTGCTGAGAAGCATTCTTTCTCCCGTATATCATTTTGTTCGGCTTCCTTATTATCTCGCCCGTAGAAAATTGTCTTGTATTTGCTGTGGTTCAGGCTAGGTAACATTTTAGTATTTAGTAAACTTAATCGTTCTGAATTATAATCTTCAGCGCTGCGTCGTCAGTGAACAATGATGAAGAGTGCTATAGTGCTACATACACTCCTCGGGGATCATCAGTGTACGTCAAAAACAGTGTAAGTCTCAGCATTGAGCCTTGTTTTACACTGCTGGTTACGTTCGTTCAGTCAGGAACTATGCTCTTCTCCATGATCTTCTGTTTCCTTTAGTTTCCAATCCAGTCGTGAAATGGTAATGACATGATTGTAAACCACTCATCCAACGGACTACTAGTTTTAGCACCGATTTGCCATGGGCTCGAATCCTTATACCACCTTTAATCTTGCATGTTACTTTCGGCTATATTTAATGTTGGTGTATTAATCTTCCTTAGCGTAACCTCTTTAGATGCGAAGTCCTGCTGCCTACGGTACTGGAGAGATAGAAAAGACGGTGTTTTCGCTTTCTATCATTATTCGATAAAGCTCTACATAGAGCACAACGTTGCTCGCAACAGAAGCCTGCTCTGCACATGGCCTTTCCTTCAAAACGAGGAATCGTATATGAGTGTAGGCACATGTGTATGTGATTGCGTGCTGGTGTGCGTTTGGTTGCTTTCATGAGCTCTGCGAGCATATTTGAGCATAAACCCTCCAAAACATACCCCAGAGTTGTCCCGCGAGGAGATTTATCTCTCTCTTGTCCTTGAATACGATCCTCAAGGTGTCATGTTACGTAGTGTGATGAACCTGTGCGTGTTCAGCCGCATTTACAACCAAGTAAGAAATCTCTTGACATTCCCACGAGCAAGCAAGCTATTACACAGGTCTATAGTACTTAACAACTCAGAGAGGTCTTTAGAATAGTACAGTAGTCAGTAGATCTTGGTAGTAAAGACCTTCTTAGAAAAGGGCATTAGAGAGCTCCTTAGTCTAGGATAGTACAAAGGTTCATATACCAGAGTACGGTATGTAATGTACAAAGTGGGAAGTATTGAGAATAGGGCAGGAAGATGTATGATTTTGTGTGGTAAATTTGTGCTTGATAGAAATGGAGGGTGTAAAGACAGTGTTTGAAGGAAACTTAGGAAGGAAATATTTGAAGGAAGTGTTGGGCGGGTATGTTTGTGAAGGAAAGGGATAGGAAGGTAATATTTGAGGGAAGGGGAAGGCGGGTATGTTTGTGAAGGAAAGGGATAGGAAGGTAATATTTGAGGGAAGGGGTAGGCGGGTATGTTTGAGGGAGAGGATTGAAAGGCAACATTTGAAGGAAGGGATGGGCCAGAATGTTTGAAGGAAGGAGCCGATGGGATTAGAACAAATGCAATTCTTTTTATTGCACTACGTTACGGGAGGGAAGTGGAAGTGTGTTTTGCTGGTCTCGAGGAATAAACAGAGAGAGAGAGAGAGAGAGAGAGAGAGAGAACAAGAACAAGAACAAGAACAAGAGAGAGAGAGAGAGAGAGAGAGAGAGAGAGAGAGAATAAAAGAAAGAGTGAGCGAAGTAATGAGAAGAGTCGATGATGGATGATGCACGTAAACACCAGGATCAGCTTTGACCATGTTATAAATTTAGTTTGATAGTTGCGTGGCACTGTATACAAGGCAGTGGTCAGGGAATAATGCCACCTTGGAAAGGCCAGGTCCTGGCACGCTTCCACCACCAAAACTGGGAATATTATTGACGATAATGTCTTTTTTTTTATTCTGTTGTCTCGTCTTTTTCAACGTCTTTCCTGCTCTTTCTAGTTACCTTTTTGTGTAGCTGTTAACGTCATTGTTGTGTTTTGCTTTTCCTGTTGCCGTTTTAGCCGTTTTTTTTATTTTCGTTGTTGCTACTTGTGTGGTATAGTTTGGTGTAATAAAGTTTGGTGTATTGTAACTTGAAGTAGTATAGTTTCGTGTAGTGTTTTGCGAATTGTGGTTTGATGTAATGTAGTTTCGTGTAGTGTAGTTTCACGTAACGAAGTATGGTGTAGCATAGAGTAGCTTCGTGTAGTGTAATTTCTTGTAGTATAGTTTGGTGGTGATTGCGTTATTATATTTGTTGTTTGGCCTGTGTTGGGTCTTCGCTGCTCGCTTAGCCACTGATAGTTCTGTTGTTATTGTTGTGACCGTCGAACCCTTTTTTTCTCTGGCATTTGAAAGCAAGCTTTGAGCACTGATTCAGGGGAGAAACATAGGGAGCATAGCGTGTACTGATGGGTTGGTGCTCCGCCTGATATGAAACATAGGGAGCATAGCGTGTACTGAAGCGTTGGTGTTCCGCCTGATATGAAGCATAGAGAGCATAGCGTGTACTGATGGGTTGGTGCTCCTCCTGATATGAAACATAGGGAGCATAGCGTGTACTGAAGGGTTGATGCTCCGCCTGATATGAAACATAGGGAGCATAGCGTGTACTGAAGGATTGGTGCTCCGCCTGATACGCAACGTAGGGAGCATAGCGTGTACTGAAGGGTTGGTGCCCCGCCTGATATGAAACATAGGGAGCATAGCGTGTACTGATGGATTGGTGCTCCGCCTGATATGAAACATAGGGAGCATAGCGTGTACTGATGGGTTGGTGCTCCGCCTGATATGAAACATAGGGAGCATAGCGTGTACTGAAGGGTTGGTGCTCCGCCTGATATGAAACATAGGGAGCATAGCGTGTACTGAAGGATTGGTGCTCCGCCTGATATGAAACGTAGGGAGCATAGCGTGTACTGAAGGGTTGGTGCCCCGCCTGATATGAAACATAGGGAGCATAGCGTGTACTGAAGGGTTGGTGCTCCGCCTGATATGAAACATAGGGAGCATAGCGTGTACTGATGGGTTGGTGCTCCGCCTGATATGAAACATAGGGAGCATAGCGTGTACTGAAGCGTTGGTGCTCCTCCTGATATGAAACATAGGGAGCATAGCGTGTACTGAAGGGTTGGTGCTCCGCCTGATATGAAACATAGGGAGCATAGCGTGTACTGAAGGGTTGGTGCTCCGCCTGATGTGAAACATAGGGAGCATAGCGTGTGCTGAAGGGTTGGTGCTCCGCCTGATATGAAACATAGGGAGCATAGCGTGTACTGAAGGGTTGGTGCTCAGCCTGATATGAAACACAGGGAGCATAGCGTGTACTGAAGGGTTGGTGCTCCGCCTGATATAAAACACAGGGAGCATAGCGTGTGCTGAAGGGTTGGTGCTCCGCCTGATATGAAACATAGGGAGCATAGCGTGTACTGAAGGGTTGGTGCTCCGCCTGATATGAAACATAAGGAGCATAGCGTGTGCTGAAGGGTTGGTGCTACGCTTGATATGAAACATAGGGAGCATAGCGTGTACTGAAGGGTTGGTGCTCCGCCTGATATGAAACATAGGGAGCATAGCGTGTACTGAAGGGTTGGTGCTCCGCCTGATATGAAACACAGGGAGCATAGCGTGTACTGAAGGGTTGGTGCTCCGCCTGATATAAAACACAGGGAGCATAGCGTGTACTGAAGGGTTGGTGCTCCGCCTGATATGAAACACAGGGAGCATAGCGTGTACTGAAGGGTTGGTGCTCCGCCTGATATGAAACACAGGGAGCATAGCGTGTACTGAAGGGTTGGTGCTCCACCTGATATGAAACACAGGGAGCATAGCGTGTACTGAAGGGTTGGTGCTCCGCCTGATATGAAACACAGGAAGCATAGCGTGTACTGAAGGGTTGGTGCTCCACCTGATATGAAACACAGGGAGCATAGCGTGTACTGAAGGGTTGGTGCTCCGCCTGATATGAAACACAGGGAGCATAGCGTGTACTGAAGGGTTGGTGCTCCGCCTGATATGAAACACAGGGAGCATAGCGTATACTGAAGGGTTGGTGCTCCGCCTGATGTGAAAGGGGAAGAAGATTAACGCTTAAAAAAAATTTACCCTACCAGTTAAATATATGTAAGTCTCTCTCATTCATCATGTTGCTGTCAGAGGTGTGGGAAGGAGGAGGTAGAGGAGAAAGAAGAGGGGGAGGAAGAGTAGAAGGATGAATAGGAGGAGGAAGAGTAGAAGGATGAATAGGGGGAGGGGGAGGTAGAGGAGGCGTAGGAGAAGGAAGAAGAAGAGGAAGAGGAGGAGGAGGATCAGGAGGAGAGTATACACTGGAATGAAGAGCATAGATAATTTTTTTTTTCACTAGAATGTTTACTGTTATATAAATAAAGAGTTACTATTACGTATTTATGTATTACGTATTTTTTTTGGATTAACATGTCTGTATGGGAGAACTCCGACATAAACCGTTTCTAACACTGAGGTTATGGGGGTGACACCTGTTGCTTGGTGTAACACCAGACTCTACACCAGCCTCGTAACACAACCCACTTTAAGCAAAGAAAATCTTTTTTTCTGAGACAACGTTTCGCTCGAGACCTTCATCAACGGTCCATTCAAGGAGACTTTTATCATAAGCGAAACGTTTGTCTTTAAGGCTTATTCAAAATGAGTTTGTATTATCCATATCTGTCGTGACTCTGCCTTCCTCCAGCCACGATGGTTCCCAACATGTGGGTCGCGGACCCCTGACCAGCCTGCTGATATAATTCAAACGGTCCGGAAAATAATTTGTAGTAAACACTGCTTTTCCATATCATGTATTTCCACAATTAACGGAGCGTAACGGAGCATAAAATTGCAGCTATTAGCATGTGAGATATAATAAAAAAAATGGCTAAACAGGAGTTAGCACACTGGAAAATGTTTTCCTGCATGTAGGAAATTTTTTAAGTCATTTTTTTTTTCCAGAAAAAATCAGGAATTCTCAAGAGTCGTTGCGACTCAACTTCAGAGTTCGTTTTAGCACAAGAAATCGGGACTCAATGTGAATATTTTAGTAAAATGTTGAATGCACATATAAAAATATTTGTAAACAAGTTACCTGCGGAATTATTGTTGAATATCAGGAGTTTGTCCACGAGTTTCTTCGACCCGGATTTGATTCCCGGCTGAGACAGTGAGAGTAGCCAGAGTAAACAGAGAGTGAGAGTAGCCAGAGTAAACAGAGTGAGAGTAGCCAGAGTAAACAAAGTGAGAGTAGCCAGAGTAAACAGAGAGTGAGAGTAGCCAGAGTAAACAGAGTGAGAGTAGCCAGAGTAAACAAAGTGAGAGTAGCCAGAGTAAACAGAGAGTGAGAGTAACCAGAGTAAACAGAGTGAGAGTAGCCAGAGTAAACAGAGTGAGAGTAGCCAGAGTAAACAGAAAGTGAGAGTAGCCAGAGTAAACAGAAAGTGAGAGTAGCCAGAGTAAACAGAAAGTGAGAGTAGCCAGAGTAAACAGAGTGAGAGTAGCCAGAGTAAATAGAGAGTGAGAGTAGCCAGAGTAAACAGAGAGTGAGAGTAGCTAGAGTAAACAGAGAGTGAGAGTAGCCAGAGTAAACAGAGAGTGAGAGTAGCCAGAGCGAAAATGAACGAACTACACTTTCTAAGGTGAAAGTGGATGGAGACATCCACCTTGAACATCTTAATGGCAAATCATCTGTTGCATTTGTTGCTCGTCTTAAGGCAAGACCACGTCTACTCTGCAGGTTTCTTCAGACGAATACAAAGGTGACAGATCGTACAGACAGAAGCAGTGACGCGGAAAACATGACGTGATCATCCCGTCATCCTCCAAATAGTTGTATCTAAGTGATTCACCAATGATTAGTTCAAACACTTCATTCACTCAATGTAAAGTTTGGTACGTTGCATTTCTTAGTAAGGCGAATGCCTGCGCATTCCTATCAACCCGACTGATTAAGAGATCAAGACGCAACTAGTGGACGGTAGCTGGAGCCTCGACTGCTGTGCGCTGATCCAACACGGGCTTAGGGCTTTATGAAATGCAAAATTATTTTGGATAGGCAGTAGACAGAATGTAATTTGTAACGTGGACATAGATTAGAAATGGCATTTCTAAAAAAAACTATACCTTTAAAGATATATTTTTTTCATTAGCGTTAAGAAGGGAAAGTACAGAGTATAGTGCTACCAACACTTACATGGGTGTGAAGCATGGGTTGTAAACGCTGCAGCGAGGAGGAGGCTGGAAGCAGTGGAGATGTCGTGTCTATGGGCAATGTGTGGTGTAAATATTATGCAGAGAATTTGTAGTGTGGAAA
>NC_091298.1:19365606-19425606 GCF_038502225.1 Cherax quadricarinatus
TTTTGTTGAAAATAAGAAAAAGTTTTGGAGGTGAGATTAACAAGTTAAGAAAGCCTAGAGAACAAATGGATTTGTCAGTTAAAAATAGGAGAGGAGAGTTATTAAATGGAGAGGTAGAGGCATTGGAAAGATGGAAGGAATATTTTGGAGGAATTACAAAATGTTGATGAAGATAGGAAGCTGTGATTTCGTGTATAGGCAAGGAGGAATAACATCTTGTAGGAGTGGGAGGAAGAGCCAGCTTGTGAGTGGTGGGGGAAGTTCGTGAGGCAGTAGGTAAAATGAAAGGGGGTAAGGCAGCCGTGGGATTGATGGGGATAAAGATAGAAATGTTAAAAGCAGGTGGGGATATAGCTCTTTGGAGTGGTTGGTGCAATTATTTAATAAAATGTATGGAAGAGGGTAAGGTACCTAGGGATTGGCAGAGATCATGCATAGTTCCCTTTGTATAAAGGCAAAGGGGATAAAAAGAGGAGTGCAAAAAATTATAGGGGATAAGTCCTAAGTTGAGTGGTACCTTGGCAAAGTGTATGGTAGAGTTAATTGAGAATTAAGAGTAAGGACGGTTAAGGAAGGCAGATGGCTTAAACAAGGGAGGCTTTAGAGGCAGGGGGTAGTCAGGGACCAGTGAGTTAGGGCGAAACAGTAGGCGAACAGCAGCTTAGGGACAAAAGAGAGGCCTGTAGCATTTATGATTTGAAAAGGCGCATTGACAAGGGTGGATAGGGGGCAATGTTACTGCATGTTACAGCCATGGTGGAGCGTGTCAACAGCAGAAGAGGGCCTATGAGGTATTATGGCCATAGAGATTGGGGTGGAAGGCCTAGTCTTGTAGACACGGTCAGATTTATAGGACTTTTCCTTGCAAGAGTGCAATGCCCGATTGGCAAGGAGTGGAGTTAAAGATAAAGAATCATTATCACAAAGCTCACAGCTCGCTGATGATTACCTGTGAGCCTTGGGAGGGATTTCTGAAGAGAAGTTGCAGAGATTGGCGACAATTCTGAATTAGGGTGTGCAAAGAGTTAAGAAAATTGAAAGGTGGCCAACACAGTTGAGTTAAGGTTATGAGGATAACAAAGACAGGTCATGAAAGATTGAACATCAGATTGGAGGCAGCAGAGCATCAGATTCGCACCAGACAGGGAGTGGACAAATCAAGGATGGGTTTCATGAAAGATGAGGTGAATCAGAATCAGAATGACGGGGAGAGAGGAGTGAGCACTTAGAAGTCTGTGGAGCACAGTAATTTGTCCTGGAGGTAAAGAGGGAATCGCATGCAGTAGTTTTGATTCAACTGCCTTCAGCAGTGGGTGAAGCGTCAAGATGAATGCTGGGCAGCGAGGAGCAAGGCGCCGGAGGCAGTGGAGCATGTCATGTCTGCGGCGTAATGGCGGTGCAATCAGGTAACGCAGAGAATTCATAGGCTTGAAAGGGTTAGGGAAGGGGAGGTTGCGGGATTACCACCGTTGTTCCAGAGGGCCTGAGGAGGTTGTTGGAACAGGTTCGGACATGTGCAGAGAACGGAGCGAAAAACAGCAAACGACCTTCAAGAGTGCATCAGTCCTGCAGTGGAATGGCAAGGCCATGGGGCAGGGTCCCATCTAGGTAGCTGGCTTGGAGGAAAAGGAGCAAGGTAAGCTTCGGATTCTCAGCAGCAGCTGCAGTAGGCAGCTTGATAGAGCGGTAATCGGAGACAAAATGGTGCCGGCTTGACGTGCTTGGTTGGAGGGGAGCAAAGCAGCATTTATGAAGGATTCCAGGGGACGCAGGTCCGACTTGAGTCCTGGGAGATGGGGAAGTACAGTGCCTATTCTGCAACCGGAAGGGGAGGGAAGACAAGTTGCAGTTTAAAACTGTAGTAGTTGCAAGGACTCTGGCAACATTAGTGATGGAGTTGAATGAGGCGGAGTTTTCATTCACTCAGCCTAGTGGAATCCATTGCAGGTGACAAAAAAATACATACAATATATATATATATATATATATATACATATTTATATATATATACATACATATATATATACATACATATTTATATATATATATACATATTTATATATATATACATACATATATATATACATACATATTTATATATATATATATATACATATATATTTATATATATATACATATACATATATATATACATATATATATATTTATATATATATATATACATATACATATATATATATATACATATATATATATTTATATATATATATATACATATACATATATATATATATATATACATATATATATATATATATATATATTTATATATATATATATATATATATATATATATATATATATATATATACATTTATACATATATATATATATATATATATATATATATATATACATATACATATATATATATATATATATATATATATATATATATATATATATATATATATATATATATATATATATACATATATATACATATATATATACACATATATACATAACATATATATATATATACATATATATACACATATATATATATACACATATATATATATACATATATATACACATATATATATATACACATATATATATATACATATATATACACATATATATATATACACATATATATATACATATATACATATATATATATATATATATATATATATATATATATACATATATATATATATATACATATATATATATATATATATATATATATATATATTTATATATATATATATATATATATATATATATATATATATTTTTTTATTTATTATCACACCGGCCGATTCCCACCAAGGCAGGGTGGCCCGAAAAAGAAAAACTTTCACCATCATTCACTCCATCACTGTCTTGCCAGAAGGGTGCTTTACACTACAGTTTTTAAACTGCAACATTAACACCCCTCCTTCAGAGTGCAGGCACTGTACTTCCCATCTCCAGGACTCAAGTCCGGCCTGCCGGTTTCCCTGAATCCCTTCATAAATGTTACTTTGCTCACACTCCAACAGCACGTCAAGTATTAAAAACCATTTGTCTCCATTCACTCCTATCAAACACGCTCACGCATGCCTGCTGGAAGTCCAAGCCCCTCGCACACAAAACCTCCTTTACCCCCTCCCTCCAACCCTTCCTAGGCCGACCCCTACCCCGCCTTCCTTCCACTACAGACTGATACACTCTTGAAGTCATTCTGTTTCGCTCCATTCTCTCTACATGTCCGAACCACCTCAACAACCCTTCCTCAGCCCTCTGGACAACAGTTTTGGTAATCCCGCACCTCCTCCTAACTTCCAAACTACGAATTCTCTGCATTATATTCACACCACACATTGCCCTCAGACATGACATCTCCACTGCCTCCAGCCTTCTCCTCGCTGCAACATTCATCACCCACGCTTCACACCCATATAAGAGCGTTGGTAAAACTATACTCTCATACATTCCCCTCTTTGCCTCCAAGGACAAAGTTCTTTGTCTCCACAGACTCCTAAGTGCACCACTCACTCTTTTTCCCTCATCAATTCTATGATTCACCTCATCTTTCATAGACCCATCCGCTGACACGTCCACTCCCAAATATCTGAATACGTTCACCTCCTCCATACTCTCTCCCTCCAATCTGATATTCAATCTTTCATCACCTAATCTTTTTGTTATCCTCATAACCTTACTCTTTCCTGTATTCACCTTTAATTTTCTTCTTTTGCACACCCTACCAAATTCATCCACCAATCTCTGCAACTTCTCTTCAGAATCTCCCAAGAGCACAGTGTCATCAGCAAAGAGCAGCTGTGACAACTCCCACTTTGTGTGTGATTCTTTATCTTTTAACTCCACGCCTCTTGCCAAGACCCTCGCATTTACTTCTCTTACAACCCCATCTATAAATATATTAAACAACCACGGTGACATCACACATCCTTGTCTAAGGCCTACTTTTACTGGGAAAAAATTTCCCTCTTTCCTACATACTCAAACTTGAGCCTCACTATCCTCATAAAAACTCTTCACTGCTTTCAGTAACCTACCTCCTACACCATACACTTGCAACATCTGCCACATTGCCCCCCTATCCACCCTGTCATACGCCTTTTCCAAATCCATAAATGCCACAAAGACCTCTTTAGCCTTATCTAAATACTGTTCACTTATATGTTTCACTGTAAACACCTGGTCCACACACCCCCTACCTTTCCTAAAGCCTCCTTGTTCATCTGCTATCCTATTCTCCGTCTTACTATATATATATATATATATATATATATATATATATATATATATATGTCGCGCTGAATATGTAAAATTGGTCAATTAGCAAGTACTCATTTAAAATTAAGTCCTTTCTAAAATTTTCTCTTATATGTTTAAAGATATATTTTTTTTATTAATGCTGATGTAAAAATTTATAATTTTGCGCCAAAAGGAACTTAGAAAACTTACCTAACCTTATTATAACAAGCGCAATTTATTTTAGCCTTACCCAAATAAATATATTTTAGAATTGTTTACAATAATTTAATACTAAACAAACACAGTGAAATATATTTTTTTTGTTAGGTTCAGAATGATTTTGGCGAAATTATTGCTTACACAAATTTTCACTTGTCCTATATGGCAAAATTAGCGTTGCTATTTAAGCCAAGATCGCAAGTTCTGCCTATTCGGCACGACATATATATATAATATATATATATATATATATATATAATATATATATATATTATATATATATATACATATTATATATATTTATTAAAGATCAAAGAGGCTGTAATAACAAATAAGTAATACTCGGTGGTGATGCAGTTTTGCTTCTCTCGTTCCCATTCCAGTCGAGGCGGAATATGCAAAAGCTCTCTCCCATTCCCATTCCAGTCGAGGGAGAATTTCCGAACCCTTGGAAATCTTTTCGGTGATATGTCGAAAATTTTTTAATGTATTCTGTTGCAACATAACAGATTGACTGATGTTGGATGTGTATTAGGTGAGGCAAGGATTGATACTGATGAATTTGACCTGAGTTAGGTATGGATTGATGATGATGGATGGGTACTGGATATAGCAAGTACAGATGCTGATGGACGTATGTTGGGTAAAGAAAGACTTATTGTGGCTAGGTATCGGATGAAGCAAAGACCGATGTAATATTTATATTTATATATATATATTATATGTACGTATGTCGTGCCGAATAGGCAGAACTTGCGATCTTGGCTTAAATAGCAACGTTCATCTTGCCATATAGGACAAGCGAAAATTTGTGTATGCAATAATTTCGCCAAAATCATTCTGAACCTAACGAAAAAAAATATATTTCACTGTGTTTAGTATTAAATTATTGTAAACAAATCTAAAATATATTTAGTTGGGTTAGGTTAAAATAAACTGGGCTTGTTATAATAAGGTTAGGCAAGTTTACTAAGATTCTTTTGGTACAAAATTAAATTTTTTTACATTAACATTAATGAAAAATATATATCTTTAAACGTATACGAGAAAATTTTAGAAACTACTTAATTTTAAATGAGTTCTTGCTAATTGACCAGTTTTGCATATTCGGCACGACATATTTATATATTTATATATATAATATATATATGTATATGTAAAGTTGATGCAGTATGTACGAGAGGCGTTGACAGCCTCTAGACAACAATGTCGATACCCTGTTATACCTCAGATCGACCAACGTGGGTGAATACCGTACGAAATACTTGTTTATAAAACACACGCCCACAAATAACAAAATATGTTAAATCTTCTTTATTATGTGATAGTGACCACCGAAGATGAGGCAACACGAAATCACCTCTATTTCCGTAGATACTAATATGGAATTAAATAGATAATTTTACAAGCGCACACACACACACACACACAATGACGACATATATAATACTGAGAGGAATTGACAGGGTGGATAGGGACAGAATGTTTCAGAGATGGGACACAGCAGCAAGGGGTCACAGCTAGAAGTTGAAAACTCAGATGGGTCACAGGAACGTTAGGAAGCATTTCTAGAGTCATAGAGTTGTCAGGAAGTGGAACAATATGGAGAGTGATGTACTGAAGGCAGGATCCATACATAGCTTTAAGAAGAGGTATGATAAACCTCATGGAAAAGAGAGAGAGTCGACCTAGTAGCGACCAGCGATGAGGCAGGGCTAGGAGTTGTGAATCGACCACTGTAACCATTAATAGGTGAGTACACGCACACACAGACACACAGATATATGTATGTAATAGAATGAAAATTAAAACTGACAGAGTTATGTTTCACCTGGGGTTACAACAATGATTAAACAATGGGAAGTTTTAATTAGGAATGTAAGAGATATACTACATGATAACAGGGATAAACACGAAAGAGAAGGATGTGTGGACTTCATACTTCTCGCTGTAAGAAAGTTTCTGGTAAAGCATCACTAAGATATCTACTCAAAACTGAAAAGTCAAGCAAAGGGGTAAACAGAATATTAAAAACATGGATTAAGGAATACGTCAGTGGTCAGTCGTCACGTGAGGTCACAGACCCTGAGCTGCTTTGGGGATTAGCGTGGACAGTTACTAAGCATGGCTTGCTGCTGCAGTGTTTTAAAAATTGAGGTTGGAGAGTTGAAGGAGGAGGTCTTGCTTCTCCAGAAGGAGATTAGGAGGCTGAAGGTCCACCTCAATGGGTCTGGGAGAGAGTGTGAGATGGCTGGAGTTGTGGGGAATGAGGCTTCTAGCAGTGAGGTGCAGTCTGTCTCTCGCTGTGAGGAGGCTGTAGGTGGGGAGGTAGCAACGGCTACCAGCAGTGAGGTGCAGTCCAGCACCTGCTACAAGTGGCGAGTGCTAACCAGTAATGGGAGGAGAATCAGAATAAGGAAAGCTAAGAGTGAAGATCTGAAGGTAGGAAATCGCTTCTCTGTTCTTCAGGATAAATGTACTTCAGTGGCCAGTGAAAGTAAGGGTACTACTGCCCCTGCTAACAGAGGTAAGCGCATTCTTGTGGTTGGTGACTCTCAGGTAAGATATATTGACCGTGCTTTTTGTAATAGGAATAAGAAGATGAGAGATAGTGTGCTTCCCTGGAGCTGGTGTTGGGGACATAGTTAACAGGCTGGATAATATCATGTCAGGTAATGGGAACAAGCCCATTATCTGTCTCAGTGCTGGTGGAAATATTGGGAAGGGTAGGAGAGAAGAGCTGCTGGATAAGTACAGGTCAGCTATAGATTTCATTAAGTCTAAGGGAGGGGTCCCAATCATATGTAGCATATTGCCTAGAAGGGGAGTAGGAAATGAATGGTTGTCTAGGGCAATTGGTGTAAATTGCTGGCTAGACAGATACTGCAAGGAACTTGCAATCCCATTCATTGACAACTGGAACAACTTTTATGGCAAACATGATATGTATGCAAGGGATGGAGTACATCTCTCTCTGGGGCTAGGGTAGTAGCACTTGCAAACTCAATTGAGAAGGCCATTGGTGAAATGCCTATGATTTTAAACTGATAGAAGATAGAGGTATGGGTGTGTGTGGGAAATAAGCAGGTTGCAATACTAGGGTTGGAAACAGTAAATGTATAAAAAGCATTCAGCATGAAGTTATAAATAAAGGCAATAGATCAGGTCAGCAAAGGGGGACAGCAGAGGGCAGCAAGGGACTAGCTCCCTTAAGGTTTACTATACTAATAGCAGGAGTGTAAGAAATAAGATAGATGAGCTAAGATTAATTGCAAGTGCAGGAAACATAGATATTATTGCTATAACAGAGACCTGGCTCAATCTGAAAGATAGAGAGATGCCCTCTGAATGTCACATACAAGGCTATAAATTATTCCACACTGACAGGGTCAACAGGAAGGGTGGTGGAGTAGCGATCTATGTCAGAGACAATCTAAATTGTTCTGTTAGACAAGATATAAAATTAGAAGCGTCGGCCACTGAATCTTTTTGGTTACAGCTTCTGAGGGCCGAGAAAAACTAATTTTGGGTGTGATTTACAGGGCCCCAAATCTTGATAGGGAGTGCAGTAAACTTCTATGGGACGAAATTTGTAAGGCATCTACATACGAAAATGTTTTGCTAATGGGAGATTTCAACTATAGACAGATTGACTGGAGCAATTTGACAGGAAATTTAGAGTCGGGTGACTTTCTTGATACGATCCAGGATTGTTTTTTAAAACAGTTTGTGACAGAGCCAACTAGGGGAAATAACCTCCTTGACTTGGTTCTTGCCAGTAGGGAAACACTAATTAATAATCTTGAGGTTAATGATGAGCTTGGGGAAAGTGATCACAAATCACTCAGTTTTAATATATCATGGAATTCCCCTAATAATGGCAATCAAGTCTCCATCCCTGACTTTCGCTTGGCTGATTTCATAGGACTGAAAAATTACTTAGGTGGGCTGAACTGGAATGACCTGACTAAGGGTCAGGTAGGTGGTGATGGTTGCCGATATGACGCTTTCCAGGGCATAATTCTAGCTGCTCAGTCAAATTATGTTCCAAATAGGGAAATCAGATCAAACAAAAATGATGCTAAATGGATGAACAATAGATTAAAATATCTGATTGGTCAAAAGAGAGGAATATATAGGCAAATCAAAAGAGGAGAGGGGCAATTAAGAAATCAATATATTCAGTTAAAGAGAGAAATAAAAAAGGGAATTAGAAAAGCAAAAAGAGATTATGAGGTTAAAGTTGCAAGAGAATCGAAGACTAACCCAAAAGGATTCTTTCAGGTATACAGAAGTAAGATCAGGGACATGATAGGCCCACTCAAAAGTTCCTCAGGTCAGCTCACTGACAGTGATAAGGAAATGTGTAGAATTTTTAACACATACTTCCTCTCAGTTTTTACACAGGAGGATACCAGCGATATTCCAGTAATGATAAATTATGTGGAACAGGACGATAATAAACTGTGCACGATTAGGGTCGCAAGTGACATGGTCCTTAGGTAAATAGATAAATTAAAACCTAACAAATCCCCAGGCCCTGATGAACTGTATGCAAGGGTTCTAAAGGAATGTAAAGAGGAGCTTAGCAAACCTTTGGCTAATCTTCAACATATCACTACAAACTGGCATGGTGCCAGATAAGTGGAAAATAGCAAATGTGATACCTATTTTCAAAGCAGGTGACAGGTCCTTAGCTTCGAACTATAGACCAATAAGCTTAACCTCCATAGTGGGAAAATTTATGGAGTCAATAATTGCCGAGGCAGTTCGTAGCCACCTTGAAAAGCATAAATTAATCAACGAATCTCAGCATGGTTTTACAAAGGGGCGTTCCTGCCTTACGAATTTATTAACTTTTTTCACTAAGGTATTTGAGGAGGTAGATCATGGTAATGAATATGATATTGTGTATATGGACTTCGTTAAGGCTTTTGACAGGGTCCCACATCAGAGACTATTGAGGAAAATTAAGGCACATGGAATAGGAGGAGAAATTTTTTCCTGGATAGAGGCATGGTTGACAAATAGGCAGCAGAGAGTTTGCATAAATGGGGAGAAATCAGAGTGGAGAAGCGTCACGAGCGGTGTTCCACAGGGGTCAGTGTTGGGCCCCCTGCTGTTCACAATCTACATAAACGACATAGATGAGGGCATAAAGAGCGACATCAGCAAGTTTGCCGATGACATTAAAATAGGCCGTCGAATTCATTCTGACGAGGACATTAGAGCACTCCAGGAAGATTTGAATAGACTGATGCAGTGGTCGGAGAAGTGGCAGATGCAGTTTAATATAGACAAATGCAAAGTTCTAAATGTTGGACAGGACAATAACCATGCCACATATAAACTAAATAATGTAGATCTTAATATTACGGATTGCGAAAAAGATTTAGGAGTTCTGGTTAGCAGTAATCTGAAACCAAGACAACAGTGCATAAGTGTTCGCAGTAAAGCTAATAGAATCCTTGGCTTCATATCAAGAAGCATAAATAATAGGAGTCCTCAGGTTGTTCTTCAACTCTATACATCCTTGGTTAGGCCTCATTTAGATTATGCTGCACAGTTTTGGTCACCGTATTACAGAATGGATATAAATGCTCTGGAAAATGTACAAAGGAGGATGACAAAGTTGATCCCATGTATCAGAAACCTTCCCTATGAGGATAGACTAAGGGCCCTGAATCTGCAGTCTCTAGAAAGACGTAGAATTAGGGGGGATATGATTGAGGTGTATAAATGGAAGACAGGAATAAATAAAGGGGATGTAAATAGAGTGCTGAAAATATCTAGCCTAGACAGGACTCGCAGCAATGGTTTTAAGTTGGAAAAATTCAGATTCAGGAAGGATATAGGAAAGTACTGGTTTGGTAAGAGTTGTGGATGAGTGGAACAAACTCCCAAGTACAGTTATAGAGGCCAGAACGTTGTGTAGCTTTAAAAATAGGTTGGATAAATACATGAGTGGATGTGGGTGGGTGTGAGTGGGACCTGATAGCTTGTGCTACCAGGTCGGTTGCCGTGTTCCTCCCTTAAGTCAATGTGACCTGACCTGACTAGGTTGGGTGCATTGGCTTAAGCCGGTAGGAGACTTGGACCTGCCTCGCATGGGCCAGTAGGCCTTCTGCAGTGTTCCTTCGTTCTTATGTTCTTATGTATATGAAGAGTGAGTGGGTACGAGGATATAACGAAAAATGATCAAAGAAGCTTTGCTAGAGCTTAACCCTGAGAGTGCAGACCTGGGAACACTGACGAATGGTTAAAGAGAAAGGCACTCATGTAAATCAGACAAGAAAAAAGACGTAGGAGGAACCATTACTCCAAGCCGATTTCCTGCAGTGCAAATATATAAAAAAACTCAAGCAGTACGGGCTAAACTGACAAATTTACGAATCGAATTTCGAATTGAAGGTGAAGACATTTCAATACACTACCAAGCATGCGCAACCAATCTTTGAGAACGTTGCAAAAGAATAGAACTCAGATATAGTTGAAAACAGTGTGCAACTCCAGAAAGTTGAGAAATGCGCATGAAAACTGGTACTTAAACTAAGAGGCATGAATTGTGATGAACTACACGAGAGCTACATTTCTGTCCCTTAAACATTAGTGCAGATAACCACTCATTTTTTTTTAAATGTCACTTTTACAAGTTAACTGCTATTATCCTACCTCAGCTCATTTCACAGCCCACTCCTATATAATGTATGCTACCACCTACCACAATTGTCCACTAACACCCAGGTACCTTCTAACTGCTAAGTGAAAGGGTGTAAGGAAGATGCCCAACATTTCCACCCATGTTGGGGATCAAACCACGGATACTCAGTATGTGAGCCGAGTGCGCTATGAACCAAGCCACGGGACACTTTAGGAGCTGAGTTAGTCAAGGTAACCAACTGAAGGGGTAACCTGGACTAACCCATCAGGAGCTGGGTTAGTCCAGGTAACCCCTTCAGAAGGTGACCTTCTTCAGTTGATTGGTATCTGGACTAGTCCATGTAATCTCCACCTTACGGCGATTATATTGTGTACTCGTGTTCTCACAACCTGCCAGATTAACGTTGGAGGCTCTCCTGTGCGTCCCGTGGGATGAGAGCGAACACATACCTCGGCACTCCAGGTGTAAAATGAATTGGCTTATATAATGAGAGTGCTTAAATGTGTAAAAAAAAAAAGGATATTGTACGAGGCTTTATTGGGTTGTATGTTCGTTTGAAAGGTTCTCCAGACTGATTAGCGAATATATCATAGCAAATTGAAATTTCTGCTGCGGCTCCACGAGTGTGGTGTTATTTGTTTTGTTGTTGTATATATATATATATATATATATATATATATATATATATTGTATATATATATATATATATATATATATATATATATATATATAATGTATATATATATGCGTGTGTGTGTGTGTACTTCGTACTTGCATACTTTTGCACACGTCCGTGAGCGCGAGAACGGATTCTTGTACGCGTGTGTGAGTGTGCCTGTGTGTGTGTGCCTGTGTGTGCGCGTGCATTGTGTGTACGCTCACCTAGTTGTACTCACCTAGTTGAGGTTGCGGGGGTCGTCCGAGCTCCTGGCCCCGCCTCTTCACTGATCGCTACTAGGTCACTCTCCCTGAGCCGTGAGCTTTATCATACCTCTGCTTAAAGCTATGTATGGATCCTGCCTCCACTACATCGCTTCCCAAACTATTCCACTTACTGACTACTATGTGGCTGAAGAAATACTTCCTAACATCCCTGTGATTCATCTGTGTCTTCAGCTTCCAACTGTGTCCCCTTGTTACTGTGTCCAATCTCTGGAACATCCTGTCTTTGTCCACCTTGTCAATTCCTCTCAGTATTTCGTATGTCGTTATCATGTCCCCCCTATCTATCAGTCTATCTGTGTGTGTGTGTGTGTGTGTGTGTGTGTGTGTGTGTGTGTGTGTAACATTCCAGCTCGTGTTGAATGTATGTAGTATGGAAATGTAAGAGAGCGTCAGGTGCTAGAGGCATTAAAGCTAGTCTGTGTGTGTGTGTGTGTGTGTGTGTGTGTGTGTGTGTGTGTGTGTGTGTGTGTAACGGAACGTGTCGTGGAGATTATAATAATCACTACTGACGTCGTTTTCCCGTACTGCGAATTTTGCCGACTACGTGAACGTGTATGCACGCTCAGGGACTCGTTTATTGTCTTCCAGTGTGAGTTAGCGCTATACTTGCTTTAATAATGTGGTCTTGTGCCATGTAGCAGTCCAACACTGCAGTAATGTGGCACACGCATGTACACACACACACACACACACACACACACACCACACACACACACACACACACACACACACACACACACACACACACACACACACACACACACCCACCCACCCACACATACCCACACACACACACCCACACACCAGAGAGAGAGTGGAGGATGAGCCAGCAAGACTGGATCTTGTGTTCACCCTGAGCAGTTCAGACATTGAGGACATCACTTACGAGAGGCCCCTTGGAGCTAGCGATCACGTGGTTGTGAGTTTTGATTATATAGAGTTACAAGTGGAGAAGGTAACAGGAACTGAAGGGGACAGGCCAAACTGTAAAAGGGGGGACTACACAGGTATGAGAAACTTCCTGCAGGAGGTTCAGTGGGACAGAGAAATGGTAGGAAAATCAGTAAACGAGATGATGGAATATGTGGCAACAAAGTGCAAGGAGGCAGAGGAAAGGTTTGTTGCCAAGGGAAACAGAAATAATAGGAAGACCAAAACGAGTCCTTGGTTTACCCGAAGGTGTAGGGAGGCAAAAACTAAGTGCAACAGAGAATGGAAAAGGTACTGGAGGCATAGGACCCAGGAAAACAAGGAGATTAGTAGAAGAGCCAGAAACGAGCATGCACGGATAAGGAGGGAGGCCCAGCGACAGTATGAAAACGACATCGAAAGTCAAATCTGACCCGAAACTGCTGTATAGCCACATTAGGAGGAAGACAACAGTCAAGGACTAGGTGATAAGGCTGAGGAAAGAAGGTGGAGAACTCACAAGAAACGATCAAGAGGTATGTGAGGAGCTCAACACGAGATTTAAGGAAGTATTTACAGTAGAGACAGGAAGGCCTCTGGGGGGACAGACCAGATGGGGACACCAGCAAGGAATACACCAAGTGTTGGACGACATACATACAGATGAAGAGGAGGCGAAGAAACTGCTAAGGGACATCGATACCTCAAAGGCAATGGAACCGGACAACATCTCCCCGTGGGTCCTTAGAGAGGGAGCAGATATGTTGTGCGTGCCACTTACCACAATCTTCAACACGTCCCTGGAAACTGGGCAACTACCTGAGGTATGGAAGACGGCAAATGTAGTTCCCATTTTTAAAAAAGGAGACAGAAAAGAGGCACTAAACTATAGACCTGTGTCATTGACGTGTATAGTATGCAAAGTTATGGAGAAGATTATCAGGAGGAGAGTGGTGGAGCACCTGGAATGGAACGAGAGCATAAATGCCAACCAGCACAGATTCATGGAAGGCAAATCCTGTGTCACAAACCTTCTGGAGTTTTATGATAAAATAACAGAAGTAAGACACGAGAGAGAGGGGTGGGTTGATTGCATCTTCTTAGACTGCAAGAAGGCCTTTGACACAGTTCCTCACAAGAGATTAGTGCAGAAGCTAGAGCATCAGGCGCATATAACAGGAAGGGCACTGCAATGGATCAGAGAATACCTTACAGGGAGGCAACAACGAGTCATGGTACGTAATGATGTATCACAGTGGGCACCTGTGACGAGCGGGGTCCCACAGGGGTCGGTCCTAGGACCAGTGCTATTTTTGGTATATGTGAACGACATGATGGAAGGATTAGACTCAGAAGTGTCCCCGTTTGCAGATGATGTGAAGTTAATGAGGAGAATTAAATCAGATGAGGACCAGGCAGGACTTCAAAGAGACCTGGACAGACGGGACACCTGGTCCAGCAAATGGCTTCTCGAATTTAATCCTGGCAAATGCAAAGTCATGAAGATAGGGGAAGGCCACAGAAGACCACAGACAGAGTATAGGCTAGGTGGTCAAAGACTGCAAACCTCACTCGAGAAAGATCTTGGGGTGAGTATAACACCGAGCATGTCTCCGGAAGCACACATCAACCAGATAACTGCTGCAGCATATGGGTGCCTGGCAAATCTGAGAACAGCATTCCGATACCTTAGTAAGGAATCGTTCAAGACACTGTACACCGTGTATGTCAGGCACATACTGGAGTATGCAGCACCTGTTTGGAACCCGCACTTGATAAAGCACGTCAAGAAACTAGAGAAAGTACAAAGGTTTGCGACAAGGTTAGTTCCAGAGCTAAGGGGAATGTCCTATGAAGAAAGATTAAGGGAAATCGGCCTGACGACACTGGAGGACAGGAGGGTCAGGGGAGACATGATAACGACATATAAAATACTGCGTGGAATAGACAAGGTGGACAAAGACAGGATGTTCCAGGGAGAGGACACAGAAACAAGAGGCCACAATTGGAAGTTGAAGACACAAATGAGTCAGAGAGATAGGAAGTATTTCTTCAGTGATAGAGTTGTCAGGCAGTGGAATAGCCTAGAAAATGATGTAATGGAGGCAGGAACCATACACAGTTTTAAGACGAGGTTTGATAATGTTCATGGAGCGGGGAGAGGGAGGGCCCAGTAGCAACCGGTGAAGAGGCGGGGCCAGGAGCTAAGACTCGACCCCTGCAACCACAAATAGGTGAGTACACACACACAAAGCGGGTTCCAGAGGTAAAGGGAATGTCTTACGAAGAAAGGTTAAGGGAAATCGGTCTGACGACACTGGATGACAGGAGAGTCAGGGGAGACATACAAAATACTGCATGGAATAGACAAGGTGGGCAGAGACAGGATGTTTCAGAGATGGGACACAGAAACAAGGAATCACAATTGGAAGATGAAGATTCAGATGAGTCAAAGGGATGCTAGGAAGTATTTCTTTAGCCGCTGAGTTGTTAGGAAGTGGAGTAGTCTGGCATACGATGTAGTGGAGGCAGGAACCATACATAATTTCAAGACGAGGTATGATAAAGCTTATGGAGCAGGGAGAGGGAGGACCCAGTAGCGGTCAGTGAAGAGGCGGGGCCAGGAGCGGCATACAGGCGAAGCCTAGTGTATTTATTTTTAAACGTAATTTTAAACGCATAAAACAGTACAGTGGGAACCAAGAGATCGGGTACATATGCAATACATATGTAGTACATACGTGGGAAATAAGGACTGTTTACATAAACATATGCACACACACTAGGTGAGAACAGGCTCTGCTGTTATGCACTTGAATAGCTGTAGCGCGCGCGCACACACACACACACACACACACACACACATACACACACACACACACACACACACACACACACACACACACACATGCACACACACGCACACACACACATGCACACACACATGCACACACACACACACACACACACACACACACACACACACACACACACACACACACACACACACACACACACACACACACACACAGCCTAAAGAACTAAAGAACATTTTGGGATTGACAACAGAGACTGCTACCTCAGCCACAAATAAGGGGACTGTAGGGAAAGAAGGAGCAAAACTGCATGTAGAAGCTCAATCAGTGAAGACTGTAGTAAATGAAAGAGCTAAGCTGTATGTGGAGGCCCTAACAGACCACAGCAGAGCCCAGGGAAAGCCGAGAAGGGAAAATGACAGGCCACTGAGCCCAAGTACATTAGCTAGTGAAACTGAAGAAAGGAAAGCAGCAATGGAGGAAATCAAATTGAATGAAAGGATACACAGGGATATGCAGTGGGAGAATGAAAGGGTGAGGTCAGTCTTTGTGTATGGGCTCCAGGAAGTTGAAGGGGAAACATATGAAGCAAGAAAACAAGGGGAAAAGAAAGCAATTGAAAGCATCATGAAAGCAATAGAAGATGACATGACCCAGCTGGAAAATTTTCAGAGAATACGGGGGTTTGTAAAAAAAGAACCCGGCCAGTGAAAGTGACCTTCAAGGCAGAATCGACTCGGAACAGGATCCTGCAGGAGAAAGCATGATTAAGGGACATGCCGGTATACAGGAAGGTGTATCTCGACAGCGACAGAACACGAGCAGAAAGGCAGAAACAGAGATGGTACAAAGGCGAAAGGAGGAAAGAGAGGGGATGGAGAAGACAGACAGGAGATCCCAGACACAGGAAGATCAAATACAGCCTCCCTCACAACTTCCTATAGAAGCCTCCCAACCAGGTCAACCCCAGTGCAACCAAACACTCTAAACCAAAACACCCATGCCACATCCAATGCCCCCACCCACTGCATTACAAACTCCACCCCCACAGCAACAACCCATAGTTCCTTATCAGGTCTCCCACTTCCCCAACCCCAATACACCTCCCAGACCACAGTCTTAGAAAAGAAGTTGAAGGTGTGGTTTACAAATGCAGATGGAATAACAATAAGTATGAGGAGTGGCACGAAAGAATCAAGGAGACATCCCCAGACATAATAGCACTCACAGAAACAAAACTCACCAGAATAATAACAGATTCAATCTTTCCATCCGGATATCAAATCCTCAGGAAAGACAGAGGGAGGAGAGGGGGAGGAGGAGTTGCACTGCTCATTAAAAACCAGTGAGGGTTTGAGAAAATGGAAGGAATGGATGGCACGGGCGAAAGGGACTACTTAGTAGGAATAATCCAGTCTGAGGGACATAAGGTGATAATTGCAGTAATGTACAACCCACCACAGAACTGCAGGAGGCCAAGAGAAGAATACGATGAGAGCAACAGAGCAATGGTCGACACACTAGCCGAGGTGGCCAGGAGAGCACACATGGGGGGAGCAAAGTTACTAGTTATGGGTGATTTCAATCACAAGGAGATTGACTGGGAAAACCTGGAGCCCCATGGGGGTCCCGAAACATGGAGAGCCAAGATGATGGATGTGGTACTGGAAAACCTCATGCATCAACATGTTAGAGACACTACCAGAGAGAGAGGAGAGGATGAACCAGCAAGACTGGACCTTGTATTCACTTTGAGTAGTTCTGACATCGAGGATATCATGTATGAAAGGCCCCTGGGAGCTAGTGATCATGTGGTTCTGTGCTTCGACTACATAGTTGAGCTGCAAGTGGAGAGAGCAGCAGGAATAGGGTGGGAAAAACCAAACTACAAAAGGGGGAATTACTCAGGCTTGAGGAACTTCTTTCAAGACATTCAGTGGGAGAGGGAACTGACAGGAAAACCAGTACAAGAAATGATGGACTATGTGGCAACAAAATGCAAGGAGGCAGAGGAGAGGTTTGTTCCCAAGGGAAACAGAAATAATGGGAAGAACAGAACGAGTCCTTGGTTCACCCAAAGGTGTAGGGAGGCAAAAACTCGGTGTACTAGAGAATAGAAAAGGTACAGAAGACAGAGAACTCAGGAAAATAAAGAGATTAGCCGAAGAGCCAGAAACGAATATGCACAGATAAGAAGGGAGGCTCAGCGGCAATACGAAAATGACAAGAGCATCGAAAGTCAAGACTGACCCGAAGCTGTTGTACAGCCACATCAGGAGGAAAACAACAGTCAAGGACCAGGTAATCAGACTGAGGAAGGGTGATGGGGAATTCACAAGAAACAACCGGGAGGTATGTCAGGAGCTCAACACAAGATTTAAATAAGTATTTACAGTGGAAACCAGGAGGACTCCAGAAAATCAGAGCAGGGGGGTGCACCAGGTAGTGCTGGATGAGGTACATATAACCAAGGAGGAGGTGAAGAAGCTGCTATGCGAACTTGACACCTCAAAGGCGGTGGGACCAGACAACATCTCTCCGTGGGTCCTTAAAGAGGGAGCAGAGATAATGTGTGTACCGTTAACAAAGATCTTCAACGCATCATTTGAAACTGGGCAACTCCCCGGGGTATGGAAGATGGCAAATGTAGTCCCAATTTTTAAAAAGGGAGACAGACATGAGGCACTAAAATACAGACCTGTATCACTAACGTGTATAGTATGCAAGGTCATGGAGAAGATCATCAGGAGGAGAGTGGTGGAGCACCTGGAAAGAAACAAGTGTATAATTGACAACCATCATGGTTTCAGGGAGGGAAAATCCTGTGTCACAAACCTACTAGAGTTTTATAACAAGGTGACAGAAGTAAGACAAGAGAGAGAGGGGTGGATCGACTGCATTTTTTTGGACTGCAAGAAGGCCTTCGACACAGTTCCTCAAAAGAGGTTACTGCAAAAGCTAGACGATCAGGCACACATAACAGGAAAGGCACTGCAATGGATCAGAGAATACCTGACAGGGAAGCAACAACGAGTCATGGCACGTGACGAGGTGTCAGAGTGGGCACCTGTGACAAGCGGGGTTCCACAGGGGTCAGTCCTAGGACCTGTGCTGTTCTAGGTGTATGTGAATGACATAACGGATGGGATAGACTCAGAAGTGTCCTTGTTTGCGGACGATGTGAAGTTAATGAGAAGAACCAAATCGGATGAGGATCAGGCAGGACTACAAAGAGACCTGGACATGCTACAATCCTGGTCTAGCAACTGGCTCCTTGAGTTTAACCCTGCCAAATGCAAAGTCATGAAGATTGCGGAAGGGCAAAGACCGCAGACACAATATAGTTTAGATGGCCAAAGTCTGCAAACCTCACTCAAGGAAAAAGATCTGGGGGTGAGTATAACACCGAGCATATCTCCCGAGGCGCACATCAATCAGATAACTGCTGCAGCATACGGGCGCCTGGCAAACCTACGGATAGCGTTCCGATACCTCAGTAAGGATTCGTTCAAGACTCTGTATACCATTTACGTCAGGCCCATACTGGAGTATGCAGCACCAGTTTGGAATCCACACCTAGTCAAGCACGTCAAGAAATTAGAGAAATTGCAAAGGTTTGCAACAAGACTAGTCCCAGAGCTACGGGGATTGTCCTACGAAGAAAGGTTGAAGGAAATCAGCCTGACGACACTGGAGGCCAGGAGGGTCAGGGGAGACATGATAACGACATATAAAATACTGCGCGGAATAGACGAGGTGAACAAAGATGGGATGTTCCAGAGATGGGACACAGACACAAGAGGTCACAATTGGAAGTTGAAGACTCAGATGAATCAAAGGGATGTTAGGAAGTATTTCTTCAGTCATAGAGTAGTCAAGCCATGGAATAGCCTAGAAAGTGAAGTAGTGGAGGCGGGAACCATACATTGTTTTAAGGCGAGGTATGATAAAGCTCATGGAGCAGGGGGAGAGAGGACTTAGTAGCAATCAGTGAAGAGGCGGGGCCAGGAGCTATGACTTGACCCCTGCAACCACAAATAGGTGAGTACAAATAGGCGAGTACACACACACACACACACACACACACACACACACACACACACACACATTCAGACACACACACACACACACACACACACACACACACACACACACACACACACATATACAGGATTTAACACCTTCCTGTGAAGTGACCCTCTAACCCTTCCTTTCCCCTCCCCCGTATCTCTCCCTCTCCTCTCCTCCTCTCTCTTCCTCTCTCTCTCTCTCTCTCTCCCTTTCTCTCATCCTCTCTTCCTCGCTCTCTTCCTCGCTCTCTTCCTCGCTCTCTTCCTCGCTCTCTTCCTCTCTCTCTTCCTATCTCTCTTCCTCTCTCTCTTCCTCTCTCTCTTCCTCTCTCTCTTCCTCTCTCTCTTCCTCTCTCTCTTTCTCTCTCTCTTTCTCTCTTCCTCTCACTCTTTCTCTCTTCCTCTCACTCTTTCTCTCTTCCTCTCCCTCTCTTCCTCTCTCCCTCTCTCCCTCTCTTCCTCTCTTCCTCTCCTTCTCTCTCTTCCTCTTCTTTTTTTTTCTCTTTCTCTCTTCCCTTGTCACTCCCCCCTTCTCTCTTACCTTTTCCCACTCTCACTGGTTGGGACTCGCAGGAATCAGGGATCAGATGACAATGGTACTGGTAGGGAGGAATGGATGGAGGGGCAGTGGAAAAGGATAGAGCAAGAATGGGAGAGAAAATTAGGAGAGCTTTCTGAAAAATGGAGAAAGAGCTCTCTGTGAAATGGGAAAAGAGGTTGAAGAAGGAGACGAATTTAGAGGCACAAGTCGAGACTGCAGTAGCCAGGGTAAAGGTCCTAGAATTTGAGATAAACAGGCCGAAGCAAGTCTCAGGTGTAGTGACCAGAGAAGACACACCATACGAAGCTGAGAGGCTGAACAGGAAGGAAGGAGATATGAATTATGCTAAGGTCATATCAGCCTGCAAAGAAGGGCCAGGGAGTGGAAGGGAAGAGCAGATGGGTGCAGATTGAGAGGGAGATAGGTCGAATGCTGAGGCACAACCATGCTACCAAGAGCCACTGGAAAAATCAAGGGAGAAAATGACCATATACAGACAGGAACCAGAGTCACAGAGGGAGAGGCAATGGGAGGAGGAAAGGGCAAAATCAGTGTTTATCCATGGGCTTCGGGAGAGAGAGCGGAAAGGACACTGAAAGACGGCAGGAAGAAAGAAAGGAGATTGAGAAAATCATCACGGAAATAGGGGGAGAAGACATGGACGAGATTGTAAATTTTCAGAGAATAGGGGGGTACTTGAAGGGGAGAAACTGACCGATCAAGCCGATTCTCAGGACAGAAACAGTGCGGAACAGGATCCTCCAAGAGAAACCACAGTTGAAAAGCTCGGAAGAGTTCAAGAAGGTGTTCCTAGACAGAGACAGAACACAGAGAGACAGCAGCTGAGGGAGAGGACAAAAAAGCGAAAGGAGCTAGGAAAGGAGACAAGGTTGGAACCAGCAGAGGTCAGTCAGAGCAGAACAGAGCAGCAAGGGCAAGCACACACACAACTGTCCTCAGAACCCCACAACCTATCACACCATCCCAACACACAATACAATCCATACTCACAGCTTCCACCCAACCCCCAACCATAGAATCCCACAGTATGCTACCAGGTCTCCCAACCCCACAGGCCCCCCAAACCACAGTGTTGGAAAGGAAACTGAAGGTATGGTATACAAACGCTGATGGAATAACAAACAAGTGGGAGGAATGGCACGAAATAGTCAGAGGCATCACCAGACATCATAGCGATCACAGAAACCAAGCTTACAGGTATGATAACAGATGCCATCTTTCCAGCGGGATACCAGATCTTGAGGAAAGACAGAAGGAACAGGGGGGGGTGGAGGAGTGACATTGCTGGAATTTTGATGAGCTGGAGAGAGGAGACAGCGGAGAAGAAAGTGATTGCATAGCGGGAACGCTTCACTCTGGAGGTCCTAAGGTGATAATTGCAGTGATGTATAACCCACCACAGAACAGCAGGAGGCCAAGGCAAGAGTATGACGAGAGCAATAGAGCGATGGTTGGCACACTGGCTGCAGTGGCCAGAAGAGCTCATGCATGCAGGGCAAAGCTCCTGATCATGGGTGACTTTAACCACAAGGAGATCGAATGGGAGAACTTGGAGCCACGGGGGCCAAGATACATGGAGGGCTAAAATGATGGAGGTGGTACTGGAAAACTTCATGTACCAACACGTAAGGGACACTACAAGAGAGAGAGGAGAAGCTGAACCAGCAAGACTGGACTTAGTATTCACCTTGAGTAGTGCAGATATTGAGGACATCACATATGAAAGACCCCTTGGGGCCAGCGATCATGTGGTTTTGAGCTTCGAATACACAGTAGAGCTACAAGTGGAGGGGGAAGCAGGAAGGCCAGGACAAATGAAGCCAAACTACAAGAAAGGGGACTACACAGGAATGAGGAACTTCCTGAATGAGGTTCAGTAAGACAGAACTGGCAGGGAAGCCAGTTAATGAGATGATGGAATATGTAGCAACAATGTGCAAGGAGGCTGAGGAGAGGTTTGTACCCAAGGGTAATAGGAATAATGAAAAAGCCAGGATGAGCCCATGGTTCACCCAAAGATGCAAGGAGGCAAAAACCAAGTGTGCTAGGGAATGGAAGAAATATAGAAGGCAAAGAACTCAGGAGAATAAGGAGAGCAGTCGTAGAACCAGAAACGAATATGCACAGATAAGAAGGGAGGCCCAACGTCAATATGAAAACGACATAGCAGCAAAAGCCAAATCTGACCCGAAGCTGTTATACAGCCACATCATTAAGAAAACAACCGTCAAGGACCAGGTAATCAGGCTAAGGAAGGAAGGAGGAGAGACAACAAGAAATGACAGTGAAGTATGTGAGGAACTCAACAAGAGATTCAAAGAAGTGTTCACAGAGGAGACAGAAGGGGCTCCAGAAAGACGGAGAGGTGGGGTACACCACCATGTGCTGGACACAGTACACACAACCGAGGAAGAAGTGAAGAGGCTTCTGAGTGAGCTAGATACCTCAAAGGCAATGGGGCCAGATAACATCTCCCCATGGGTATTGAGAGAGGGAGCAGAGGCGCTATGTGTACCCCTAACAACAATATTCAATACATCTATCGAAACAGGGAGATTGCCTGAGGCATGGAAGACAGCAAATGTGGTCCCAATCTTTAAAAAAGGAGACAGACATGAAGCACTAAACTACAGACCAGTGTCACTGACATGTATAGCATGCAAAATCATGGAAAAGATTGTCAGGAGAAGAATGGTGGAACATCTAGAAAGGAATGATCTCATCACCAGCAGCCAACATGGTTTCAGAGACGGGAAATCCTGAGTCACAAACCTACTGGAGTTCTATGACATGGTGACAGCAGTATGACAAGAGAGAGTGGGGTGGGTGGATTGCATTTTCTTGGACTGCAAGAAGGCGCTTGACTCGGTACCACACAAGAGAATAGTGCAAAAACTGGAGGACCAAGCAGGGATAACAGGGAAGGCACTGCAATGGATCAGGGAATACTTGTCAGGAAGACAGCAGCGAGTAATGGTACGTGGCGAGGTGTCAGAGTGGGCACCTGTGACCAGCGGGGTCCCACAGGGGTCAGTCCTAGGACCAGTGCTGTTTCTAGTATTTGTGAACGACATGACGGAAGGAATAAACTCCGAGGTGTCCCTGTTTGCAGATGACGTGAAGTTGATGAGAAGAATTCATTCGATCGAAGACCAGGCAGAAATACAAAGGGATCTGGACAGGCTGCAGACCTGGTCCAGCAACTGGCTTCTGGAGTTCAATCCCACCAAGTGCAAAGTCATGAGGATTGGGGAAGTGCAAAGTCATGAGGATTGGGGAAGTGCAAAGTCATGAGGATTGGGGAAGGGCAAAGAAGACCGCAGACGGAGTACAGTCTAGGGGGCCAGAGATTACAAACATCACTCAAGGAAAAAGATCTTGGGGTGAGTATAACACCAGGCACATCTCCTGAAGCGCACATCAACCAAATAACTGCTGCAGCATATGGGCGCCTAGCAAACCTCAGAACAGCATTCCGACATCTTAATAAGGAATCGTTCAGGACCCTGTGCACCGTGTACGTTAGGCCCATATTGGAGTATGCGGCACCAGTTTGGAACCCACACCTAGCCAATCATGTAAAGAAACTAGTAAAAGTGCAAAGGTTTGCAACAAGACTAGTCCCAGAGTTAAGAGGTATGTCCTATGAGGAGAGGTTAAGGGAAATCAACCTGACGACACTGGAGGACAGGAGAGATAGGGGGGACATGATAACGACTTACAAAATACTGAGAGGAACTGACAAGGTGGACATAGACAGGATGTTCCAGAGACTGGACACAGCAACACGGGGACACAGTTGGAAGCTGAAGACACAGATGAATCAAAGGGATGTTAGAAAGTATTTCTTCAGCCACAGGGTAGTCAGGAAGTGGAATAGTTTGGGAAGCGATGTAGTGGAGGCAGGATCCATACATAGCTTTAAGCAGAGGTACGATGAAGCTCATGGTTCAGGGAGAGTGACCTAGTAGCGACCAGTGAAGAGGCGGGGCCAGGAGCTTGGACTCGACCCCTGCAACCTCAACTAGGTGAGTACAACTAGGTGAGTACACACACATACACACACGGGGCCAGGAGCTGTGACTCGACCCCTGCAACCACAACTAGGTAAGTACACACACAAACGCGCACACGGGCCAGGAGCTGTGACTCGACACCTGCAACCACAACTAGGAGGATACAGGGACCATGTGGAGACATAATCGCCAAGTACAATATAATTAAAAAGAACTTTCTAGGGGGTCCCACTGAAAAGCTGTGTTCGAAAGATGAAAAAAAAAGAAAATTAAAGACGCTAACAAGCCACAAAATGTAAAGAAACATTTATTAAATTTAAAATATTCACGTAAAATGGAATGACAAGAGGAAAGTGGTGGAGGGAGCCACCACACACACCTTTAAAGGTAAAGATGACGTGGTACACGAGCCTGGGAACCTGAGAGGCAGGTCGTAACTGCTTTCTGATCTGCAAGGTTCTCTAAGTTATTCAGTCACAAAAGTTTTTCATGAAATGTTTTAGCAAACTGCATTTCCTGGGAGTTCATGAATGCCTTTGACAGAATTACCCGAGAAAGATTACTAGAATTATCCGTGAAAGACTACCAGAATTACCCCGGAAAGACTGGTAGATTATTACGGATGATATATCAATGACAAACTATCGAAAAGGACGAATTATTTCATGCTTTTACAGCAAATGCGAACATTTATAAGAAAAATCTTTATATATATGCAAAACAACCACTGTGAAAGAGTAGTGAAATTCCAAGCGCTTTCGTGACTACTCACATTGTCAAGGAACTATGAAAGTAATACATCAAAGGAAGGCAATTAAAGGGTTTAGACTACACCTCACAGTCAACCCCCACAACAAAGAAACACCTGACGCTCGACAATACCGGACTCATAAGAAAAGAGGAACACTGCAGTAGGTCCGCTGGTCTAACTAGACCTACTGCAGTGTTCCTTTTTTCTTATGAGTCCGGTATTGTCGCGCGTCAGGTGTTTCTTTGTTATTGGAGTTGTCTGTGAGGTGTAGTCTAAGCCCTTTAATTGCCTTCCTTTGATGTATTACTTTCATAGTTCCTTGACGATGCGAGTAGTCACGAAAGCGCTTGGAATTTCACTACTCTTTCACAGTGGTTGTTTTGCATATTTTAAAATCACGTGATTACTGTGATCTTATTACATATATATATATATATATATATATATATATATATATATATATATATATATATATATATATATATATATATATATATATATATATATTATATGAAAATTACAAGAGCAGGGTGATAAAAAGTATTATTACTTGCCCCACTAATGTTGATCATATAAATTACTTGCCTGAGGGGCAATTAAAAATTATGTGAATATCCAGCAAATAATGCAAAAATATCGTGAAAAAGTTACTACTGCAAATTCCATCCAAAAGACATTACTTGAGGCAATGGAGAGAAGGATAATGAAAAAAATGAAGAAAATTGACACGTAAGGAAGATAAGAGAAAGATAACAGAACATACACACACAAACATGTATTGTGTAATGATGCATTCAAAAGTCTGATAAAGAGGGGAAATAGAGGAGTTACCGAAATTAAAAAAAAGATTTTCACTTGAAGATGACATAGGAAATCACGCCAACTAGCCGCAGGGTGACCGGACATCGCTGGTCACAGCTTGTTAACGATGATCATGAATATAAACAGAAAGCAACTTCAAGAAGAAAAGTGAGGAAAATCAAAATAATATATTATTACAATGAAAGAACAATTGTTTGCAGAACATGGTCAAACAGCGCTGTTTACTTATTTGTTCTTTTGTGAAAAAGGAACATCAAGAAATGGAAAATATTTGACGTCGATTAGGCAGGAAAATGGAAGTCACTCACTCAGTGACATTCATAGTGAAGTTATCACTGTCGTTTGGAAATAATGCCAGGCATAATTCCACTGGAAGGGCAATAACCAACTCCAATGAACCTCAGTTAGTTTAACTTTTAAATGAACATGAGAATTCCAGACTAGTACTGATTGAACCCACCATAAATCTGATTTAATTTACTCTATACAATACATGATTGTTGATGATAATGATTGCTTTGGAAAAATTTGCTACGTCAATTTTTTACAGTTTTTTTCAGTAATCAGACCACTTAATATGCATGGTAAAAAAATTATCGTGCAAGTTTATAAAGGCGATTTAATTATATGGATCAATGGTACAGAGGTTATGAAATTTCTGGAACTTTTTAATGAATGACGGTCTAGTCATCACCATTAAAAAAATTCACAATTTAAGGGAGAAGAGAGGCAACATTACTTCTTCTTTAGGTGTTAAAATCTATTTATATATTAATACTATAAGAAACATTTTCAGTTCATATCGTATTTGCTGAATTCCCGACATGGGCAAAACATTTTTAAACTGCATTAACCAACATAAAGAATACAAAGTTATAACTTACGCAAATAAAATAAAAATTTCTTTCAAAGTGGGTTAAATAAATTTGCTCCTCTGGGTCTAGTCAGAAAAAAATATAAATAAACAAAACTTGTTATAATATTGGTGACGCCTGCACTCGTGAAAATTACAATATCACATTTTATCCACAATATATAGGGATGAAAAAACTCCACTACACGAAAATAATTGTTTTCACACACGGTTTAGTCTGTACATCTGCGTATTAGATTTCCAGTGGAATGGACTATCCAGTTTTCTGCCTTGAGGTTCAAGGTCAGTCCATCATCCATTTTTTACGGTTCGTAAGAATTTTATGTTAATAGTATACAACACCAACAAGTGGATGAATTGGACACACGAGCAGCACTTGTATATCTATATCGTGGAGACGTTCAGCCAACCATTGGTTCTATCAGTCCTTTACAATAATACTTTGGAAGGCAGTATTATGAACAGTTGCTCAGCCTTCAAAGGTATTCAGTCTATCAGTCTTGATTCGTCAAGACTGGTGAATTGACTACTTCCTTTCATGGCAGTAACTGACCACCACCTTTCTTGGCTGAGTGACTGACCACCTCCTTTCATGGCTGAGTGACTGACCACCTCCTTTTATGGCTGAGTGACTGACCACCACCTTTCATGGCTGAGTGACTGACCACCACCTTTCTTGGCTGAGAGACTGACCACCACCTTTCTTGGCTGAGTGACTGACCACCTCCTTTTATGGCTGAGTGACTGACCACCACCTTTCATGGCTGAGTGACTGACCACCACCTTTCTTGGCTGAGAGACTGACCACCACCTTTCTTGGCTGAGTGACTGACCACCACCTTTCTTGGCTAAGTGACTGACCACCTCCTTTTATGGCTGAGTGACTGACCACCTCCTTTTATGGCTGAGTGACTGACCACCTCCTTTTATGGCTGAGTGACTGACCACCTCCTTTTATGGCTGAGTGACTGACCACCTCCTTTTATGGCTGAGTGACTGACCACCTCCTTTTATGGCTGAGTGACTGACCACCACCTTTCATGGCTGAGTGACTGACCACCACCTTTCATGGCTGAGTGACTGACCACCTCCTTTCATGGCTGACTGACTGACCACCTCCTTTTATGGCTGAGTGACTGACCACCTCCTTTTATGGCTGAGTGACTGACCACCTCCTTTCATGGCTGAGTGACTGACCACCTCCTTTCATGGCTGAGTGACTGACCACCTCCTTTCATGGCTGAGTGACTGACCACCTCCTTTCATGGCTGAGTGACTGACCACCTCCTTTCATGGCTGAGTGACTGACCACCACCTTTCATGGCTGAGTGACTGACCACCACCTTTCATGGCTGAGTGACTGACCACCACCTTTCATGGCTGAGTGACTGACCACCACCTTTCATGGCTGAGTGACTGACCACCACCTTTCATGGCTGAGTGACTGACCACCACCTTTCATGGCTGAGTGACTGACCACCACCTTTCATGGCTGACTGACTGACCACCACCTTTCATGGCTGACTGACTGACCACCACCTTTCATGGCTGACTGACTGACCACCTCCTTTCATGGCTGAGTGACTGAACACCTCCTTTCATGGCTGAGTGAACACATCCTTTCATGTCTGAATGACTGACCACCACCTTCCATGGCTGAGTGACTGACCACCACCTTTCATGACTGAGTGACTGACCACCTCCTTTCATGACTGAGTGACTGACCACCTCCTTTCATGGCTGAGTGGCTGACCACCTTTCATGCCTGAATAACTGACCACCCTTCATGCCTGAATGACTGACCACCCTTCATGCCTGAATGACTGACAACCCTTCACGCCTGAATGACTGACCACCCTTCATGCCTGAATGACTGACCACCCTTCATGCCTGAATGACTGACCACCCTTCATGCCTGAATGACTGACCACCCTTCATGCCTGAATGACTGACCACCCTTCATGCCTGAATGACTGACCACCCTTAATGCCTGAATGACTGACCACTCTTCATGCCTGAATGACTGACCACCCTTCATGCCTGAATGACTGACCACCCTTCATGCCTGAATGACTGACCACCCTTCATGCCTGAATGACTGACCACCCTTCATGTCTGAATGACTGACCACCCTTCATGCCTCAATGACTGACCACCCTTGATGCCTGAATGACTGACCACCCTTCATGCCTGAATGACTGACCACCCTTCATGCCTGAATGACTGACCACCCTTCATGCCTGAATGACTGACCACCCTTCATGCCTGAATGACTGACCACCTTTCATGCCTGAATGACTGACCACCCTTCATGCCTGAATGACTGACCACCTTTCATGGCTGAGTGACTGACCACCTCCTTTCATGGCTGAGTGGCTGACCACCTTTCATGTCTGAATGACTGACCACCCTTCATGGCTGAGTGACTGATCACCTTTCATGCCTGAATGACTGACCACCCTTCATGCCTGAATGACTGACCACCCTTCATGCCTGAATGACTGACCACCCTTCATGCCTGAATGACTGACCACCCTTCATGCCTGAATGACTGACCACCCTTCATGCCTGAATGACTGACCACCCTTCATGCCTGAATGACTGACCACCCTTCATGCCTGAATGACTGACCACCCTTCATGCCTGAATGACTGACCATCCTTCACGCCTGAATGACTGACCACCCTTCATGCCTGAATGACTGACCACCCTTCATGCCTGAATGACTGACCACCCTTCATGCCTGAATGACTGACCACCCTTCATGCCTGAATGACTGACCACCCTTCATGCCTGAATGACTGACCACCCTTCATGCCTGAATGACTGACCACCCTTCATGCCTGAATGACTGACCACCCTTCATGCCTGAATGACTGACCACCCTTCATGCCTGAATGACTGACCACCCTTCATGCCTCAATGACTGACCACCCTTCATGCCTGAATGACTGACCACCCTTCATGCCTGAATGACTGACCACCCTTCATGCCTGAATGACTGACCACCCTTCATGCCTCAATGACTGACCACCCTTCATGCCTGAATGACTGACCACCTTTCATGCCTGAATGACTGACCACCCTTCATGCCTGAATGACTGACCACCTTTCATGCCTGAATGACTGACCACCCTTCATGCCTGAATGACTGACCACCCTTCATGCCTGAATGACTGACCACCCTTCATGCCTGAATGACTGACCACCCTTCATGCCTGAATGACTGACCACCCTTCATGCCTGAATGACTGACCACCCTTCATGCCTGAATGACTGACCACCCTTCATGCCTGAATGACTGACCACCCTTCATGCCTGAATGACTGACCACCCTTCATGCCTGAATGACTGACCACCCTTCATGCCTGAATGACTGACCACCTTTCATGCCTGAATGACTGACCACCTTTCATGCCTGAATGACTGACCACCCTTCATGCCTGAATGACTGACCACCCTTCATGCCTGAATGACTGACCACCCTTCATGCCTGAATGACTGACCACCCTTCATGCCTGAATGACTGACCACCTTTCATGCCTGAATGACTGACCACCTTTCATGCCTGAATGACTGACCACCCTTCATGCCTGAATGACTGACCACCTTTCATGCCTGAATGACTGACCACCCTTCATGCCTGAATGACTGACCACCTTTCATGCCTGAATGACTGACCACCCTTCATGCCTGAATGACTGACCACCTTTCATGCCTGAATGACTGACCACCTTTCATGCCTGAATGACTGACCACCCTTCATGCCTGAATGACTGACCACCTTTCATGCCTGAATGACTGACCACCCTTCATGCCTGAATGACTGACCACCCTTCATGCCTGAATGACTGACCACCCTTCATGCCTGAATGACTGACCACCCTTCATGCCTGAATGACTGACCACCTTTCATGCCTGAGTGACTGATCACCTCCAACTAATTTTTCATATACGCCGTTTTTAATATTTTTGCATTGGACTGAAAAAGCCATTGTTTGGCGAAACGTCTCGCCAGAGTGCGTAGGAATGTTTTATTCATCTATCGCAAGAAAAAGCACGCTCCAGATTTTAGAATACGCCACCATTATTGTTGCGTAATTGTATGTAAATAGATGTTAATATACGTCATGGTGAAGTAATCTAACCGAAAATGAACATATTGAAAGATTTCTGGAAAAAAATATATAGAGCGTGTTGAAATGCACGAAGGGACAATTTGTTAACTAAAAGACGTTTTAATTAGAGAACAGGTGGCCAAGGTGCAACACAGCCAGGTGATCTTTATCTTATTGTGCTCGTCTTGATTGTTTTATAAATGGTCTACAAAGCTTGCAAATAATCCGCTATCAGATCATTACATTACTACTATTACCAGTGGTGATGGTGGTGGTGGTGGTAGTAGTAACAGTTGTGGTGGTGGTGGAAGCAGTAGTGGTGTTGGTAGTATTGGTGATGGGGGTAGCGGTAGTAGTGGTAGTGGTGTTAGTAGTAGCAGTGGTAAGGTAGTAGTGGTGGTGGTGGTGAATGCATCAGCAGGAGTGGGTGTGTGGGGAGGTCTTGGAGTCACTTGGGGGTAAACTTGGCCACACACTGAGCACAATTACACAACTCAGCCAGTACTAGTTTGTTAACTCTGGCAGGTGAAGGAACGTACATGTCCACCGCTGACAATTTTGAAGCCGGTCACACCAGGCGTTCCATGTTATAAACAAAAACCTCAGAGGACGGGGAGAAAAAAACATTCCCAACAGGAGATTCACTTTTGGTGAATGGTTCCAGCCACGGAACCATTCACCAAAAATTCGCACTTACAAGGGAAACCTTATGACGACGTTTCGGTGTCTCCTGGATACTTGTCAAGTCAGAACTTGATTGTGGTCCTGGACAGACCGAAACGTCGTCATAAGGTTTATAGTTCCGGTGGGCTTAAAGCCTATCAGCTATTCAAAAGGTCATTAATGCTGCATGTTACCTTTTCACTACCTGTTTGTTTCTCTCTCACCCTCTCCCGCTCTCTCTTACTCGCTCTTGCTCTCTCCTCTTGGTCTCGCTCTTTCTCATAGCCGAGGAGCCTCGGGAGGAAGTTTTGGTCTCTCCTGGACCATTGTCAAATCACAACCGAACGAGAAAAGAACAGAGAAGGCCAGAAGACTTATTCTTTATCTTATTAAATACAGATTAATATCTCCCATTGATCAATGCTACACAAATATTATTGGTAATATCGTATTATCGTATTCCCCCCCCCCTGTGTCTCCTTCCCACCCCAAAAAAATGTTTTAAATATTTAGCTTTTCAAATTGAAGGTTTTACATAAAATAATACTTGCAATAATAATAATAATGATTATAATAAAACATATATTTAAGAAAATGTATAGCCGACAAATGGATGAAAAGTGATATAAAGTAACAATGTTTTGCTCTCCTGGAGCGAAACGTCGCTCTAATAAACACTTACGTTCTTTCAAGTTTGTCTCAATCCATGATAATTTGGTGCCACTCCAGCGACAGTGCCTCTCCTACGTCACTGGCACCGAGATACCTGGCCAAGTTGTTAATTGGTGTGTGTTGGCCGAGACACCTGCTGCTTACCTAAGTCTTCCCTTCAAGGGGAAGGCCAGGGGAGGGGGCGGGAGGGTAAAATTTGTTTTTGGTCCAAGGAAGCGGAGCTACCCTGCCTATTCTTATCAAACCAGATTAATCCCCATCTTTTCCATTCCCCAAGGCGCCATGTAACCCTTAGTCTTCCATACAATAATTAATAATAAAAATTAATAATAATCTGAATTCTGACATTCCTAACTTTTAGTCTTATAAAAGTGTGTGTGTGTGTGTGTGTGTGTGAGTGTGCAAAATCTAAATTCGCACACTTCTATGATATATTTTGAAGGATTTTTGTTTTATCGCCTGTCGTCACATACGTCATCAACGTTGTGTATCACGCGCTGACGCAGTAGTACAAACATTCTTACGTACTTAGTGATATAATAACGATCAACACACTTGAACTCCATCGAGTACAACTGAGAGTGCGCACACAGCCCTTTTCCAATTCCCCGAATTTATTACAACAAACTGGTATAACGTATAATGCAGTTTTCTGCCTATAATTGGGTAATTATCGTAACGTGAAGTTCCCTGGCAGCTGGACTGGGCGTGATGGTTCCATGATATAGTCTCCCCCTGCTTCCTGGATATCCCGCCTGTTAAGTAAAGAACGGAAAGAGTGAGGGTTTGAACCCACGGCACGTGAATCCTAAAACAGAGGCCGGTGCGTAAACCACTCGGCAGCTGGTCTGTGAAGGGTTGTGCTCTCCAAATATAAGTAGCTAACAATAAATCCCCATTATGTTAGAACAAATGATGACATCGGAAAAGGCCCCCGGGATTTGTTGGACCGTACGTGACATAAACTGCTGCGCATGTTGAGCGTACACAGATTAGATTGCTGTGAAGCTGTGAAAATTTTTTTTTCGTTCAGATATTATAAGCACAACACTGCATTTTTATATGTTACTGCTTTATTAAAAAATGAAATCGAAAACAAAAGAGCTTGTGGAAAGACTGTACATCTATTTGCATAAGACTGCTTAGTTTACTGTTGTTGATATGCAAAGGTTAAACTACCAACCTTTGTCATATAACACAGTTCACTGAAGCGGCATGCTTGCCTACCTGTGCAGTCACCTGCTCTGTAAACGGGTATTTTGGTGTATTGCTGATCAGCACAGTTGACGATGAATATTTTTGGTCATGACAATACGAATTCTAGCTTTTGTTTAAGAATATTTTCAATGATTATAAGTGCAACTCTGAGGATATAATTTGTAGAATGTATCAAGAAATACTGAAGTGATCGTTATACCGTGTTGCGAATTTCAGTTATTTTTTTTATTATTGAAGTATTTATTTCAATATACACAGAAATTCATTAACCTCTGGAATCTTTTGGTTACGTAAATTATCACCATCACCACCTTATTCTTTTCTTCCTTCTCTTCTTCCTCCCCCTCTACCTCATTTTAAAATTTTAACACGTGAGGAACAGGATGCTGACAGGTTCGATCCGAGGAAGAAAACAGGGAACCATACGTTTACTAAACTTCTTAAACTGTTTGCAGGATACACACACACACACACACTGACTGTCTTCGCTCGTTTCACTTTTTCTCTTCATTCATGTAAAGCCAGTGTCCATAATCTTCCAGACCAGATAACATCTGCGGCGAGATGAACCAGACGAAGAGATCTGTCTAAATGTTCCTCCAAGACTATTTCTCCTGTTCTCTAGAATTAGTAGGAAGATGTAACGCTGCCGTCAACATAAATGAAAACACAATTATGCGGACCATTAATAATAATAATAATAAGTTGGGATTTTATCCTTTTTGCTTGCTTGTTCTTTCGAGAAATTCACAAACGCCCAAAAATTAAGCCATAAATACTGCTACCATAAAAAAGAATACTAAAACTTATATTCAAGCCAAAAATTGGAGAACATTTCGCTCTACTTACAACAAAACCTTGTCCTTATGAAGGCCTTTTTCTTCATACTTTTGTCCTCAAACAAATGTTCTCAAGAGCTTCCCCACAGCGAAGTAATTAAATCCTTCATCGTCTTTTTTTGCAACATATCACAAGACGTCGAAACTAAAGTTTCACTGCTAATAATCCGAGTTAATAACCTCGCTATAATACAACTTTAGTCATGAACGAGGCGTTAATAGACGACGTAGAAAAACATTCTGGCAATTGCCAAGGCTGGTTCAGGCCAACAAGGAGTTCAGAAGGTTGCGAAATTTTGTTTAAATATGACGTGACATTAAAGTTCTTGGCAGAGATGTGCTGGATCATACATATCTTGTGATGGTTAAGAACAATTGTATTCTACTCAAGAAGCCTGAAGTTGGCGAAACGTTTTGATGTTGCAGAAACGTCTCATCATCTGGTCGGTGTTGTGAATGAACAATAATACGGCAGTTACCAAAAGGTTCCAGAGGAAATATAAAATTAGCTCTAAAAATTTAGTTATTCCTTATATCATCCTTCACAAGATTGTCTTTCACATTTAATGCTGGGTTGACATAGTTACCTCCCCACAACATGATCAACTCTCACCCCAACATGGTTATCTACCCATATGACCTACTTTCATCCCAGCATGGTTACGTCCCCTGAAGAACCTACTCCCACCCCGTACATGGTTACCTCCCCACAACAACCTACTCCCACCCCGTACATGGTTACCTCCCCACAAGAACCTACTCCCACCCCCAACATGGATATTTCTCCACAACATTTGCTATTTGAAAATATCCTTCTTGTCATCCCCATCATTCTCCTCCCCTGCTCCCTTTATATCATGCAACTCTTCCTCCACTCTCCTTCGCTCCTCCTCCATCCCTCCCTCACTACTCCTATTTCCCATCCAATCATATTCCTTTTTGCATACCTCTCCTGTCTCTTCCACTCATCTTCCATCACTGTTAACTTCTCCTCCTCTCCCTTTATCCCCCTTCGCTGTCTTTGTTCTACCGCACTTTCTCCTCTTTCCCTTGTTTTTTCCTCTTCTTCCTCGTTCTCTTCCTTTGCCTTTCGCTACTCTCCCCTTTTTTCCCTAACTAATCTTCCTCTTTTCGCTCCGTCATTTCTTTCTCCGCTACTTTCTCCTCCCTAACCCTCCTCTTCATCATCTTCCCTTAGACTGTTTCTCTACCTCACGCTCCCTCCCTCCCTCCCTTCCCCCCTCCCTCCCTTTCTCCCTCTCTCCGCCTCAATGTCCTCTTCCCTCCCCTAGTTAATTTCTTCTTCATTTTCTATCTCTATCTCCTGTTTCTCGCTCTTTCAGATTCCCTCGGTCTTGCTCTCTCCACCCCTTTTCAAGCTCCCTCTCCTTGCTTTCTCCGTCACCTTCTCCCCTTCTCACTCCCCGATCGCCCTCCTTTCCCTTCTCCTGCACTGTCACATTTACTCTCCCTCCCGCAGCCCCGTCCCACTCCACCTCACTCCTATAACCCGCTTCCCCTCCCGCTCCCCTCCCCCTCCCCTCCCCCTCCCCCTCCCCTCCCTCTCCCCTCCCGCTCCCCTCCCCCTCCCCTCCCCCTCCCCCTCCCCTCCCCTCCCTCTCCCCTCGAATAAAACTCCGTACCTTCCTAGCTAAATCGTCCTCTGGTTCCATTATTTTTTGTCAAAAGAATCGCACCAAATTACTAGATTATGTTCTTTATTACTTCTAATTAATGTTTGGGTAAGAAATTCATTTGGCCAAGCAGAACGTCTGCTCTGGTAATGCCTCGTTAATTACCGCTATTATTTACCCATCAGGTAAATTCTACAAATGCTGTGTTATGAATGTTTTTCCCCGTGATTGTAGGCGTTCAAGTGAACGAGGAACTTCTGTGGGATAACGCTGGTAAATAAAAGAATGATTACCTTCGTATATTTTAATTAAGCGAATAGCTGGACTGGAGTCCTGGAGGTGGGAAGTACAATGCCCGAACTCTAAAGGAGAGGTTTGGGATATCTACTGTTGAGAGTGACATCTAAATTGTTGGATCTGCGTGCCTCTGGCAAGACAGTGATAGTGTGAATGATGGTGAATGTTTTTTTTTTTTTTCGGGTCGCTCTGCCTAGGTGTTAGACAACCAGCGTGTTATTTTTTTTCAGTTAAGTCGCAAGATAATTATCTAATAAAATGGTTCGTGACATTCCAAACTTGATATCCCTTCAAAAGGGATGCCCTCAGGCCGGTGAAGTGTCACTGAACTTAGAGCTATCTCATCCTCTCCCATGGTGACACCTGATTGAACCTCATTCCCCTGTGGTTTAGCACTTCCCAATGATAAAATATCCAAAGCAGCAACAGCATCCAGATCTGTTATAATGGAATTTAAATTTAGAGAAATATTTCTGTTAATTTGTTACATACTAGTATATCGTCTATGAAAGGAGTTTGTAAATCGCTCAAGTGAAAGTATATATATATATATATATATATATATATATATATATATATATATATATATATATATATATATATATATATATATATATAATATTATTGTGACCACGAACTAGTGGAATTAATCAATAACAACACTGCACTAGCCAAGGACTCGAACCCATGTTGCTTTGGCCTGCCTCATAGTGGGCGAAAACACATGACGCCCTTATTCACTGAACCATACGATCCTTAAAAGTAGGGCATCCAGCGGAACTGGATGTGGTACTCCCTACCCAAGCACACACGATGGTGTGGATGACTCTAGGCTAATTTCATTCTAGTCCCTGTTTGGTGCACTAGTTCAACGAACAAGTGGAATTCGAGTCCTTGGCTAGTATTCCTTCAGTCATAGAGTTGTCAGGAAGTGGAATATCCTAGAAAATGACGTAGTGGAGGCAGGAACCATACATAGTTTTAAGATGAGGGTTGATAAAGCTCATGGAGCAGGGAGAGAGAAGACATAGTAGCAGTCAGTGAAGAGGCGAGGCCAGGAGCTATGAATCGACCCCTGCAACCACAAATAGGTGAGTACACACACACACACACATTTTCTTGGACTGCAAGAAGGCGTTTGACACAGTTCCACACAAGAGATTGGTGCAAAAACTGGAGGACCAAGCAGGGATAACAGGGAAGGCACTACAATGGATCAGGGAATACTTGTCAGGAAGACAGCAGCGAGTCATGGTACGTGGCGAGGTGTCAGAGTGGGCACCTGTGACCAGCGGGGTCCCGCAGGGGTCAGTCCTAGGACCAGTGCTGTTTCTGGTATTTGTGAACGACATGACGGAAGGAATAGACTCTGAGGTGTCCCTGTTTGCAGATGACGTGAAGTTGATGAGAAGAATACACTCGATCGAAGACCAGGCAGAACTACAAAGGGATCTGGACAGGCTGCAGACCTGGTCCAGCAATTGGCTCCTGGAGTTCAATCCCACCAAGTGCAAAGTCATGAAGATTGGGGAAGGGTAAAGAAGGCCGCAGACGGAGTACAGTCTAGGGGGTCAGAGACTACAAACCTCACTCAAGGAAAAAGATCTTGGGGTGAGTATAACACCAGGCACATCTCCTGAAGCGCACATCAACCAAATAACTGCTGCAGCATATGGGCGCCTAGCAAACCTCAGAACAGCATTCCGACATCTTAATAAGGAATCGTTCAGGACCCTGTACACCGTATACGTTAGGCCCATATTGGAGTATGCGGCACCAGTTTGGAACCCACACCTAGCCAAGCACGTAAAGAAACTAGAGAAAGTGCAAAGGTTTGCAACAAGACTAGTCCCAGAGCTAAGAGGTATGTCCTACGAGGAGAGGTTGAGGGAAATCAACCTGACGACACTGGAGGACAGGAGAGATAGGGGGGACATGATAACGACATACAAAATACTGAGAGGAATTGACAAGGTGGACAAAGACAGGATGTTCCAGAGATTGGACACAGTAACAAGGCGACACAGTTGGAAGCTGAAGACACAGATGAATCACAGGGATGTTAGGAAGTATTTCTTCAGCCACAGAGTAGTCAGTAAGTGGAATAGTTTGGGAAGCGATGTAGTGGAGGCAGGATCCATACATAGCTTTAAGCAGAGGTATGATAAAGCTCACGGCTCAGGGAGAGTGACCTAGTAGCGATCAGTGAAGAGGCGGGGCCAGGAGCTCGGACTCGACCCCCGCAACCTCAACTAGGTGAGTACAACTAGGTGAGTACGTACACACACACACACACACACACACACACACACACACACACACACACACACACACACACACACACACGCACGCGCGCGCGCACACACACGCGCGCGCGCGCAGAAATTATTTTTATATATATATATATATATATATATATATATATATATATATATATATATATATATATATATATATTATATATATATATATATATATATATTTGTGTGTGTGTACTCACCTATTTGTACTCACCTATTTGTGGTTGCAGGGGCCGAGTCTTAGCTCCTGGCCCCGCCTCTTCACCGGTTGCTACTGGGCCCTATCTCTCCCCGCTCCATGAGCTTTATCAAACCTCGTCTTAAAACTGTGTATTGTTCCTGCCTCCACTACGTCATTTTCTAGGCTATTCCACTGCCTGACAACTCTATGACTGAAGAAATACTTCCTAATATCTCTCTGACTCATTTGTGTCTTCAACTTCCAATTGTGGCCTCTTGTTTCTGTGTCCCCTCCCTGGAACATCATGCCTTTGTCCACCTTGTCTATTCCACGCAGTATTTTATATGTCGTTATCATGTCTCCCCTGACCCTCCTGTCCTCCAGTGTCGTCAGGCCGATTTCCCTTAATCTTTCTTCATAGGACATTCCCCTTAGCTCTGGAACTAACCTTGTCGCAAACCTTTGTACTTTCTCTAGTTTCTTGACGTGCTTTATCAAGTGCGGGTTCCAAACAGGTGCTGCATACTCCAGTATGGGCCTGACATACACGGTGTACAGTGTCTTGAACGATTCCTTACTAAGGTATCGGAATGCTGTTCTCAGGTTTGCCAGGCGCCCAAATGCTGCAGCAGTTATCTGATTGATGTGTGCTTCCGGAGACATGCTCGGTGTTATACTCACCCCAAGATCTTTCTCCTTGAGTGAGGTTTGCAGTCTTTGGCCACCTAGCCTATACTCTGTCTGTGGTCTTCTGTGCCCTTCCCCTATCTTCATGACTTTGCATTTGGCAGGATTAAATTCGAGAAGCCATTTGCTGGACCAGGTGTCCAGTCTGTCCAGGTCTCTCTGAAGTCCTGCCTGGTCCTCATCAGATTTAATTCTCCTCATTAACTTCACATCATCTGCAAACGGGGACACTTCTGAGTCTAACCCTTCCATCATGTTGTTCACATATACCAAAAATAGCACTGGTCCTAGGACCGACCCCTGTGGGACCCCGCTCGTCACAGGTGCCCACTGTGATACATCATTACATACCATGACTCGTTGTTGCCTCCCTGTCAGGTATTCTCTGATCTATTGCAGTGCCCTTCCTGTTATATGCGCCTGATGCTCTAGCTTCTGCACTAATCTCTTGTGAGGAACTGTGTCAAAGGCCTTCTTGCAGTCCAAGAAGATGCAATCAACCCACCCCTCTCTCTCGTGTCTTACTTCTGTTATTTTATCATAAAACTCCAGAAGGTTTGTGACACAGGATTTGCTTTCCATGAATCCGTGCTGGTTGGCATTTATACTCTTGTTCCGTTCCAGGTGCTCCACCACTCTCCTGATAATCTTCTCCATAACTTTGCATACTATACACGTCAATGACACAGGTCTATAGTTTAGTGCCTCTTTTCTGTCTCCTTTTTTAAAAATGGGAACTACATTTGCCGTCTTCCATACCTCAGGTAGTTGCCCAGTTTCCAGGGACGTGTTGAAGATTGTGGTAAGTGGCACACACAACATATCTGCTCCCTCTCTAAGGACCCAAGGGAAGATGTCCGGTCCCATTGCCTTTGAGGTATCGATGTCCCTTAGCAGTTTCTTCACCTCCTCATCTGTATGTATGTCGTCCAACACTTGTTGGTGTATTTCTTGCTGGTGTCCCCATCTGATCTGTCCCCCCAGAGTCCTTCCTGTCTCTACTGTAAATACTTCCTTAAATCTCGTGTTGAGATCCTCACATACCTCTTGATCGTTTCTTGTGAATTCTCCACCTTCTTTCCTCAACCTTATCACCTGGTCCTTGACTGTTGTCTTCCTCCTAATGTGGCTATACAGCAGTTTCGGGTCAGATTTGACTTTCGATGCTATGTCGTTTTCATACTGTCGCTGGGCCTCCCTCCTTATCTGTGCATACTCGTTTCTGGCTCTTCTACTAATCTCCTTGTTTTCCTGGATCCTATGCCTCCTGTACCTTTTCCATTCTCTGTTGCACTTAGTTTTTGCCTCCCTACACCTTCGGGTAAACCAAGGACTCGTTTTGGTCTTCCTATTATTTCTGTTTCCCTTGGGAACAAACCTTTCCTCTGCCTCCTTGCACTTTGTTGCCACATATTCCATCATCTCGTTTACTGATTTTCCTACCATTTCTCTGTCCCACTGAACCTCCTGCAGGAAGTTTCTCATACCTGTGTAGTCCCACCTTTTATAGTGTGGCCTGTCCCCTTCAGTTCCTGTTACCTTCTCCACTTGTAACTCTACTATATAATGAAAACTCAGAACCACGTGATCGCTAGCTCCAAGGGGCCTCTCGTAAGTGATGTCCTCAATGTCTGAACTGCTCAGGGTGAATACAAGATCCAGTCTTGCTGGCTCATCGTCCCCTCTCTCTCTGGTTGTGTCCCTGACATGTTGATACATGAGGTTTTCAAGTACCACATCCATCATCTTGGCTCTCCATGTTTCGGGACCCCCATGTGGCTCCAGGTTATCCCAGTCGATCTCCCTGTGGTTGAAATCGCCCATTACCAGTAACTTTGCTCTGCTCGAGTGAGCTCTTCTTGCCACCTCAGCCAGTGTCCACCATCACCCTGTTGTTTTCTTCGTACTCCTCTCTTGGCCCCCTGCAGTTCTGTGGTGGGTTATACATCACTCCAATGACTACTTTACGTTCTCCGGACTGAATTGTACCTACAATGTAGTCTTTCTCCAATCATGTCCATGCCTTCCATTTCCTCAAATCCCCATCGGTGTTTTATGAGGAGTGCAACCCCTCCTCCCCTTCTACTCCTTCTATCTTTCCTCAGGATCTGTGTGTGTGTGTGTGTGTGTGTGTGTGTGTGTGTGTGTGTGTGTGTGTGTGTGTGTGTGTGTGTGTGTGTGTGTGCAAAACAACCACTGTGAAAGAACAGAGAAATTCCAAGCGCTTTCGTGACTTCTCACATTATCAAGGAACATTGTTCCTTGATAATGTGAGTAGTCACGAAAGCACTTGGAATTTCTCTATTCTTTCACAGTGGTTGTTTTGCATATTCTGAAATCAACTGTTTACTGTGATCTTATTGCATATATATATATATATATATATTCTTTCTTTCAACACACCGGCCGTATCCCACCGAGGCGGGGTGGCCCAAAAGGAAAAACGAAAGTTTCTCCTTTTACATTTAGTAATATATACAGGAGAAGAGGTTACTAGCCCCTTGCTCCCGGCATTTTAGTTGCCTCTTACAACACGCATGGCTTACGGAGGAAGAATTCTGTTCCACTTCCCCATGGAGATAAGAGGAAATAAACAAGAATAAGAACTAGAAAGAAAATAGAAGAAAACCCAGAGGGGTGTGTATATATGTGCTTGTACATGTATGTGTAGTGTGACCTAAGTGTAAGTAGAAGTAGCAAGACGTACCTGAAATCTTGCATGTTCATGAGACAGAAAAAAGGACACCAGCAATCCTACCATCATGTAAAACAATTACAGGCTTTCGTTTTACACTCACTTGGCAGGACGGTAGTACCTCCCTGGGCGGTTGCTGTCTACCAACCTACTATATATATATATATATAGATATATATATATATATATATATATATATATATATATATTTTTCAACAAGTCGGCCGTCTCCCACCGAGGCAGGGTGACCCAAAAAAAAAGAAAGAAAATCCCCAAAAAGAAAATACTTTCATCATCATTCAACACTTTCACCACACTCACACATTATCACTGCTTTTGCAGAGGTGCTCAGAATACAACAGTTTATTTCCAAACTGCCAATATCCCAAACCCCTCCTTTAAAGTGCAGGCATTGTACTTCCCATTTCCAGGACTCAAGTCCGACTATATGAAAATAACCGGTTTCCCTGAATCCCTTCACTAAATATTACCCTTCTCACACTCCAACAGATCGTCAGGTCCCAAGTATCATTCGTCTCCATTCACTCCTATCTAACACGCTCATGCATGCTTGCTGGAAGTCCAAGCCCCTAACCCACAAAACCTCCTTTACCCCCTCTTTCCAACCCTTTCGAGGACGACCCCTACCCCTCTTTCCTTCCCCTATAGATTTATATGCTTTCCATGTCATTCTACTTTGATCCATTCTCTCTAAATGACCAAACCACCTCAACAACCCCTCTTCTGCCCTCTGACTAATGCTTTTATTAACTCCACACCTTCTAATTTCCACACTCCGAATTTTCTGCATAATATTTACACCACACATTGCCCTTAGACAAGACATCTCCACTGCCTCCAACCGTCTCCTCGCTGCTGCATTTACCACCCAAGCTTCACATCCATATAAGAGTGTTGGTACTACTATACTTTCATACATTCCCTTCTTTGCCTCCATAGATAACGTTTTTTGACTCCACATATACCTCAACGCACCACTCACCTTTTTTCCCTCATCAATTCTATGATTAACCTCATCCTTCATAAATCCATCCGCCGACACGTCAACTCCCAAGTATCTGAAAACATTCACTTCTTCCATACTCCTCCTCCCCAATTTGATATCCAATTTTTCTTTATCTAAATCATTTGATACCCTCATCACCTTACTCTTTTCTATGTTGACTTTCAACTTTCTACCTTTACACACATTCTCAAACTCATCCACTAACCTTTGTAATTTTTCTTTAGAATCTCCCATAAGCACAGTATCATCAGCAAAAAGTAACTGTGTCAATTCCCATTTTGAATTTGATTCCCCATAATTTAATCCCACCCCTCTCCCGAACACCCTAGCATTTACTTCTTTTACAACCCCATCTATAAATATATTAAACAACCATGGTGACATTACACATCCCTGTCTAAGACCTACTTTTACCGGGAAGTATTCTCCCTCTCTTCTACACACCCTAACCTGAGCCTCACTATCCTCATAAAAGCTCTTTACAGCATTTAGTAACTTACCACCTATTCCATATACTTGCAACATCTGCCACATTGCTCCTCTATCCACTCTATCATATGCCTTTTCTAAATCCATAAATGCAATAAAAACTTCCCTACCTTTATCTAAATACTGTTCACATATATGTTTCAATGTAAACACTTGATCTACACATCCCCTACCCACTCTGAAGCCTCCTTGCTCGTCCGCAATTCTACATTCTGTCTTACCTCTAATTCTTTCAATTATAACCCTACCGTATACTTTTCCTGGTATACTCAGTAAACTTATTCCTCTATAATTTTTACAATCTCTTTTGTCCCCTTTCCCTTTATATAAAGGGACTATACATGCTCTCCGCCAATCCCTAGGTACCTTCCCCTCTTTCATACATTTATTAAACAAAAGTACCAACCACTCCAACACTATATCCCCCCCCTGCTTTTAACATTTCTGTCATGATCCCATCAGTTCCAGCTGCTTTACCCCCTTTCATTCTACGTAATGCCTCACGTACCTCCACCACACTTACATTCTGCTCTTCTTCACTCCTAAAAGATGGTATACCTCCCTGGCCAGTGCATGAAATTACCGCCTCCCTTTCTTCCTCAACATTTAAAAGTTCCTCAAAATATTCTCGCCATCTACCTAATACCTCCCTCTCCCCATCTACTAACTCCCCTACTCTGTTTTTAACTGACAAATCCATACTTTCCCTAGGCTTTCTTAACTTGTTTAACTCACTCCAAAATTTTTTCTTATTTTCATTAAAATTTCTTGACAGTGCCTCTCCCACTCTTTCATCTGCTCTCCTTTTGCACTCTCTCACCACTCTCTTCACCTTTCTTTTACTCTCCATATACTCTGCTCTTCTTATAACACTTCTGCTTTGTAAAAACCTCTCGTAAGCTACCTTTTTCTCTTTTATCACACCCTTTACTTCATCATTCCACCAATCACTCCTCTTTCCTCCTGCCCCCACCCTCCTATAACCACAAACTTCTGCCCCACATTCTAATACTGCATTTTATATATATAAAACAATGATCTCTGGCCGAAGGAGACTCGAACCTACGAATCTTGGAACAAGGTACGCAGTGCTATACCATTCTCACCACACTGGACAATACCTTGGCGCCTTTGATCAACATCTAGCAGTGTGCTAGGCGCCAAGGTATTGTCCAGTGTGGCGAGAATGGTATAGCACTGCGTACCTTGTTCCAAGGTTCGTAGGTTCGAGTCTCCTTCGGCCAGAGATCAGTGTTTATGTATATTTCGCCTGCTCTTGCGAATTCCTTGTGTGTGTGTGTATGTATATATATATATATATATATATATATATATATATATATATATATATATATATATATATATATATATATATATATATATATAATGTAATATTGCTCATGAATTTGTATATTTTTATATTTATTGCTGAGCTTCAAGCAGGACAATATTTGCATATATATCATAACAAATCACCTGTGGAACACCTTCATCAATATTTATTTTCGTCTCCTGAAGTTTCAAGCGATACTTCATGGAAGGCAATAAATTACCCTCCAAATATATTGCACTTATTAAAGGATTGCTGAAGAGTTTACAAGGAAGCAGAAGGAAGAAGCTGGTGTGTGGGGAATAGTAGAATAATGTATAACTTATACATTATACATCAATCTTTCTACCAAAAAAACCTACCCACAAAATCGACCTGCCTGCCAAATATTCTGACAGATATTCTAGCTGCCAGAAAATCTTTCAAGGAGCTTAGAATGTCATTTATAAATATTTAGTACTGTTTATAACTATATAATTAACAATTATCCGAAAAAATATGGCGTGTGCACATTGTGGCATACCGATGAACTAAAGCCATCAACACAGTAGTAATTTAACCTTGACCTTATGATTACTTTGAAAATTACATTCCGTATTTACCCCGCCCCTCCAGCAAGAAATATCTGAGAAAAATGGCATATAGGAGAAACAGGACTGAGGTTGAGTGTACGTGAGTATGAATACTAAGAGCTGAGAACAGACTACGTACAGTAGTTGCCGTCGGTCAAGTACGCCATTGTGGACAGTGTATTTCTGCAATTGCAAACTGGTTCTTAGATGTGATAATTATGTGAAGACACTTCTCAGTCAGATCTTACTATGCCAGTTCCACATATGAATTTAATTGAAAGACATTGAATTTCAACACAGTATTTCACTGCCAAGTCAATGTTAATCTTTACAAAATACTAGGTAATTGAATTGTTGATTAACTCTCACCTTGCACATTGCAAGGTGAGAGGATATGACGTAATGATCATATATGCAATACACTCATAATGAAAAGTAGTAGTAGTCTAAGTCCTTTCGCAATCTCTCATATTATCAAGCAATGGACTCGTTCTTGATGGAAATAAATGGTGTAAAATACCGACACAACGTTTGACAACGTTTCGCCCACACAGTGGGCTTTATCAAGTCACAAACAGATCTACTTGGGTAAAAGGTACGTGAGTATTTATAGTATGGAGTCAGGTGGAGAATGCTGAATGTGACAATCTCCTGAGTAGGGTGATAGTCTAGAACATCGGGCAGCTTTAAAAAGGGATTGGATAAGTATATGAGTATTCCTCCATTCTTATGTACTTATGTGGGATAGCGATGAAGAAGTTTCTTGGCAAGAGGTTCAGTTATGTTATAGAAGCTGTTGTTCTGGCTGAAGTTGTTGGATATACAGATGAGTGATGATTCCAGGATTCTTCGGTATTGAGTGTTGTCTTCTGTGGCGATAAGTCTTGCGTTTCTGAAGTTGATCAAATGGTTGTGTGAATTTCGGTGTTGAATACAGGCATTCCTTGAATCGTCCGATCTGCCTGCGTATTAGTGTTCTGAAATACGTGTTTGGAGGTCTCTGGATGTTTCACCGACGTATAATTTACTGCAGTCATTATAAGGGACTGTGTATACCTCTGTAGAGGAATTAAGTTTGTCCTGTCTATTACTCATAGTGTTCTTTATGTTAGTGGATGTGGAGGTAGATACTTGTTTGGCAATGGTGTTGGTGGGGAGGACTATGTATCACTTCTCGGCAGCGTCTTCTCTGGGTATGTTAAAGATGTTTAATGCCCGTCCTTTGCAGTCTCTAATGAAGTGACGAGGATAGTGAAGTTCAGAAAATACTTGTTCAATTAGAGAGCATTCTTCCTCAAGAAACTCACTGCTGCAGATTCTGAGTGCACGCAAGAAGAAGCCTATAATTACACCACGTTCAGTTTTGGTGTCGTGGTGAGAGTAGAAGTGATGAAGATCGTGTTGGTTGGTAGGTTTTCTACAGACTTTAAAACGAAGTTCATGGTCAGCTTTGCAGAGAACATCATCCATAGCCCATATCAAGTGAAAGTATAATATATATATATATATATATATATATATATATATATATATATATATATATATATATATAATGAAAAAATCGCAAACATGCGGCACAAGATGGAAAAACAACTACGGGAGTAGTTGGAAGATAGCTCTAGGCCTTTCGTGTTACAATCAACACATCAGGAGCTTGCAATTTTGCTGAAATCAGTTGGAAATCCAGGTAGAAACGCTTCTCCCTGGACTGCCTACTCATTTCTGCAACACTGCAAGCTCCTGATGTGCTGACTGCAACATGATAGGCCTAGACCTATTTTTCAACTTTCCCCGTGGTTGTTTTGCATATATGTCGTTCCGAATAGGTAAAACTGGTCAATTAGCAAGAACTCGTTTAAAATTAAGTCCTTTCTAAAATTTTCTCTCATACGTTTCATGATATACTTTTACATGTTAATGTAAAAATTAATAATTTTGTACGAAAAAAAAAAACTTAGAAAACTTACCTAACCTTATTATAACAAGCGCAATTTAATTTAACCTAATTCAGCTAAATACATTTTAGATAAGTTTATAATAATTTAATAATAAACAAACAAATTCAAGCATATTTTTTTCCCTATGTTCAGAATGATGTTTGCGAAATTACTGCATACACAAATTTTCGCTTGCCTTATTTGGCAAGAAGAGCGTTGCTATTTAAATCAAAATCGCAAGTTTTACCTATTCGGCACGATATATATATATATATATATATATATATATATATATATATATATATATATATATATATATATATATATATATATATATAATATGTATATATACATGTATATACATGAGAGAGAGAGTGAGAGAGGAGAATAACGTTGGCAGAGTTAGGAGATTAGGTCGAATGATTTCCAATTTATAATAAAAAATCAGTATTCCTGAGAGGACACACTGCGGACCTTAAAGGCATAATAGCCCCAATTTACTTAGTTGTAAACCCATGGCCAAAAATGACTCCCCTCAAAATTTTACGCATTTTCTTTATTCTTCAGCATAAAAGGATAATGAAAGCCTTTGGGAAGACCTCGTTAAAGGAGATGTGCTTCGGGCGAAACTGACTTGGAGAAACTTCGTGTATTCTCGAAACGTAGTGATATTATTACCTAGAGTCTACCTGGAGGATATTCCCGGGGGTCAACGCCCCCCGGTGGATCAGGGCCTGATCAACCAGGCTGTTACTGCTGGCCGCACGTAGTCCAACGTACGAACCACAGCCCGGTTGATCCGGCACAGACTTTAAGTATCTGTCCAGCTCCCTTTTGAAGGCAGCCAGGGGCCTATTGGTAATTCCCTTTATGCATGGTGGGAGGCTGTTGAACAGCCTTTAGCCCCGGACACTAATAGTGTTTCTCTTATTGTACCAATGGCTCCCCTACTTTTCATTGGGGTTATTTTGCACCGTCTACCAAGTCTTTTACTTTTGTAGAGAGTGATTTCTGTGTGAAGATTCGAGACCATCCATTTTTGGATTTTCTAAGTGTAAATTATGATGCATCTCTCTTGCTTGCTTTCCAACGAGCACAAGTCAAGTGCTTCCAAGCGTTCCCAGTAGTTAAGATGTTTGTTAGAACTTACATGTGCAGTAAAGGTTCTCTGTATATTCTCTAGATCTGAAATTTCACCTTCTTTGAACGGAGATGTTAATGTGCAGCAAAATTCCAGCCTAGAGAGAGCAAGGGATTCGAAAAGGATCACCATCGGCTTGGCGTCTCTTGTTTTGAATGTTCTCATTATCCATCCTATCATTTTCTTTGCAGTTGTGATCGTGGCACTGTTGTGATCCTTGAAAGTGAGATCCTCAGACATTACCACTCCCAGGTCCTTCGCATTGTTTTTCCGTTCTGTTGTATGATCAGAGTTTGTTGTAGACTCGTTTCTAGTTAACGGAGTAGTTCGAATTTATCTTCACTGAACATCATATTGTTTTCTTTTGCCCATTGGAAAACTTGGGTTTCATCTTCATGGAGGTTAACGGTGTCCTCAATAGATGACAGTCTCATGCAGATCCTAGTATCGTCTGCAGAGGAAGACACGGTGATGTGGATTACGTCTGTCTGTGTCTATGAGGATGAGGAACAGGATGGGGGCGAGTACTGTGCCTTTTGGAAGAGAGATTTTCACTATGGCAGTTTCCGATTTAACTCTGTTGATCACTAGTCTCTGTGTTTGATTGGTTATAAAGTTGAAGATCCATCTCCCCACTTTGCCAGTTATTCCTTCTGCACGTATTTTGTGTGCTGTTACGCCATGATCGCACTTATCAAGGCTTTTCCAGAGCCTATGTACATTACATCTCAATTCTGTTTTGATTCCAGTGTATCCAAGACTATATCATAGTGATCCAGTAGTTGCGAGAGGCAGGAGCGACCTGCTCTGAACCCATGTTACCCTGGATTCCGCAGTTTTGGGGAATCCAAGTGGTTTGCAACAGTGATTCTTAGCACTCAAAGATTTTTATAATGTGGGACGTTCGACCTATTGGTCTATAGTTCTTAGCTAATATTTGTGCCACCTTTATGGAGTGGGGCTATATCCTTTGTTTAAAGTGACTGTGGAATTTCACCCATGTCTAAGCTCTTCATAGTATACTTAGGGCATGCGAAAGGGGCTTCTTGCAGTTCTTAATGAACACAGAGTTCCACGAGTCTGGGCCTGGGGCTGAGTGCATGGGCATGTTGCCAATGGCTTTCTCAAAGTCTATCGGAGTTTGGATAATGTCGGAAATCTGGCGTACAATGATGGAGTTTTGAGGCTCATCCATGAAAAACTCATTTGGATTGTCGATCAGACTGATTAGTGGTTCCCTAAACACAGAGTTGTATTGGGATTTCAGTATCATACTCATTTCTGTCATCTGTGTAAGTCCCATCTTGTCTGAGCAAGGGCCTGATACTTGATGTGGTATTTACCTTGTTTTTGGCATATGAAAAGAAATATGTCGAATTTCTTTAAATTTCAGTAATCGCTTTTAGCTCCTGTCTCTCCTGGGTCCTGTAAGAGTCCTTTATCTTAAGTTCGACACTTTCCACTTCCCTGGTCAGCGTTTCCTTCCGTGTATCAGTTAATCTAGCGTTCTTGAAGAGCTCAGTGATTCTTCGTCGTCTTCTGTAGAGGGAGCGTCTTTCTCCAGTTTACTTCTCTTCTTCTTTCTTGGGGAAATGTGCCTTGAATATACTTCAGCTGCCAGGAAGTTGATCCTTTCAAGTCACTGGTTTGGACTCATGTTATTTAAGATATCTTCCCAACATGTTTTATTTAAGACATGGTTTAACTGGTCCCAGTTGATGTTCTTGTTCTTGAAGTTGTATTTGGTGAAGACACTTTCACAGCTACGTGCATTTTGCTGATCAGGACTCCTGCGCATGTAGGTCTGAACTTCGATTATATTGTTATCGGAATTAGTTGTTTTTGATATTATGTCTCTTACCAGGTCCTCATTGTTTGTGAAGATAAGGTCAAGTGTGTTTTCCAGTCTTGCTGGCTCCACTGTCTGCTGGCTTAGGGTGTGTTTATGGCAGATATTTAGTAGCTCATGTGTGTGTGTGTGTGTGTGTGACCTTTCATCTGCGCTGCCTCCAGGGATTGTTTCTGTTATAACATTTGCTACATTCTTTCATTTTGTATGCCTTAGGTTGAAATCACCAAGCAGTAAGATGTTTGGGGATGGAGCTGGAAGGTTTTCCAGACAGTAATCAATTTTCAGTAGCTGTTCCTTGAACTGTTCGGAAGTTGCATCTGGTGGCTTGTACACAACAACGAAGACTAGGTTTTGGTTCTCGATCTTTATTGTTAGAACTTCAACTGCATCATTTGTGGTGTTCAGCATCTCCGTACTGATGAGCGACTCTTTGACATACAGGCCATCATCCCCTTGTTGCCTGTTCTTTCTGTCGCATCTAAAACAGTTGTACCCATTTTTCCATCTTTCGTTGTGAAAGTGAACTTTTGTGTGGGTCTCCGTGAAGGCTTTAAACATCTCATTTAACTCTAGAAGTCCACTGATAAAAGGTATTTTGTTGTTGGTGGATGGCTTAAGGCCCTGTATATTAGCAGATATAAACGAGGTTGTATTACGTGTTTGTTGGGGAGATTTTGTTATTGGCATCAGTAGTTGTAGTTTTGGAGGGTCATGGGGGGGCACTGAGTATGCCTCCAGTCCAACAAGGCTCCAAGGTGGTGGACTATTTTTGTTATTGACAGTTATTGACAGTTGTGGTCTTGGTTTGTGAAGGGAGAAAAAACTAAAGTGAGGTAAGGAAGTCAGAAGCCGACATTCGTCAGCTGAAAAAAAAAAAAGGCAAAGACCTCACGACTTATCTGTCTCAAATTTGGGTCCTAAAAGATTTTACGATGCAGTTGTCTACTTGTGATGCATAGCCGGGCCTTCTTGACGACTCCCACGGCCCGCTGGTGTGACCCAATAACCCCTGGTGTGACCCCCATATCTGGTGGAGTGACCCTTACATCTAGTGTGCCCCCCCCCACATCTAGTGTAACCTCCATTACTTGTTTGACTCCCCAATATAGTTTCACCGCTCCACATCTTCACCTGGTGTGACCCAACTCATCGGTTAGTGTGACCGTCCATATCTGCAGGTGTGATATGTGTGACCCCGCACATCTGCTGGTGTGGCCGTGGCACTCGCTGGTGTTCTCCACATTGGTATTATTCCCAACACCATCTGGTGTGATGCTGCTAAACACACCCTCACAAATGCCTACTTGCAATTGATTTTCCTCCTTCCTTTTTGTGCTACATTGATGTGTATGTACCGGACAGAGGATCGAGCCTCCACTATGCCTTTCGAAACGATTCGCTTTGCATAAAAGTAGTCCAGTACAAGAACTCATTTTCTATCTCCTAATCTATTTGAGGTGAAGACCAGGTCCAGTCTTGCTGGTTCGTCTGTTGTGTCTTTGGTACGGTGGCTTAAAGTCCTCCACCTTCACTTCCTTTAGTTTAACTCTTTACGTTTAATTCTTTTTATTATTATTATTATTATTATTATTATTATTATTATTATTATTGTTGTTGTTATATTGTAATTATCGTATTATTATTATTATTATTTTAATTTTTACTTAAATTTATTTTTATTAATATTTTATTATCTGTTATTACATTATTATTAGGTTCTCTGATTATTTCTTGTTTTCTTCTTCCAACTTTTCTGGTCTTCGGCAGAATTTTCACTTTTAGTCGTATTCGTATGGATAAAAATAACCTAAGAAGCAAGTTCTCGTGTGTGTGCTAGGCTGTTACTACTAGTGTGCTGTGTTTCGAATGTCTTAAGGAAAACTCATTTCTGATATCACTGGCAAGCAAAAACTAGACACTTATATTAATTTAGTAACTTAATATTTCTGCACGCATTTTCTTCAAATTTTTGTATTTCGTAAGTTTGTTAGGTTGACTAATATATGAAATAAAGCTTTCTTTTTGCTGCTTGGCTTTCCTGGCTACTGCTTCGAAGGCTTTTGTAAAATTCCTATTATCTTCAAAGACCAACCTTTGTTCCTCTGTAATAAGTGAGTATGTTATTCAGTGTGTGGGCTCTCCTGCACCTTGCATCTTACCTAGCTTTCCATAGCTTCTTCGTGACCATTAGTACCATTCCTCTTCTGCTCATTATTCATATCTCGTTACTTGACATCCTTAGGATAATATCGCATATATTATCGTTTCTGATCTCTTTTTACTCCGTGATGGTTATTAAGCAGTGTGTGTGTGTGTGTGTGTGTGTGTGTGTGTGTGTGTGTGTGTGTGTGTGTGTGTGTGTGTGTGTGTGTCAAAGAGAAAAAGACGAAGAAGATGACGAAGGTGGTGGTGGTGGTCTTAATGTTCAAGTCCGGTCCTGCTTTTCTCTAAACCGCTCTACATACAATTTTAATGTTGGTCCCTCCGACCCTGAGGATACACAAATAAGAAAATAAATAAATAAACACACACAAAGAGTATATAATCACTGAAGATGGTAGTAGTACTAGTAGTAGTGATGGTCATGATGGTGACAGTGGTGTTGATAGCTGTACTATGATGGTGCTAGCTAAGGGATGGTGAGGATGGAGGTGATTGTGATGGTGGGAACCCAAATGGTAAACACTGTGTTTCTTAACATCACAGCAGCAGCTTTCCCTTCATGTCTCAGGATTTTTTTCTTACATTTTGATAAATCCGTCCTTGTTAAATATTCAAGAATCTTCTCACTCCTTTCCGATCCCTTCTTCTGTCTCCTCTTTTCCATTCCTATTTTTCTCTCTCCTCCTCAATTCTCATCGCATTTCCTTCATTGTTTTTATTTTCTTAATTTCCCTCCTTACCTTTTCTTTACTGCTACTTCCTTCCCTCTTCCTCCTACTCTTCCCTCCATCCGCCTCCTCTTCTTCCCCCTTCCGTCGCCTCTCCTTCCCCTTCCTTTTTCACCCCTTCTCTCTCTTTAACTCCCTGCTTCTTCCTTCATCCTCTCCTCCTTTTCGCTCTATCCTCCTCCCATTCTTCCTCATTTCCTGTAATGTCATTGCGTCCTTCTTCTATTCTTCTCTCTTCCATCCTTCATCTCCCTTTCTAAATCCTTAAATTTCTTTATTCATTGCTGCTCCCGGCCTGCTCAAAGAAGGTCTGAGAGGTCCCCAGCATCCCACTTAATGGACCGGGAGAAGGTGAAACCAGAAGAAATTCATTTTAATAGAGCGGTAAAGTATTAAAGGAGAGAGAGTGTTAGAGGGAGAGAGAGAGACAGACACACAGACACAGACAGACAGACACACAGACACAGACACACAGACAGACAGACACACACAGACAGACACACACACACACACACACACACACACACACACACACACACACACACACACACACACACACACACACACACACACACACACACAGACGTAGAAAATTTGCCTGTAAATGATGAAATAAACACAGGGACTCTAATAATTATTGAACCAAACAATCGAATATCCTACATATATATATATATATATGAAATCACCTGTTTATATATATATATATATATATATATATATATATATATATATATATATATATATATATAATCCTGTTCTTGATTCATAGGGCGTAAGTTTAACAATGTGAACATAAATACTTCCTTAGGGAATTTAAGCTATATTATCAATACAAGAAATCATAAAAAAATAAGTTTATTGGATAAATTTATTTGAGAATACTGTATTTAATCCTTGCCTTTGAGAGTGATATTTACAACGATTTTGTCTTCTAGGGTCATTCTCATCTGGGGTAGAGCAAGCGGCCAGCAACGGCTGTTTGGGATTTTAAACCATCAAAAGGCAGGTTGGAGCTTCTCGGAATTTGCACTGAGATATTTGTGTGTGTGGGTGTAGGTATGGGTGTCGGTGGGGGGTTGTTTGATCACCTACAAACTCTACTAACCTTACTCAACTAAATAACTAATTGGTTAAACTATCTCGAGGTATAGATAAGACCTGGGAATTGCTCCCATAGTATTAGCCTTGTGGTCAACAGTGCTAACGCTAAACCAGTGAGGGTATCATACAGCGACTTATTCTTGTGCGAAATGTTTGTTAGACAACACTGAATACGGAAGTCCTGTTAACTGTTTTTTTTTTTGTTAACTTTATTTATGGTGTATTTAATAACCGTCTACCTAGCTGGGTAGTTATATTTTTATAGAACCTTCCCATCCGGGACTCTGAATAACATTAGTTTCACAATTCTTGATTTCAGTGTCTGTTGCAGACTTGGTATTTAATGAACTGAAGTAAAAACAAATAAATATAGCCCTGCAACCCAAATTAGGCTATTTACATGATTTAGTGTAACTGAATAAGCAATGAAAGTACTGGTTGACATTTTGCCTGGGAAGTGAACTGGGTAGAACAAATCGTTATCAACCACTCTGATCGACATCAGGATGGAGCTGAACACAAATATTTGATGGGACCAGCGTAAAAGTTAGACAACGCCTTCAAGCAATCCCAGAAATAAAAACCAACGGAGATAGATTTCGGTTCCTCGTAGACCACTCCACAGATCCTAGATGTTGCACCCAAGATCCCTGTGTTTCATGACACAGTAAATGTAGAGATATTATGGCTGAGGATCCTACGGCGCTGCAATGCCGTTCTTCTTATGCGGTGAATGCGTTCATCGTGAAAGGTAGCAATATTCTGACAGGTCATCAACACTTAATTCTTTATCATATGAACCTTCATTACGTTTAGCGAAATCCATTGATCGCATAGGGCAACTCTCATTATGAGACTGTAAGCGCTGGATAGATGATCTCTTAGTAATAACTGCAGCCCTTCATATGATGTATTTTGCTAGTAAGACGAGCGTTGACAGTGAAACAGCTGGAGCCCTTCATATGATGTTTTCACTAGTAAAATGGACAATGGGAAGAATGATGACGTTTGCGACCCAGTGGAAGTTTCCTCCTGGCAATAGACACGTCTTTAATTCATCCGTAAATATATCACTTGGTCATTTAATGAAAAACAGTGAGGAACCATTAAAACCGCAATTTTCCAGGATTGTTGGATATCCTCGAAGGAGAGCCTTAAGTGGTTACTTGAATAGTTTTTTTTTTTTTTGTCTTTCGTTCGCCTATTTTTCGATTTTATTTCGTTCACAACTCAAGAACGCCTCGTGAAACCGACTTTCCTACACTTGTGCATGGTAACGTGAACTAAATTCATGGAACAATTGGCATGTTCACGTGCCCTATGACCAAAATTGCTGAACTTGTTCTCAGCATCAGATAACTTCTTAAACCCTCAGTGCCGGAGATTCAAATGTTATTAAAGAAGCCTGAAAATTCGATAACAGAGAGTGTAAGCTCGGATTTAACTATTTTATGTTAAAAAGATGGGAAAGTTTCGTTCTCGGTAAATCACATTAAATATATTTGTTTCCTTATTTTGAACGGCTTCAGTATTTAATGGTTGAAGCATCTTAGGGTCAAGAAAATAAGTATTAAGTTTTGTTTTGCCTGCAGGTAAATTTGTCGTTGTAGTGAAATAGTAAAAAAAAAAATTCTTGAAATCGTTGTAATTTGTGTCATAACTGGATGATGACTCAAATGATCGGCATAAAATTTTCACTACTGTTGTGCCTTTCTAAACACAAGGTTCCCGCTGTTGAGTAACGCAAGTCCTATGTTGTCAGTTTTATAAAATAGTGAAAATTATTTATTTTTAATAACACTTAAATGCTTTTTCTGATTATCTTCAAAATATTATTGACGTTGCATTCTATAAGATGGATAATAACCCATAAGTTTAGATCCAGTGGGTACACACTGGAAAATTTAACTGAACTTGTTAAAGAAATTTCGGATCCTTGTAATGAGATCAGTCACTGGAAAATACCTTTTCTGGTCGGCTTTAAACTTTTCCCATTATTAAAACAGCTGTGTAAGTTTAATTTCGAGCTGAGTAAATTTGTATTTCTCAATTTTATTAAGTAAAGCGTTTCTAGTGGAATTACTAGAGAATCCTTCTTATCGACTTAAACCTTAAATGCATTTTTATATTGGTTTTGGGCTATATGGATGCCAAATTTTGAAAATTTTGATAAATTCGATTTAAAAAAAATCGAAATCAAATTCTTTTTCTTACAGGCTTGTACAAAATTTTCCGTAGACTGTAAATGAGAAAAAAATTAGAACAATAAAAACTCGAGTTTTTAATGGCGTTTTAAGTTTAATGAAAGGAGACGTTTCTGTTTTTTAAACATTCTCAGCAACGGCTTTGTTTATTTTCTCCCGAATTTTCTCTTTCTTGAGAACGCCTTATTCGGTCGGCTTCAAATTTTCACCGCTCATGTAATGCATCCTTGACAAAATTCGTGGGACTATTTGCATAAAATTAAATAGGCTATTCCCAAATTTGGTTTCCGTGTGGTAACAGGTGACAGGCTCCTGTGATCGGCTACTGAATTTCAACACTGGTGTATCCTGCTGAGGAGGTTATTATACTCCATTGTGTAGATTCTATTTTGTCACTTTTTATTTTACCTTATCGCATTTTTTTGAATTGATACCGGTGATGGGCTCTTGATATGAGGAAATGAATGTAAGGTGTTGGGAGCAGTGAAAGGATTAAATGCTATGTTACGTTCATTCATTTATAGCTGTGTTGTTGTTACCGGATGCGAAGCGAGAGTGAACACAGCTGAGTATTATACCTTTCATGATCTCCTACAACCATAACAGTGGCGACGAGGATGAGATCATCAGAACCAAGGATAGTGGGTCAATGTGGCCTGAAGTAGTAGGGATACTGGCAGCCCAGGACTTTGCAGCAGAACGGTGATTATTGTAAGAATCTACAGCAGCAGCAACAAGTGGGTGAACATGGCGGCGGCGTCACACGGAAAACTGGAGCCTCTCGACCCACCTAAGATTTCTTTGGAGCTTTGGCTAAGCTTGTTGGAAGCCAATTTCGCTCGTTTGGAAATTGAAGAGAAACCAATTATTAATGGTGGTGGTGCATATAGTTTATTTCCCTAACTTAGTGGCAGAAAATTTAGATTTGCAGAGCATGCAGTCTGCATAAACTTTTGAAAAACTTTTGAACTTGGAACAAAACACTGCTCCTGAGGTGCAAGTGATTAATGCTGTCAAATGTAAACATTGTGGGTTCCACCATAGTAGTAGTAATTGTAAATTATTTTTCAAAATTCTTGGATGTCATGGAACTAGTTACTTGCACATCAACAGTTACCAATGAGTTACTGAGGAAATCCTTTTTGTAATTTTGAGTTACCAGACATAGTTGTGTCAGATAATGCTGCAGACTTTGTATCACAAGAGCTGGAAGCCTTCTTTAGTAAGTATAGTATTGAACATGTTACTCCAGCCCCATCATCAAATGGTCTGGCAGAGAGAGCAGTAAGGACGTTGAAGGAAGGATTACACAAATTTACAAAAGGATCTCTCAGTACCAGATTATGAGGTTCTTGTATAACTATAGGAAAACTGTTTATTCCTCTACCAGTAAGACACCAACAGAAATGTTTAATTGGAATTTTAAAGTCCCTGTAGCGGCTGTCAAACGTCATGTTAGGGAAGACAAGTCATAATCTAACATGCCTGCTGGTGAACTTCAGGGAGAGGCGAAACAATTTCAAGTGGATGATGATGTGTATGCAAAAAAATTTGGGAAAGGTGACTATTGGGTTGAAGGGAAGATTGTGGAGGTATTAGGGGCTAGAAATTACAAAGTCTTAATTAGAGGTTTTGGTAATATGATATGGAACAGGCATATAGATCAACTCATGCCAAGGTTTAGGAGTGGAGAGCAAACACAAATTCCAACAGTACCAGAAGCTGTAAGGAGTGGTTTAGAGAAACTGCCCACAATAGATAATAGTGATAATAAACTTAAGGATCAGATTAGCATGCAGGAAGAACCTCCTGGGAGGTTTGATGAGGAAAACAGCAGCGTGAGAGAGGTTGCACCTCTCCATCCACCCTCCATCTCTCCGGCGTTCCAAAAGAGTCGTCAAACTTCCAGATAGGTTGGATTTATAAGGTAATTAAGAAAAGGAGGAATGTAAGGTGTTGGGAGCAGTGAGAGGATTAAATACTATGTTAGAGGAACAGTGAGAGGATTAAATAGTATATTATGTTCATTCATTTATATCTGTTGTTGTTACCGGAGGCGAAGTGAGAGAAAACACAGTTGAGTACTCTGCCGTTCATTATCTCCTACAACCATAACAATGAACTTGTATTCTCTTTACTCGGATAGAATTTAAATGACTCCCATTCCACAGGCGCTGTATGACCTCTACGGGTTTAACACTTTTCTGTGATGAATAATATAACAGCTGTGAACATCAATCTACAGTGATCCATCGTATGCAATGAATAAAACGTTTCATGGCTTTAGGCTCTGTAGTTACAATTTTTTTAAAATTCTGTGCAATAACTGGAAAGTGCTTCTTCTGGTCAAAAATAATCTTTTAGTGCTGATGTGTTTTCCTCAAAAATAAACTGTGTTGATGTTAGGTTGTGCCAATTTTATTACGCAAATTGGTTTCCGCAAAAAAATTGAAGATTGTCTCTTCTGATCAGAAATAAGTCAGTGTTTGACTTTATCTGGCTGTTCTAGGTAAAGTAATTTAATGTTGTTTTATGTATCTATAGCTAAGATATTCATTACAGTACAGAATCAGCAGGTAAAGTATGTAATTATACGAATAGGGTTGGGATGAAAGTGTGTTTTATTTAATACATAACCAATTCCAAAGCATTTACAACACTACCGTGTCAATATAATTCTAACAGGTCTTAAGATTACCATTAGAAATAAAACCTGTTAATGTAATATGTTATATTACCTGTAGCTATATTACCTGTACTCGTCATAAAATGTAAATCCCATGAAGTGTAATTGATAAAAAAAATACATTACTATGATTACAATTTACAGCGATTTTAATCAAACTAATTTCAATTTATGGTGGCAGCATCAATCTGGAAATACAATAGTGTGATGAAATCAAAACACACATTTATGTACATATTTATATGCAGATAAAGTAACTTAGTGTGATATTCATTTCATATGTCGACCGAAGAAAATCAAGATTATTTTATGAAGCGACTGTCACTAAGTGGCCGAGACGCATTCCCAGAATATATTTACATTCAAATTGTCTGATACAAACTTATATGGTTTCTAAGTCTTTTGCTAATATAAAGTTTGTGAAAGGATGGAGAGGGATATGCTCTTCCAATCGTTAATGAGGCCTCGTAATGGGCCGGCAGCATGTGATGATCCTCGCAGCATCGGGGGAATATTGGTTTTCTGGTATCTTATTCATTGTCTGTGAGGGTTGATACAGGGCGCCGTGGGCGTTATTGT
>NC_091298.1:19430606-19500606 GCF_038502225.1 Cherax quadricarinatus
AATTAAGCAACATAATGTTGTATTGCATCTCCTGGGCCTGTAGCTCCTGGTATGCCTTAGCATTTACAATTACAAGAATACAGAGGTGGAAAATTAAGCTACCAGGATAACACAATTTTTGCTTCTGAACACTCAGGTGTCATATTACAGCTCTTGGGTCTCACATTTCATATTCAACAAAGAGGCGAAATCATTACACAAATTTTTACAAAATTCATTTATCTATAATACATTACAAAATAACACAGTTATACCTAATACAATGTTTAACAATACAACAAAATAACACACAGTGTTTTGGAATACGATAAACAGATTTAGGATGAATCGAAATTATTCTTTTCTCCTCTCTTTATATGTTCTTCTTGCAAAGATATTTTGTACTTTGTTCTGGATCCTCCTCCTCGGATGACCACATCACTTTGGATGTTACTGCGGAATGTTTTGTGGGTGTGATGGATGTTACTGCGGAATGTTTTGTGGGTGTGATGGATGTTACTGCGGAATGTTTTGTGGGTGTGATGGATGTTACTGCGGAATGTTTTGTGGGTGTGATGTTGAGATGTGACGGCGTTACCCCAGGACAATTTATTTGTGAAATATTATGACATCGACATCTTTCAGTTGGTTGTTGGAAATCACCCGGAAAACTTTCTTCTTCTCTCGAGTTATGAATGAAATATTCATCAGCACCCCTCCACCCCCCCCCACACACATACTTCTGGCAGTAGCAGCCGCTTCTGCAAGGCGGTGTGCCGAATGGATGACCAGGTGGGAGTTCTATATTCGTTGAAGGACCAGCCATAGCAGCAGTATCAGTCGCAGCACCAGCATCATCAGTAGCAGCACCAGCATCATCAGTAGCAGCATTAGCATCATCAGTAGCAGCACCAGCATCATCAGTAGCAGCATTAGCATCATCAGTAGCAGCATTAGCATCATCAGTAGCAGCATTAGCATCATCAGTAGCAGCATTAGCATCATCAGTAGCAGCATTAGCATCATCAGTAGCAGCATTAGCATCATCAGTAGCAGCATTAGCATCATCAGTAGCAGCATTAGCATCATCAGTAGCAGCATTAGCATCATCAGTAGCAGCACTAGCATCATCAGTAGCAGCATTAGCATCATCAGTAGCAGCATTAGCATCATCACTAGCAGCATTAGCATCATCAGTAGCAGCATTAGCATCATCAGTAGCAGCACCAGCATCATCAGTAGCAGCACCAGCATCATCAGTAGCAGCACCAGCATCATCAGTAGCAGCACCAGCATCATCAGTAGCAGCACCAGCATCATCAGTAGCAGCACCAACATCATCAGTAGCTGCACCAGCATCATCAGTAGCTGCACCAGCATCATCAGTAGCAGCACCAGCATCATCAGTAGCAGCACCAGCATCATCAGTAGCAGCACCAGCATCATCAGTAGCAGCACCAGCATCATCAGTAGCAGCACCAGCATCATCAGTAGCAGCACCAGCATCATCAGTAGCAGCACCAGCATCATCAGTAGCAGCACCAGCATCATCAGTAGCTGCACCAGCATCATCAGTAGCAGCACCAGCATCATCAGTAGCAGCACTAGCATCATCAGTAGCTGCACCAGCATCATCAGTAGCAGCACCAGCATCATCAGTAGCAGCACTAGCATCATCAGTAGCAGCACCAGCATCATCAGAAGCAGCACCAGCATCATCAGTAGCAGCACTAGCATCATCAGTAGCTGCACCAGCATCATCAGTAGCAGCACCAGCATCATCAGTAGCAGCATTAGCATCATCAGTAGCAGCACCAGCATCATCAGTAGCAGCACCAGCATCATCAGTAGCAGCACCAGCATTATCAGTAGCAGCACCAGCATCATCAGTAGCAGCACCAGCATCATCAGTAGCAGCATTAGCATCATCAGTAGCAGCATTAGCATCATCAGTAGCAGCACCAGCATCATCAGTAGCAGCACCAGCATCATCAGTAGCAGCACCAGCATCATCAGTAGCAGCACCAGCATCATCAGTAGCAGCATCAGCATCATCAGTAGCAGCACTAGCATCATCAGTAGCAGCACCAGCATCATCAGTAGCAGCACCAGCATCATCAGTAGCAGCATTAGCATCATCAGTAGCAGCACTAGCATCACCAGTAGCAGCACTAGCATCATCAGTAGCTGCACCAGCATCATCAGTAGCAGCACCAGCATCATCAGTAGCAGCACTAGCATCATCAGTAGCAGCACCAGCATCATCAGTAGCAGCATTAGCATCATCAGTAGCAGCACTAGCATCATCAGTAGCAGCACTAGCATCATCAGTAGCTGCACCAGCATCATCAGTAGCAGCACCAGCATCATCAGTAGCAGCATTAGCATCATCAGTAGCAGCACTAGCATCATCAGTAGCAGCACTAGCATCATCAGTAGCTGCACCAGCATCATCAGTAGCTACACCAGCATCATCAGTAGCAGCACCAGCATCATCAGTAGCAGCACCAGCATCATCAGTAGCAGCACCAGCATCATCAGTAGCAGCACTAGCATCATCAGTAGCAGCACCAGCATCATCAGTAGCAGCACCAGCATCATCAGTAGCAGCACCAGCATCATCAGTAGCAGCACTAGCATCATCAGTAGCAGCACTAGCATCATCAGTAGCTGCACCAGCATCATCAGTAGCTGCACCAGCATCATCAGTAGCAGCACCAGCATCATCAGTAGCAGCAGCAGCATCATCAGTAGCACCAGCATCATCAGTAGCAGCACCAGCATCATCAGTAGCAGCACCAGCATCATCAGTAGCAGCACCAGCATCATCAGTAGCAGCATTAGCATCATCAGTAGCAGCACCAGCATCATCAGTAGCAGCACCAGCATCATCAGTAGCAGCACCAGCATCATCAGTAGCAGCACCAGCATCATCAGTAGCAGCACCAGCATCATCAGTAGCAGCACCAGCATCATCAGTAGCTGCACCAGCATCATCAGTAGCAGCACCAGCATCATCAGTAGCAGCACCAGCATCATCAGTAGCAGCACCAGCATCATCAGTAGCAGCACTAGCATCATCAGTAGCAGCACCAGCATCATCAGTAGCAGCACCAGCATCATCAGTAGCAGCACTAGCATCATCAGTAGCAGCACCAGCATCATCAGTAGCAGCACCAGCATCATCAGTAGCAGCACCAGCATCATCAGTAGCAGCACCATCATCATCAGTAGCAGCACCATCATCATCAGTAGCAGCACCAGCATCATCAGTAGCAGCACCAGCATCATCAGTAGCAGCACCAGCATCATCAGTAGCAGCACTAGCATCATCAGTAGCAGCACCAGCATCATCAGTAGCAGCACCAGCATCATCAGTAGCAGCACTAGCATCATCAGTAGCTGCACCAGCATCATCAGTAGCAGCACCAGCATCATCAGTAGCAGCATTAGCATCATCAGTAGCAGCACCAGCATCATCAGTAGCAGCACCAGCATCATCAGTAGCAGCTCTAGCATCATCAGTAGTAGCACCAGCATCATCAGTAGCAGCACTAGCATCATCAGTAGCAGTATCATCAGTAGCAGCACTAGCATCATCAGTAGCAGCACCAGCATCATCAGTAGCAGCACCAGCATCATCAGTAGCAGCACCAGCATCATCAGTAGCTGCACCAGCATCATCAGTAGTAGCACCAGCATCATCAGTAGCAGCACTAGCATCATCAGTAGCAGCAGCATCAGTAGCAGCACTAACATCATCAGCAAAAGCATTAGCAATGCCGACTAAAGCTGATAAGTAACTTTTAGAATGTAAGTCTATCAGTAATGTAAAAGGCGAGATATGTACAGTAAAGATTAAAAACAGGGGATTGTCGGCCTTTGACGATAAAAGATTTCTCTTGGATAGCACTCGTTCCTTGGTATATGGACATTATGACATCCACTCCCAAACATAGGAGATTAAGGTAAAAATGTCCCCGCTGCTCTCTTTCTGACAGAGTTAAAGTGCACAAAAATGTGTTAGTCACACTGACTCCAATAATGCTCTTTTCTGTCATGTTAGAGATCAGTCATCATATTGACTGGTCCTCTGCCAAAACTGTCTATCCTACTTCTAGCTTTCATAACCGTTGTCTTGTCGAAGTATGCCTTACACACAGTTTTTCTTGTATGAATCTTAATCCTGGCTTTGTCTCTGTAGATGCCTTCCTCTCTCCTTACAATGTCATATGTTCAGGACTTCAGAACACTCACGACTTGACATGATCCTTTCTTTTCTTCCTACCTCTTCTCCTTTCATCTTTTCCACATTTCTTTCTTTGTTTTCCATTTTTCTGCCTTGTGTTTTCTGTCCTTCATCACCTCCTCCCCCCCCCCGCGCACTCCCTGTGATTTTGGTCCTACTCCTTGTGGGTCCTTAGCTCTCCTGCAGTGCTCCATTTTCTTCTCATTAGATTGAACCCACTACCACTCCTTTATTATTAATTCGGCTTCTACCTTTTCTTCTATTATTACTACTACTACTATTGCCTCCCCTCACTCCTCTTTCTCTTGTGGCACAAACTACTGCTTCCACCACCAGCATTACCACTACCACAACTTGTCTTTCTTCCTCTCTTTCTCTCCGTCCCTGTCCTCCTCGTCTAAATATACTGGCTCACTCGATCTCTTTATAAGCTTTTTCTCTCATATGTGCGGGTTATTTGTGTATGAGTTGATATATGCAGGACGTCTGCTCACTCTAATGAAATGATGAAAATAGTGAAGTTTAGAAAAATACTTGTTCGATGAAAGGGCATTCTTCTTCACGGAATTCACTACTAGATTTGTAGGGCACGAAGGAAGAAGCTTATGATTACGCCACGTTTAGTTTTGGTGTTGTGGTGAGAGAAGTGGACAAGATCGTGTTGGCTGGTCGGTTTTCGGTAGACGTTAAAGCGAAGCTTTTACGACATAGTTGAACCTCTTGCCAGGAAACTTCTTCAACGTTGTCCTAAACAACAACAAATTTACTGGTCCATGCCGGGTAGGTCTTTCTTAACTCCAACCTTTTCTCAGCAATCAACTTCAACACACTCCACCTGACCCTTCACGTGTCGGTGTTTGTACACGTGATGTACATATTTGTGTGTGTGTGTGTGTGTGTGTGTGTGTGTGTGTGTGTGTGTGTGTGTGTGTGTGTGTGTGTGTGTGTGTGTGTGTGTGTGTGTGCGCGTAGCATAGAGGTAGAAGTATGGGTGCATGTTTATTTGTATTTACATACTAGTAATACTGAAAGGAGAGGATTATATGCATTGTTGTGTGTGTGTTATTTTATTCTTTGTGTGTCTGATGTATGTGTAGGATGTGTGTGTGTGTAAATACACATTAAGTGTATAAAAGAGTGTACGCTTGTGAACCTTTGGGTATCATGTAAATACAGAAGATCAATAACGAGAAAAAAAAGAGATGACTGATAGTAATTAATTACAGTTAACATGCAGGGTAAACAAAGGGTCACACTAATCTACGGACGTAAAAACCTTCACAAATACACTTACACAACTAAATAATTGAACAAGTTAAGAATTGACATATGTACTATAATATAAATATATTTTCAAAATTTTCACCGAGTGGCCATTCCTTTTTGACTAACTGGGATAGAGATCTCTCTTGTCTCAGGTAGTCGACGTTCGGGTCTGTCCAGGAGGATGTTATTACAGAGCGCAGATTTTCTGTGTGTCCTCCTCTGTAATAACATCTACCTTCGTATACTGATATTAATACACTTGTGTAGTAATATCATATATGGACAGTGCTTCAAGGGTGGCTAAAACTGCTGACCTCAGGGAAGTGTTGAAGGGTGTATGGATGAAAACTTGGAACCACGGACCTGGGGTGAGACTGCTGACCTCGGGGAATTGGTGAAGGGTGTATGTATGAACACTTGGAACCACGGACCTGGGGTGGGACTGGGTGAAGAATTTCCAGAACTTCGAGGGAAGGGAAGACATCCTTGGGCACACGGATGAATTCCCGGGGAAAGCTTAGATGCACGAATTGAGATTACTGAGTGTAGGATAGGACGTGGGGAAGGGAGAATATCTGAGGGGACACAGATGGACTCCTAGACACAGGGACCTGGGGAAGACTTAGATGCAAGATTACTGAGTGTAGGATAGGCGTAGGATAGGACGGGATAATATATGAAGGGGCACAGATGGACACAGGAACCTGGGAAGACCAAAAACACAGTAAGTGGGTGGGTGACCCTTACAGACGAACCACTGGCTTCCACGTGGCAGGGTCTGGTAACTCAGATACAACTCTGAGGCTGACAGTGGTCGCAAATTTTTGCCTTATAATACACATGCTGCTACTACTACTACTACTACTACGATTAATAATAATAAAAATAATAATAATAATAATAATTATATATAATTATATAATGTATATAATTATTAGTTTCACCTGCCCTGCAGGTATAATGAAACATTCTCAGTGTTTCACATGGATCGATCCCGGCACGTTTCCTTATACCTGCTGCTTCTGTTCACCTAGCAATAAGTAGGTATTGTTATTATTTGTTCACATGAACCGATCCCGGCACTGGTGAAACATTCTATATAATATGTCGATTAACGTCAGCTAGGTCTGTAATAGTTGTATCATATACTTGTAGAAATATGAGATTATTATTTATTATTATTATTGTTGTTATTATAAAGCAATATCTTACTTTTACGGGGCATTATCAAGGTAAGCTGATAAGCTGTGTTTTACTCTGTTTACTTTGTTCAAACATAAGTGACGTTACACACCTTTATCTAAGACTCATACATCACTAAGACTCAGTGACATCACTCAGCTTTAGTCATGTAACTGATCCCAACGATTCCAAGTGTTTTAACTATTTTACTAGAGTCACAAATTTGCCTGCACACAGTCTAAACTTAATGTGTAATATCTTGTCTGTAAGATGCATCAACCATCACGTATTGACGCCGTTTTCTTCAGAACTCCTCATAGAGTAAGTGGGCGAGTGAACCATAAGGACGAACCACTGACACCCAGGTGGGTGGGTCTGGTAACCCAGAACTAACTCTGAGGTTGACAGTTGCCGCAAACTCTTAATTTATGACACAGTGTGGCCTTGTATCTCATAGTAGTAACATCATATGTCAATACTACTGTGAATTGATTGTGTATGGGTAATTACACGCAAATAACATCAGCCTCATTGACGATAAAAATATAAAAAAGTAAAGTTAGAAGTACTCCAGGGAGACTTGTCCTAGTGACCTAACACACTTCAGCTTCCGATGATCTAACTTGGCCACCAAGCTTCCTACGTTCTTTTATACTGTTCTTTTTTCTTCGGAGTGTTGTTATATTATGTTTTGCTATATTTTGTGTTACTTTGTCAAATATTTTATTATGTGATATTATGTTACATTATGTTAATAAGCTATAAACATAACATGGAGATAAATGCTATACAATATCAACATGGAAAAGTAGAAACACATGCAATACGTACAATGCGATCAACCTCAGCAGTGTGTGTATATATAGGGAGCAAAGTGACGTGAAGGGTCAGGTGGAGAGTGTTGAAGTTGATTGCTGAGAAGAGGTTGGATTTCAGAAAGATCTGCCTGGCATGAGCCAATAAGTTTGTTGCTGAACATCGAAATGGTATAAAATACCGACAAGTTGTTAGGTAAGACACGTATGCAACAGTTAGGTATCTTTATTTCGAAACGTTTCGCCTACACAGTAGGCTTCTTCAGTCGAGTACAGAAAAGTTGATAGAAGCAGAAGAGACTTGAAGACGATGTAATCAGTCCATCACCCTTGAAGTTTTGAGGTGGTCAGTCCCTCAGTCTGGAGAAGAATATTGTTCCATAGTCTGAAACAATATGGTGTAGAAGTGACAGGATGAAGCCTTATATACCGCCAGGAGGTGAGAAGAAGGCCACTAGTAGAGGTAAGAATGTAGACGTTGTGAGGTCAGGTCCCTCTCAAATCCATCCATTCTCACTAGAAGTTGTCCAAGTAGTTTTGTTCTGTACCAAGATACCATTGTGTTGCAGTGTCTGACAGTGTGAACATCGAAATGGTATAAAATACCGACAAGTTGTTAGGTAAGACACACGTGCAACAGTTAGGTATCTTTATTTCGAAATGTTTCGCCTACACAGTAGGCTTCTTCAGTCGAGTACAGAAAAGTTGATTGAAGCAGAAGACGTGAAGACGATGTAATCAGTTTCAGACTATGGAACAATATTCTTCTCCAGACTGAGGGACTGACCACCTCAAACCTTCAAGGGTGATGGACTGATTACATCGTCTTCACGTCTTCTGCTTCTATCAACTTTTCTGTACTCGACTGAAGAAGCATACTGTGTAGGCGAAACGTTTCGAAATAAAGATACCTAACTGTTGCATGTGTATCTTACCTAACAATAAGTTTGTTGTTGTTTAGGAAAATGTTGATGATGATTCCTGGCAAGAGGTTCAACTATGTTTTCAAAGCTTCATTTTAAAGTTTACCGATAACCGACCAGCCAACACTATGTTCTCCACTTCTACTTTCACCACAATAAAATTAAACGTGGCGTTATCACAAGCTTCTTCCCTCTTGCCGTCCGAATCTATACTAGTGAATTCCGTGAGGGAAAAATGTTCTGTTAACGAACCAGTATTTCTAAACTTCACTATTCTCATCACTTTATTAGAGACTGCAGACGCTTTGCATATAGCATCAACTCGTACACAATAAAAGACAGAAGAGTTTATAAAGAGACCGAGTGAGGCACCGTGAGCGGACCCACTGATGGAGGTAGACTGTCCAAGAGTTGGGTCAGAGGTATCCTCCGCACCAAGATCCCATTGTGTTCCTGTGTCAGACATGTATGGTTTCGGTACTGGTATACCTTATCGACATGTTGATGAATAAGACACGTGCAGCATGTAATAGGTCTGCTCCAGTGTTTACATCACGACGGTGTTGTTCTCGATCTGCCCAGTAAGACCACCTCACTACTGTGTTATTGTCAATCTCTTCCTATTAGACCCTATTATATTCCCTAGTGAGCATTAAACCCTTATGATTCCTTCAGCACCTGTGGAATGGGATTTACCATAAACCATAGGAATATTTTGTGCAAACACAGACAATATATATACACTGTAAACACTCTGTTATTTTATGTGATCTCTCTACTGTGGTGGTGTACTTCAGTAACACCACCTCACTACTGTGGTGGTGCTGGTGTACCTCAGTAACACCACCTCACTACTGTGGTGGTGCTGGTGTACTTCAGTAACACCACCTCACTACTGTGGTGGTGTTGGTGTACTTCAGTAACACCACCTCACTACTGTGGTGGTGCTGGTGTACCTCAGTAACACCACCTCACTACTGTGGTGGTGCTGGTGTACTTCAGTAACACCACCTCACTACTGTGGTGGTGCTGGTGTACTTCAGTAACACCACCTCACTACTGTGGTGGTGCTGGTGTACTTCAGTAACACCACCTCACTACTGTGGTGGTGCTGGTGTACCTCAGTAACACCACCTCACTACTGTGGTGGTGTTGGTGTACTTCAGTAACACCACCTCACTACTGTGGTGGTGTTGGTGTACTTCAGTAACACCACCTCACTACTGTGGTGGTGCTGGTGTACCTCAGTAACACCACCTCACTACTGTGGTGGTGTTGGTGTACTTCAGTAACACCACCTCACTACTGTGGTGGTGCTGGTGTACCTCAGTAACACCACCTCACTACTGTGGTGGTGCTGGTGTACCTCAGTAACACCACCTCACTACTGTGGTGGTGCTGGTGTACCTCAGTAACACCACCTCACTACTGTGGTGGTGCTGGTGTACTTCAGTAACACCACCTCACTACTGTGGTGGTGCTGGTGTACCTCAGTAACACCACCTCACTACTGTGGTGGTGTTGGTGTACTTCAGTAACACCACCTCACTACTGTGGTGGTGTTGGTGTACTTCAGTAACACCACCTCACTACTGTGGTGGTGTTGGTGTACTTCAGTAACACCACCTCACTACTGTGGTGGTGCTGGTGTACCTCAGTAACACCACCTCACTACTGTGGTGGTGCTGGTGTACCTCAGTAACACCACCTCACTACTGTGGTGGTGCTGGTGTACCTCAGTAACACCACCTCACTACTGTGGTGGTGCTGGTGTACTTCAGTAACACCACCTCACTACTGTGGTGGTGCTGGTGTACCTCAGTAACACCACCTCACTACTGTGGTGGTGTTGGTGTACTTCAGTAACACCACCTCACTACTGTGGTGGTGCTGGTGTACTTCAGTAACACCACCTCACTACTGTGGTGGTGTTGGTGTACCTCAGTAACACCACCTCACTACTGTGGTGGTGCTGGTGTACTTCAGTAACACCACCTCACTACTGTGGTGGTGCTGGTGTACCTCAGTAACACCACCTCACTACTGTGGTGGTGCTGGTGTACTTCAGTAACACCACCTCACTACTGTGGTGGTGCTGGTGTACTTCAGTAACACCACCTCACTACTGTGGTGGTGCTGGTGTACTTCAGTAACGCCACCTCACTACTGTGGTGGTGCTGGTGTACCTCAGTAACACCACCTCACTACTGTGGTGGTGTTGGTGTACTTCAGTAACACCACCTCACTACTGTGGTGGTGTTGGTGTACTTCAGTAACACCACCTCACTACTGTGGTGGTGTTGGTGTACTTCAGTAACACCACCTCACTACTGTGGTGGTGCTGGTGTACCTCAGTAACACCACCTCACTACTGTGGTGGTGCTGGTGTACCTCAGTAACACCACCTCACTACTGTGGTGGTGCTGGTGTACTTCAGTAACACCACCTCACTACTGTGGTGGTGCTGGTGTACCTCAGTAACACCACCTCACTACTGTGGTGGTGCTGGTGTACCTCAGTAACACCACCTCACTACTGTGGTGGTGCTGGTGTACCTCAGTAACACCACCTCACTACTGTGGTGGTGCTGGTGTACCTCAGTAACACCACCTCACTACTGTGGTGGTGCTGGTGTACCTCAGTAACACCACCTCACTACTGTGGTGGTGCTGGTGTACCTCAGTAACACCACCTCACTACTGTGGTGGTGCTGGTGTACCTCAGTAACACCACCTCACTACTGTGGTGGTGCTGGTGTACTTCAGTAACACCACCTCACTACTGTGGTGGTGCTGGTGTACTTCAGTAACACCACCTCACTACTGTGGTGGTGCTGGTGTACTTCAGTAACGCCACCTCACTACTGTGGTGGTGCTGGTGTACCTCAGTAACACCACCTCACTACTGTGGTGGTGTTGGTGTACTTCAGTAACACCACCTCACTACTGTGGTGGTGTTGGTGTACTTCAGTAACACCACCTCACTACTGTGGTGGTGTTGGTGTACTTCAGTAACACCACCTCACTACTGTGGTGGTGCTGGTGTACCTCAGTAACACCACCTCACTACTGTGGTGGTGCTGGTGTACCTCAGTAACACCACCTCACTACTGTGGTGGTGATGGTGTACTACCTCAGTAACACCACCTCACTACTGTGGTGGTGCTGGTGTACCTCAGTAACACCACCTCACTACTGTGGTGGTGCTGGTGTACCTCAGTAACACCACCTCACTACTGTGGTGGTGCTGGTGTACCTCAGTAACACCACCTCACTACTGTGGTGGTGCTGGTGTACCTCAGTAACACCACCTCACTACTGTGGTGGTGCTGGTGTACCTCAGTAACACCACCTCACTACTGTGGTGGTGCTGGTGTACCTCAGTAACACCACCTCACTACTGTGGTGGTGCTGGTGTACCTCAGTAACACCACCTCACTACTGTGGTGGTGCTGGTGTACCTCAGTAACACCACCTCACTACTGTGGTGGTGCTGGTGTACCTCAGTAACACCACCTCACTACTGTGGTGGTGCTGGTGTACCTCAGTAACACCACCTCACTACTGTGGTGGTGCTGGTGTACCTCAGTAACACCACCTCACTACTGTGGTGGTGCTGGTGTACCTCAGTAACACCACCTCACTACTGTGGTGGTGCTGGTGTACCTCAGTAACACCACCTCACTACTGTGGTGGTGCTGGTGTACCTCAGTAACACCACCTCACTACTGTGGTGGTGCTGGTGTACCTCAGTAACACCACCTCACTACTGTGGTGGTGCTGGTGTACCTCAGTAACACCACCTCACTACTGTGGTGGTGCTGGTGTACCTCAGTAACACCACCTCACTACTGTGGTGGTGCTGGTGTACCTCAGTAACACCACCTCACTACTGTGGTGGTGCTGGTGTACCTCAGTAACACCACCTCACTACTGTGGTGGTGCTGGTGTACCTCAGTAACACCACCTCACTGTCGTCTAACAGGCAAAAGGCTGGTAACGGAATAATCTTGGCGTTAAAATGAGACAACAGCGCACATCCACGCCGCTTAAGATGTCGGTGAGGTGAACGAAAAATAAACCCTGGCGATTATGGCTTCTGTTTACTGGGTCGTAGGCGACATTTGGAGAGAGAGAGAGAGAGAGAGAGAGAAGCAAGGTGATGAAGCTGGAGGAATGGAGAGAGAAAGATAAAATAGGAGAGAGGGAAGAAATTGAGAATGTTCAGGAGGGAGGGAAGGTGGGAGACATGTAGGATTTGGAGTGAAGGAGGGAAGAAGGAAGGCGGAAAGATTTAGGAGGGATGCGAGGAAGGAAGAAGATGGGAAAGATTAGATGGGAAAGAGGCAGATGGTGAAATATAAAAAAGGTTAGATGGTTTAAGGAAGGAGAAAGGTGAAAGAGTAGAAGGGTTGGATTGACTAGCAAGAAGGAAATGATTAGCAGGGAGAGATATAGGGAAGGAGATGGGAAGGATTAGGAAGAAGCGAGGCAGGAAAAAAGACGGGAAGAATCAGGAGGGAGAGGGGAAGTGAACAGGGTGGTAAACGGGAGAAACAGAGGCTGGATGTTGTACTGGGACAGAAAAGCTCTGCAAAGGAGGAAATCAATAATGACCAGAAAAAGTGAATGAGGAACAGGATGAATGAAGAAAAGCAATGACGGTAAAAAAAAATATGAGATGGGAAGAGGAAGGGAGGAACTGACAAAATTTCCCCCCCAAAAAAAAAAAACAAAAAAAAAAAAAAACAGCGAATGAGGCTGACTGGATGCTTGATGTTAGGAGGACAAAAAATAAAGTAAGTTGGTTCCAATCTTGTACAATATACAGCACGAGCTGTTTATCCTTAATCCCGTGTAACAGTTTATTGTCAAAGAAAATAGGAAAAAAAGAAGAATAACAGCAGCGAAAGAATAACAAATGGGAGAGGGTACGGAAAGGAATAGAATAAAAGGTAAGATAAAGAGAGCTGGGGAGGAGGATCGAACTCCATTGCAATGGAAGGTGACCAGAGCGCATTGCCATGGCTCTTCGCGGTTCATTGACATCTTCGGCGGCTGAATGGGACATCAGAACGTCACTAACGTCAGCAAGGAATAGAACGACCGCGGTAGACGTGACGGATGAACTTCCCACCCCTGCTCCCTCAAACCACAGCCATCTCCTGCAGGTGGGGGAAGGAAGGAGGGGAGAAGGGGAAGAATGGAAAAGAAGGGAAGAGAAGAAAAACACCGAGGAGTGCCCACCTCACTCCTAACGTGACGTCGGAAGCTGTACGTCGACCACACTGTGACTGGGATTCTCTGACAGGTTTAATGGAGGTGGGAAGGAAGAACTGTAGGTGGACCTCCTGGAGGCAGTCCAGAATAAGTGCATAAACAATATGGATGAGGAAACTGAAGCAAAGACGAAGGCAAGGAGTAAATGAGAGAGAGAGTGAAGACGAGGCGGAGTAAGTGAGAAACACGGGGGAGGTAAATATAAGGAAAAAAAGGAGGAGTAAGCAGAGTAGCAACAGATCGAAGTGGAAATCACAAGCGAAAGAGGAAGTTGAAACTTATTAACGTGAATAGTTAACACAAATAAATTTCAAGGAATTCTGTGTCTGTTTCTGTCTCAGTCCGCTTCTGTCTGTCTGTCTGTCTGTCTCTCTCTCTCTCTCTCTCTCTCTCTCTCTCTCTCTCTCTCTCTCTCTCTCTGTCTGTCTCTGTCTCTGTCTCTGTCTCTGTCTCTGTCTCTGTCTCTGTCTCTCTCTCTCTCTCTCTCTCTCTCTCTCTCTCTCTCTCTCTCTCTCTCTCTCCCTCTCTCCCTCTCTCCCTCCCTCCCTCCCTCCCTCCCTCCCTCCCTCCCTCCCTCCCTCCCTCTCACCATTATAATAACCACTTCAGGGATGTCAACCATCACCTGTGTCTTCCATAAACTTTTTAATCTCTCTATAATTAGAATGGAATAATGTTGTGCAAGAAAGGTATACAATACCGACAAGATGAAAGTTAAGACACATGTGCAACATCTGGTTATCTTTATTGTAGACGTTTCGCCATCCAGTGACTTTATCAATACAAATTCTAGGACATAATTAGAAGACAGTAGAACTATATAAAAAAAGATGAGGTAATCAGTCCCTCAGCCTTGGAGTTGGTGTGGAGAGCCCCCGGTGCTCTCCACACTAACGAGATGATGCACATGTGTCTTAACCGGAATAATGTTGTTAACGTGGAATGGCTCAAGTGACAGCACTGGTGCTGATGTTAACATCTTGACATATAATGAATCTTTATTGTCAACTGAAGAAGCCTGTAAATCACGCGAAACGTTTCGACAGGTGTCCTGCGCGAAATGTTTGAATTTAGATGACAGCAAATGTGGTTCTAGTGTGGCAGCAGCAGGAGGCAGGTACAGTGCTTGTGTACTTATTATATAATACATGAGAGCACGTTTCGGTCGTGACAGTTTTACTTCAGTACAATGGATTGGGTTAATAAGGTCCCTATGATCGTAACAACATCTTTGTAAATAATACTACAGGAGTTTGTAATCTACATACCTGTGTTGGAAGAAATTTATTTTTAACCCAGCTGCGGTGCAGGTGCATCAAAGGTAATGCAAAGGTGTGGCTGGTGCAGGCGTAGCGTCAGTCACAGCTAAGATGGCTGAAGGTGTCACAACAGTCACAGGGAGGTTTAGTGCAGGTGTGGCTGTTGTAAAACGCGCGTCTCGTGTTTTTGGACTGTAACAGGTGTGATACAGTGTGGCGGCAGTAACAGACAGGTGTGGTGGCAGTAAAAGAGATGTCGTGGCAATAACAGGTAGGTGTGGCAGCAGTAACACATATGTGGCGACAGTAACAGACAGGTGTGGCGGTGCCTACATACCTTTGCTCTCCGCACGGTACATAAATTCTCTCACACTCAAAGTTACGAGACAAATAAAAGTTCCTGACTGAGATAGCATCAATACTTCCAGAGTCAGGGCGAGTAATGCCACTCACGAAGTTACACAATTACGTTCCGTGTAATTACACCTACCCCAAAAAGGGGTAGATTACTGATGGTTTTACGACGAGAATAATCAAAGGAAGGACTTCATGTGCTTGTATATGTTAACCAATTTTATGGAGTTCAGTGCACATTGGCTATGTTATTTCTTATAAAGGTTTGATTGCCGAGTTTAAATGTCACTCAGCTAAGGCTTTGAAATGTAATGTTTACAGACTTATTGCAATGGTCCATATGACCCTACACATCTTTCAGTTTTGTTCATTTGTTGTTATTCCTATTATGAGTTTGAGAATATAGTTAGCAGGTTGATTAATTTCATAGGTGGGATACTAGTTCTCCTACATACTGTTATACTGAGCAGATTCTGGAGTGGGCCTGTCTAGGGTGGATCAGTAGGCCTGCTGCAGTTTATTCTTCTGAATAAACTTAAACGTGAAGTCACCTTACCTAGAAATCTATAAAATAGGGTTTTTCATTAATTTTCCTTAACTCCTTTTATATGTGTAAATTATATATATATATATATATATATATATATATATATATATATATATATATATATATATATATATAATCACACACAGAACACACACACACACACACACACACACATTTTTACTGCTTCCCCAGTTCTAACTCTCATGGTCGAGAACACACAATGTGGTTGAGTAGAAAATGCTGAAACCCCTTAATTAATTTATGGATTGTTTTTGAGCAATGAAGGGATGGACTGATCCTCTCACACTCACCCTTCTCTACTTCTTACTCTTACAACTCTTTCTCTTACTCCTTCCTACTGCTTTCTTACTCTTCCTCCTTCCGCTTTCTACTCCTGCCTGCCCTTTGAAATCTCCCACTGACAGGTCAAACGAATCTTCGGATTATCGGCAGCCGGCATTCTAATCAGGAGGAACAACATATCCATCAACAAGGAAAAACCTTTAGAAATAAACATTCAACTCTAGCAACAACTCTGCTGTATAAAAGAAAATCATCATTGACCATTCTTTTGTAAAAATAAACATTCATCTTAAAACATTCTTCTCATGGCGCTCACCTAGCCCCTTCGGAACTCAGCTTATTCTCGCCTCTTATGGCCCCCATATTGGCCTAATGCCAAAGGCAATTTTTTTTTTTTTTTGCATCCTCGTAGGTGAGGAAATCCTGTAAATTGTGAAATTCAATTAACCGCTGGTGCCGTAATGGCCTCTGCGGCTTTTTCCTACAGCAGAGAAAGCGTCGATTAGTTAGGGAGTTTTGGCATCCTCTGTAGGTAGGATTTCACTTGTGTTGGTAGAAGCAAAGTTGATGATGCAGCTCGTATTCAACTTTTCATCTCCTGGGTATTAAAGTTAGATTACCCCCAGAGAAGAGATGGATGCTGAGTGCTAGGGGGTTCGGGGGTGGTATTGGCTAGTGGTGTTGGTGGGGGCTGGTACGGTGGGTTCTAAGTGCTCGATGATAGGGGTGTGGGATTCTAGGGAGCGGATGCTCAATGCTAAATGTTCGCGGATGATGATGTGCTGGAATGGTGGGTGGTGAGTAATGGGGAGCTGGTGGATGCAAGGGTCGATATGCTAGGTTGCAGTATCGACCCTTGCATCCACCAGCTCCTCATTACTCACCACCATACTAGGATGATGGATGCTTCGTTGCTGGATGTTACGTCCGAAGATGTTAGAATGGTGGATGGTAGTGTCGTAAGTTGTTAGAGTAGTGGCTGCTAGGATGGAAGTTGTTAGGAATATTCTTATATCACCTCTCACTTCAACCATCAACAACGCCGAGACTCTGGTCTGTCTGACTCGCCTTCAAAATCTTTACTAGACTTTTCCTGTCCACTGCTTAATCAGCTACTGAGTATAATTAATGCAAATGAAGGTAATCCTACTGACTCCCGCTGATCTGGCAGGAGAGGAGGGTCTTAAGATGATAAAATTCCAGGGATTTTGTTTCCTATGCTTATGTGTCCCTCTGTTAGCGGATGGAGGATTGAACTTCCACCATGTCATGTTTAACGCTTCGTTTAAATATATAACAATAGCAGAAAGGCTTCGTAATGAAAATTTAGTTTATACTTTTCTACTGAAAGAGAGTTTGACGCTTTACAACTAGAAGGGAGTTTGACACCCTTCATCTGAGACCAGAACATAAATAATAATTGATGACTTTACAAAGAGGGCTTCAATATTTATTTATAATTGAAAAGAATTGTTTCATATATTCAGCATCCGAAGAACGTTCGGTAGTAAGGCGGAAGAATTTCGGATCATACACTCTCTGGGAGGTTTTGTGGATGCCGCGCTCCTCAGCCGTCGCATACTCCATACGGTGGAGGTTCATTGTTTTGAAAAAAAAGGAGAGTTAGAGGAGGCAACAATAAAGATGGATTGAAGAGGCACCGAGCAGACATGGAAAGTCAACGAAGGCAACAACACAACACAAGAGGCTTCGAACCGATATGTATAGATACAACATTACAATACAATATTACAATACAATGTTACAACATATCACTCATGAAAGGATTTATCACATGTTGTTAAAGCTCTCCTTCGATGTGATGGAAGTGACAGTCAATTTCCCGCATATTTTTTCTTAATGGAATATCAAGATTTAGGTTAAAAAATATTTATGCATTTTCTGTTCTATTAAGTGTTAAAGAGAACAAAGAAAAAATTTTTTTCCCAGTATTAATATTATGAACACAAATTGAAATAAAAAGCCTGTAGTACCTGGCAGTAAGGAGCAAATCACGAGAATGAAAGCCGAGAAAGGCACGAGAGAGAAGTTTTGAGTATCCGTATATTGGATCCATCCAACAGTATTTACAGTTAGTACAGAGCGCAGTTGTGCAGCAGTGAAGGCAGATACCTTGCAGATTAGAGTAATGATGAGTAAAGAGCAAAGAAACTTCACTCACTGCATTGTTTTATAACTCATACATGGGTGTATGTATGTATACTATGAGTTCGGCTGGAGTCAACCTGTCTCCCTATTGGTTGAAGTGTAAACCCGGCAGAAAATCGGAACTACCGGAGCCGCTACAGCTACACCGACCAGCCAGTTCGGCTGGTAGAAATAACTGTGTAATGAACACCGAATAAATTGCACTGTATTCGGGGCACACTACACCTCCCCCGTTAACAACAATACGGTGATGCTGTTTGCGATTTTACGTGAAGACGATTAGACCGAGATACAGTCTTTAAAATTTAATCGAATAACTTTCGACATAGTCTTTAAAGTAATTTTTTGGATGAAATCAGAGTGCATCATATATGGATTTTTAACAGTGATTGATTGTGAAATTTACTAGTCAGTAATAATTGACACTGGAAAGTTTGTTCGATGTAATTGTTCTGTTAAAAGAGTTAACGTTTTCCAAAGCAGCACTACTCCACGATCTAACTTTCCTACCCAGATGTATATCCAGTTGCTTAGCTCAAAGATTTACTTGTTCTGCCTGAAGGTGTTCTGTTCAGAGGTGTACTTGCTTAGATCAAAGAATTACTTGCTCTTTTCAAGACGACTTATTTTGTTCTAAGATGTTCTTTCTCTGTTTAAAGATGTATGTTTCTCGTTTCAGAGATATATTTACTCTTTTCAAAAAAGCTAAAAATTGGCCAATATTGATATCAACTGATTGCACATTATATCACGTTTTGGCAATGGCTTCTGCTCGCTTAAATAAGGCCTTTAACATTTACTGGGGTCCTTGTAACGACCTCAAGGAAGTTTAAGGACAACTTTCAGAAAAGATTAAATTTTAGTTTTGTGTGATGTATTATATTTTGTTATATGCGGCGTTTTACTGTCAAACATTATGAATGACCTTATTATTCAGAACACGTTGTTCGTATTAAATTTTCCTTCATTTGAGTTATGATAATTATTTAAAAAAGACCTCTAAACCAGTGTAAAACCACACAGCGCTACTTTCACCAAATTTAGTAGCACCAATTGCTAACCAATATATGAGAAGTATATGAGTTTAGAAAATTTAGCATAGTTTAGATGCCTGTGTAAGTACTCTGTGTGGTTTTAATTTAGTGATTTTTATTTTATGTTGTAGAAATACAAACAATTGCTGTAGTTGTAACTGGTTTTCATCATTCTGTAGGATGTAGTAGAAGAGTAAATGGGTACATTACTACATTCACGTATAAGCGCTAAAACTCTAAGGGGCAGAGATCGTAAGATAGGTTACGCAAAATAGATATATCTACCCACGTTTCACTATCTTATGTAGTGTAAGTATATTAACACATATCCATTATATATTTATATATATTAGTCAAAATTGATAAATTAGACACATGTGCAACTCTTGGGTATCTTTATGAAGGAAACGTTTCGCCACACAGTAGTTTCATCAGTCCATACAAAGGAGAATCTTGAAGAACAGGGGTAGAATGAGGTAATCAGTCCCTGAACCTTGAGTCGATGTGGTCAGTCCATCAATCTTGAATAGAATACGGCATACGTGCAGAGAAGGAGCTTATAAACCGTAGGCAGGAGAGGTGCAGCAGTCATAGGTGGTGTCACATTTGTTCAATGTGGAAGTACTTCGTGCCCAAGAATTAGGCAAGCGTAGAATTCCCACATTGAACACATGTGACACCACCTATGACTGCTGCACCTCTCCTGCCTACGGTTTATAAGCTCCTTCTCTGCACGTATGCCGTATTCTATTCAAGATTGATGGACTGACCACATCGACTCAAGGTTGAGGGACTGATTACCTCATTCTACCCCTGTTCTTCAAGATTCTCCTTTGTATGGACTGATGAAGCCACTGTGTGGCGAAACGTTTCCTTAATAAAGATACCCAAGAGTTACACATGTGTCTAATTACTCAACGTGTCGGTTCTGTGAACCAGTCAGTCGTCAGTGGTCAGTCGTCACGTGAGGTCACTGACCCTGAGCTGCTTTGGGGATTAGCGTGGACGGTTACAAAGCATGGCTTGCTTCTGCAGTGTTTTAAAAATTGAGGTTGGAGAGTTGAAGGAGGAGGTCTTGCTTCTCCAGGAGGAGATTAGGAGGCTGAAGGTCCACCTCAATGGGTCTGGGAGAGAGTGTGAGGTGGCTGGCGTTGTGGGAAATGAGGCTTCTAGCAGTGAGGTGCAGTCTGTCTCTCGCTGTGAGGAGGCTGTAGTTGGGGAGGTAGCAACGGCTACCAGCAGTGAGGTGCAGCCAAGCACCTGCTACAAGTGGCGAGTGGTTCACAGTAATGGGAGGCGCATCAGAGTAAGGAAAGTTAAGAGTGAAGATCTGAAGGTAAGAAATCGCTTCTCTGTTCTTCAGGATGAATGTACTTCAGTGGCCAGTGAAGGTAAGGGTACTACTGCCCCTGCTAATGGATGTAAGCACATTCTTGTGGTTGGTGACTCTCAGGTAAGATATATTGACCGTGCTTTTTGTAATAGGAATAAGAAGATGAGAGATAGTGTGTGCTTCCCTGGAGCTGGTGTTGGGGACATTGTCAACAGGCTGGATAATATCATGTCAGGTAATGGGAACAAGCCCATTATCTGTCTCAGTGCTGGTGGAAATGATATTGGGAAGGGTAGGAGAGAAGAGCTGCTAGATAAGTACAGGTCAGCTATAGATTTCATTAAGTCTAAGGGAGGGATCCCAATCATATGTAGCATCTTGCCTAGAAGGGGAGTAGGAAATGAATGGTTGTCTAGGGCAATTGGTGTAAATTGCTGGCTAGACAGATACTGCAAGGAACTTGCAATCCCATTCATTGACAACTGGAACAACTTTTATGGCAAACATGATATGTATGCAAGGGATGGGGTACATCTCTCTGGGGCAGGGGTGGTAGCACTTGCAGACTCGATTGAGAAGGCCATTGGTGAAATGCCTATGATTTTAAACTGATGGAAGATAGAGGTATGGGTGTGTGTGGGAAACAAGCAGGTTGCAACACTAGGGTTGGAAACAGTAAATGTATAAAAGGCATTCAGCATGAAGTTATAAATAAAGACAATAGATCAGGTCAGCAAACAAAGGGGGACAGCAGAGGGCAGCAAGGGACTAGCTCCCTTAAGGTTTACTATACTAATAGCAGGAGTGTAAGAAATAAGATAGATGAGCTAAGATTAATTGCAAGTGCAGGAAACATAAATATTATTGCTGTAACAGAGACCTGGCTCAATCTGAAAGATAGAGAGATGCCCTCTGAATGTTACATACAAGGCTATAAATTATTCCACACTGACAGGGTCAACAGGAAAGGTGGTGGAGTAGCGATGTATGTCAGAGACAATTTAAATTGTTGTGTTAGACAAGATATTAAATTAGAAGCGTCAGCCACTGAATCTGTTTGGTTACAGCTTCTCGAGGGCCGAGAAAAACTAATTTTGTGTGTGATTTACAGGGCCCCAAATCTTGATAGGGAGTGCAGTAAACTTCTATGGGACGAAATTCGTAAGGCATCTACATACGAAAATGTTGTGCTAATGGGAGATTTCAACTATAGACAGATTGACTGGAGCAATTTGACAGGAAATTTAGAGTCAGGTGACTTTCTTGATACGATCCAGGATTGTTTTTTAAAACAGTTTGTGACAGAGCCAACTAGGGGAAATAACCTCCTTGACTTGGTTCTTGCCAGTAGGGAAACACTAATTAATAATCTTGAGGTTAATGATGAGCTTGGGGAAAGTGATCACAAATCACTCAGTTTTAATATATCATGGAATTCCCCTAATAATGGCAATCAAGTCTCCGTCCCTGACTTTCGCTTGGCTGATTTCATAGGACTGAAAAATTACTTAGGTGGGCTGAACTGGAATGACCTGACTAAGGGTCAGGTAGGTGGTGATGGTTGCCGATATGATGCTTTCCAGGGCATAGTTCTAGCTGCTCAGTGAAATTATGTTCCAAATAGGGAAATCAGATCAAACAAAAATGATCCTAAATGGATGAACAATAGATTAAAATACCTGATTGGTCAAAAGAGAGGCATATATAGGCAAATCAAAAGAGGAGAGGGGCAATTAAGAAATCGATATATTCAGTTAGAGAGAAATAAAAAAGGGAATTAGAAAAGCAAAAAGAGATTATGAGGTTAAAGTTTTTACACAGGAAGACACTAACAATATTCCAGTAATTAATTTTTACAGTGGGCTAGAAGAAGATAAATTATGTAACATCACAGTCACTAGTGAGATGGTTGTGAGGCAGATAGACAGACTGAAGCAAAATAAGTCGCCGGGTCCTGATGAGGTTTTTTCAAGGGTTCTTAAGGAATGCAAAATGGAACTCTGTGAACCATTAACTAATATTTTTAATTTATCTCTTCAAACAGGTGTAGTGTCTGATATGTGGAAGATGGCTAATGTAACTCCTATTTTTAAAACAGGGGACAAGTCGTTACCGTCAAATTACCGCCCAATAAGCCTGACCTCAATTGTAGGCAAATTACTAGAGTCAATTATAGCTGAGATTATAAGAAGCCATCTCGATAAGCATAGCTTGATTAATGATACTCAGCATGGATTCACAAGAGGCCGGTCTTGTCTAACTAATTTATTAACTTTCTTCAGTAAAGCTTTTGAGGCTGTTGACCACAATAAAGAATTTGATATTATTTACTTAGATTTTAGTAAGGCTTTTGATAGTTCCGCACCATAGACTGTTAAAGAAAGTGGCAGCTCATGGCATTGGGGGAAAAGTGCTCTCGTGGATCGAGTCATGGCTCACTGACAGGAAGCAGAGAGTGTCCATAAATGGGGTTAAATCCGAGTGGGGATCTGTAACAAGTGGCGTTCCACAGGGATCAGTCTTGGGCCCGTTGTTGTTTATAATATATATCAATGATCTTGATGAGGGAATTACTAGTGATATGAGCAAATTCGCCGATGACACAAAGATAGGTAGGATAATTGATTCAAACGTAGATGTTAGGGAACTTCAGGAGGATTTAAACAAACTCTATTCTTGGTCAGAAAAGTGGCAGATGCAGTTCAATGTAGATAAATGCAAGGTTCTGAAGCTTGGGAGTGCCCATAACCCTAGTACTTATAAATTAAATGATGTAGAACTTAGCCATACAGATTGCGAAAAGGACTTGGGGGTTATGGTGAGCAGCAACCTTAAACCAAGACAGCAATGCCTAAGCGTACGTAATAAGGCAAATAGATTACTGGGATTTATATCAAGAAGTGTAAGCAACAGAAGTCCAGAGGTCATACTGCAGCTTTATACATCATTAGTAAGGCCTCACCTTGATTATGCAGCTCAGTTCTGGTCTCCGTATTACAAAATGGACATAAATTCGTTAGAAAACATTCAGCTTAGGATGACTAAATTAATACATAGCATCAGAAATCTTCCTTATGAAGAAAGATTGAAGACTCTTAAGTTACATTCACTTGTTAGACGAAGAATGAGGGGAGACCTGATCGAAGTGTATAAGTGGAAGATAGGTATTAATAAAGGGGATATTAATAAGGTCTTGAGGATGTCTCTCCAAGAGAGAACGCGCAGTAATGGATTTAAATTAGATAAGTTTAGATTTAGAAAGGACATAGGAAAGTAATGGTTTGGAAATAGGGTAGTTGATGAGTGGAACAGTCTACCTAGTTGGGTTATTGAGGCTGGGACTTTGGGTAGTTTCAAATCTAGGTTGGATAAGTACATGAGTGGGAGGGGTTGGATTTGAGTGGGACTTTCACATCAGAGCTTATTTCTTGGGTGGCATTGAAAATTGGGTTGGGCAAATGTTTGTTAGTGGGATGAATTGTAAAGGACCTGCCTAGTATGGGCCAGCAGGCCTCCTGCAGTGTTCCTCCTTTCTTATGTTCTTATGTTCTTATGATTCTTTCAGGTATACAGAAGTAAGATCAGGGACAAGATAGGCCCACTCAAAAGTTCCTCGGGTCAGCTCAATGACAGTGATAAGGAAATGTGTAGAATTTTTAATACATACTTCCTCTCAGTTTTTACACAGGAGGATACCAGCGTTATTCCAGTAATGATAAATTATGTAGAACAGGACGATAATAAACTGTGCACGATTAGGGTCACAAGTGACATGGTCCTTAGGCAAATAGATAAATTAAAACCTAACAAATCCCCAGGCCCTGATTAACTGTATGCAAGGGTTCTAAAGGAATGTAAAGAGGAGCTTAGCACACCTTTGGCTAATCTTTTTCAACATATCACTACAAACTGGCATGGTGCCAGATAAGTGGAAAATGGCAAATGTGATACCTATTTTCAAAACAGGTGACAGGTCCTTAGCTTCGAACTATAGACCAATAAGTCTAACCTCCATAGTGGGAAAATTTATGGAATCAATAATTGCAGAGGCAGTTCGTAGCCACCTTGAAAAGCATAAATTAATCAACGAATCTCAGCATGGTTTTACAAAGGGGCGTTCCTGCCTTACGAATTTATTAACTTTTTTCACTAAGGTATTTGAGGAGGTAGATCATGGTAATGAATATGATATTGTGTATATGGACTTCAGTAAGGCTTTTGACAGGGTCCCACATCAGAGACTATTGAGGAAAATTAAAGCACATGGAATAGGAGGAGAAATTTTTTCCTGGATAGAGGCATGGTTGACAAGTAGGCAGCAGAGAGTTTGCATAAATGGGGAGAAATCAGAGTGGGGAAGCGTCACGAGCGGTGTTCCACAGGGGTCAGTGTTGGGCCCCCTGCTGTTCACAATCTACATAAACGACATAGATGAGGGCATAAAGAGCGACATCGGCAAGTTTGCCGATGACACCAAAACAGGCCGTCGAATTCATTCTGACGAGGACATTCGAGCATTCCAGGAAGATTTGAATAGACTGATGCAGTGGTCGGAGAAGTGGCAGATGCAGTTTAATATAGACAAATGCAAAGTTCTAAATGATGGACAGGGCAATAACCATGCCACATATAAACTAAATAATGTAGATCTTAATATTACGGATTGCGAAAAAGATTTAGGAGTTCTGGTTAGCAGTAATCTGAAACCAAGACAACAGTGCATAAGTGTTCGCAATAAAGCTAATAGAATCCTTGGCTTCATATGAAGAAGCATAAATAATAGGAGTCCTCAGGTTGTTCTTCAACTCTATACATCATTGGTTAGGCCTCATTTAGATTATGCTGCACAGTTTTGGTCACCGTATTACAGAATGGATATAAATTCTCTGGAAAATGTACAAAGGAGGATGACAAAGTTGATCCCATGTATCAGAAACCTTCCGTATGAGGATAGACTAAGGGCCCTGAATCTGCACTCTCTAGAAAGACGTAGAATTAGGGGGGATATTATTGAGGTGTATAAATGGAAGACAGGAATAAATAAAGGGGATGTAAATAGTGTGCTGAAAATATTTAGCCTAGACAGGACTCGCAGCAATGGTTTTAAGTTGGAAAAATTCAGATTCAGGAAGGATATAGGAAAGTACTGGTTTGGTAATAGAGTTGTGGATGAGTGGAACAAACTCCCGAGTACAGTTATAGAGGCCAGAACGTTGTGTAGCTTTAAAAATAGGTTGGATAAATACACGAGTGGATGTGGGTGGGTGTGAGTTGGACGTGATAGCTTGAGCTACCAGGTCGGTTGCCGTGTTCCTCCCTTAAGTCAATGTGACCTGACCTGACTAGGTTGGGTGCATTGGCTTAAGCCGGTAGGAGGCTTGGACCTGCCTCGCATGGGCCAGTAGGCCTTCTGCAGTGTTCCTTCGTTCTTATGTTCTTATGTTCTTAGTCAAAATGCACTAAACGAGATAGTGAAACATGGGTAGATATAACCCTAGAGTTTCGCGCATCCTGGACGTTGACCTGGCTCGAGGTAGACTATCATCTTGGATGATAATTCAATCCCTCTGTGTTAACTCTGAAGTCATTCCCTAACTCCGATTTCCTACTTGGTTATTTTGATCTTCGGTTTAAAAAAGCTTGCTTGTATCTGGCAAATTGAATAAGCATTTTTTTTTTTTTTTTGGTCCTTGTTCATTTTCATAAAAAATCTTTCAGGCATCATAAAAAGATGGATTAGCATCTCATTATCTTGTGATGGAAAGGCGCATGATTCTTGTGTGAGTTGTGAAAGTTGAGAGAGAGGGAGAGAGAGAGAAAGAGAGAGAGAGAGAGAGAGAGAGAGAGAGAGAGAGAGAGAGCTGCAGTCACTATTAAGGCGACAGAGTGCATCATAATGTTTGATAAAAGTTAGTACTGAGGGAATCTCAAACAAGCATCCTGTGTATCACACTTTAATATGTTGGCAAATTCAACTTTTTTGTTAATTATAAGATATATTAAGTGATTTTTTTTAGTTATGTTTGAAGATAGTATTTATATTTCAGAGGACTTAATTATTACTATTATTATTATTTTACTTTTCTTCTTTTCTGATTATTTTTGCTATTTATTTGAAGCACAGGGACCAAGACTGTTCAACTGCCTCCAGCATACATAAGAGGGATTACCAATAGACCCCTGGCTGTCTTCAAGAAGGCGCTGGACAGGCACCTAAAATCAGTACCTGACCAGCCGGGCTGTGGTTTGTACATTAGTTTGTGTGCGGCCAGCAGTAGCAGCCTGGTTGATTAGACCCTGATCCACTACGAGGCCTGGTCTCAGACCGGGCCGCGGGGACGTTGGCCCCCGAAACCCTCTCCAGGTATACAATGTCCTCGTGGATCAAGCAGTATAAAGAATGGTCTATGCTCCATCCTCCATCACTGAAGTACAAAGTAATTTTACGATTCATAACATCACTCATGGGTGCTTTCAGTATCTTAAGTAATTAAAAAAACAGAAAACATAAAACAATACTATTTAACATAATGTAGAAGCTGAATATCTTGAGAGTAACAAGGGTACATACTAACAGCATAAAAAGTAAAGTAAAAAATGAAATACCAAAATAAAACAATGAAATAAAGTCATTACAAAAATGTGATGTTGATGTTCAGTAGTAAGGCTCGACTTACGTTCATTTCGACTTACGACCAGTTTGTCGGAACCGAACTCGATCGTAAGTCGGATGGTACCTGTATATACATCTCCTTCGATCACCCATATAAAATTAACGAGTACATAATTGTAATAATGATAAAAGTAATTTTTTATTATTACTATTATCAGTATTATTAATTTAATATTGTAACTATTTCTTTCATTGTAGGTATTAATGTTATTTGAATTGTTATATATTATAATATTATTACTAGTATTATTACAAGACTATAGTTTCATCATTCCCTGGTATCATCAATAAGAGGTTGTTCGCTTAACAGAGGTGTCCACTATAGCAAAGTGGCTACCAGTTAGAGCAGTGAGCCATTTGCTCTGGCTAACTTAAGCCTCTCGTCACAGCCGTGGTGATCGTTAAGAATGAGGAATGTCGGTAATGGTGTTGGGGGAGGGAGGGGTGGGGGTGGGAAGAGGATGGTGGGGTTTGTGAGTTAGGTGGGGGATAGGGGATGGGGTGTGGAAGTGTTAGTGGGGAAAGACAGGAGAGGTGGGTGGGGGACATTGAGGTGGGAGTAAATGTGTGAGGAGGGTGCCTGTGTGTGTGTGTGTGTGTGTGTGTGTGTGTGTGTGTGTGTGTGTGTGTGTGTGTGTGTGTGTGTGTGTGTGTGTGCTTACATGAACCTCCACTAAACAGCTGACGAAATTAGTGCCGTCAAGGTGTGGATCAATACTCAACCAGATCTCCCTTAGTATTGACGACTTCCTCTCTAGTGGAGGAAAATGTATTGATAATTTTTCTGTTAGCAGATGCAAAAGTGTAGGAGTGGCAAGGATGAAGGAGTGGCAAAAATGTAGGAGTTTCAGTAGTATAGGAGTCGAGAGTGTGTGAGAGTGGTAAGTGTAGAAATGACAACAGCGTGGGAGTTACAACATAAACAGAATAACATCCTGTTCTCCAATTGTGACTGGCAGTTTCACACAAAATTCGCTTCCTCTACTACGATATGCTTCAAATTTCCCTGAAATTTTCATATTAGTTATTCTCTTGAGTTCGCTCGCTCTACCTCCCTCCTGTATGACTTAATAACCAAATTTCGGCCAATGTGTCTGCCAGTAAGACATACAGCCGACGAACACACGTGGCCAAGTTCCTCGCCACTCTGAGAAAATGCTACCAAACATTAGGAACTTGGGATTCATTATAGATTTCCAATTGGGTAATTCAAAGGCAGGATGTAAATTGGTTGCCTTCCGGCAGTAAAACGTGCTAGGGATCTGAGGTAATAAGTCATCAGACTCCAGAAATACTTAGATATACTTTTTTTTGGCATGCTAAGTGTTTCAAACCCAGGTAAGCAATCTCAGAATTCTCTATCCACACTCAAAAGATGTTCAATATACTAGAAATCCAGGCAGCACTGTCAGAAGATTCTTCATCCACTAAAAATCTAGCCAATACACTCAAAACCCAATCAGCTCACTCATCATTTCGAACATAGTCAACACACTCAAAAGCACATCTTAACAGTTAACTTGTTAAAAACCTCAATTCCAATGGCTTCCATTAACGTGACGTCCAGTAACAGATGACTATACTCAGGTTCCTATATCTGACTCTCTCAAATTTATGTAATAAACAATGAACAACACCCACCGTGCGTGGTCAGAGATCACAGACGTGTCTGGTCAGAGATTTCACCCACAAATGTCCGGTCAGAGTTCCAGGATAGAGGGTCAGGTATCTTCCACTCCCTGGACAGAATGACTCCAAAAGGGATCAGCGCTTCTTGAAAGATGATATATATCAAAGAGCATATGTGTGTATGGTCTCACCTGACAGAACACGCAAGGGAAATGAGTGGAGAAGGAAACATCATTTCTGTTCCTTCGTTACGTACCTGTCGGAGAAGAAAAAAAGTATTAGGGTACAGTGAGATAGACCCGAGTTGAAAATATTTGCTCCTGGGTTTAATGATGATTTGAAACGATCATTAATTGTGAATGATGAGTAATGTGAGAATGATGGGTGATAAGGCTCGAATGATTTGTGATAATGTGCATATGAATGTGTGAATAATGAATTACTGAATGATTAATGACTGGGTGAACAATGAGTGATGCACGATTGGCGACTGACGATGTTAGTTATGGATGGCCATGTGCGTGAATGGTGGATGACTGATTTATGATAATGTGTAATTGGTGGATGAACGAATATGCAAATGATGGAATTTATTCAGAAGAATCTCGACGCGTCTGAATGAATGAAGGAATAAACATTTTATTCCTGATGATACACATGAAAAATACACAAATGCACTTCAACAGTGTGTATGTTATCTAGATACTATAAGCGAGAGAGAGAGAGAGAGAGAGAGAGAGAGAGAGAGAGAGAGAGAGAGAGAGAGAATGGGGAATGTTGTCAGGAGTCTGTTGTCCTTCATACCAGGTATGAGAGTAAGGGTCATTAACTTGGCATCACCTGTGGAGGCTCAGTGTTAAGGCTCCTGTGAATACACACTGCCAAGGGAGGATTAAGGAAGCTCTGAGTTAACAGTAAAGAGAGAGTGGGCGACTTTGTGTGTGTGTGTGTGTGTGTGTGTGTGTGTGTGTGTGTGTGTGTGTGTGTGTGAAGAATTAAAATGAATATGAAGGTAGAGGGTGTATGGATACCGACAATATAAATGAGAGGACATGTACATTTAAGACATCTTTATTGGATACGACTCAGTCCACGGACGTTAGTCACTCCAAAAGATACAAGAGAATGAGAGAACACAGTATGTATACACGGGAGAAAACGTGTCAATAGTAAAGATCAGGTGAAGGCGTCGGATATCCAACAGTCGTGTCACATGACAGCAAAGTATCAGCGTAGAGTAAATTCATACATGCAAGCGTAATTAGGATGGTGTATTAGCCAGTTTTTTTTTATCCTGTGGTGATGGAGGTAGCAATTAAGGATGCGTCAATAACAGTGGCGCCTAGCAACGATAAATTTTCTGTAGATCAATTCTGGTTTGTTATAGTGCATAAGATGGCCATCTTTAAGTCTGTGCAGGACACAAATATGTCTGTATTCCCGAGGTCATGTGGTAAGATTTTTATCTGTTTCTCTACGTAGATTTTGTTGCACCCCCTCATGGTATCATATACACTCCTGCTTTACTGTTGTGTTTGTCTTGGGGATATTTCCTCCTGGTTAGGTCTCTGATAGTGCGTGTCTGACATACTTTCTTCATTATATATACTATTTTCCTATTCTCTTGTTGTATTTGGAGTGACCATGGTTCCAGGACCGAAATGTATTCAGTAAAGATTTTCTGGGTAAATGCACTTGTTTTTTCACCCAAAAAACAATAAGCATAAGCATTAGTTCGTATTTTTCGAAGTTTTCCTAGTGTTCCTTCCTTATCTTCCCACTTCCTTGATTCATTCCTGCTTTCCATACCTTAATGTTCTTCCTTCCCTCTACGTTCCTCTCCACATCGTTCTTCGTCTACATCCTTCCCTACATCCCTCTTCCACCCTCCCTCCCTCCCATCTTCGTGTCTCTTTTCAACCCCCTCTATATCTTCCTGCGTCTCCCTCTTCCACCATTCATTCTCCCCCCCCTCTTTTCTTTCCTATAGTTTCCTCTCCATGTCCCTCCCACCCTTCAATGGGCTCGTGTTGGATCCAGCCACAAGCTGTCATGAAAATCTTGTGCATCAGCCTCGGCACCTCCACGACCTGTGATAATTACAACGGTGTAGATTATAAAGAAGAAAATATGAAATTTTACAAAATGTGAGAGAGAAGGCGGAGGAAGGGAAGAAAGTGAGGAGGAAGAGGAGTGAGTAAAAGTACATAGGAGTACATTGGAAAGTTGAATAATTAAAGACTTTACAGTCTAAATCTGCAGTAGATAAGACCTAAACTACTGCCTGAGCAAACGCTTCTTATGACCCGTATGGGTCATAACTTTGTTAGATCACCAAAGTGGTTGCCTAATATTTTTTCCCTAGCTACAAACTTTCTTTTTTTATTTAGTTCATAATATTACAAGGCCTCGTGTTATCAATTTCAAATTTTCAATTACATTTACATTCCGGAAAAAAAACCTGATCTTCATAGCCCTTCCCACAATCTGGTTATTTTAAAACTTCATATCTATTCTAATCTATATTAAACCCAACTATTTCCCTATTCTTCATAGCTCTTCCAGCTATCAGGTTTATTCTAACATCCTTGGCTATTAGATATCGGTACCTCACCAGCCGGGCTGTGGTTAGTACGTTGGTTTGCGCGCAGCCAGCAGTAACAACCTGGCTAATCAAGCTCTGATCCACCGCGAGACGTTGGCTCCCGAAACACCCTCCATGTATACTCCAGGTATACATGGGGAGGGGGTAACCCAAAATGCCTTTGGGTTACCTCATTATTGTATCCCAGTTTGGACTTTATTACGGACAGAAAGGTTTACTACTTTTAAGTGGGGAATTATCACTCAGTGGTGTTTTTTTTAACCACAGCGGGACTTTTTTTTTAAGAGCTTAAATCCCCAAGTGTACCTTTGTACAGAGTTGTAACAGTGTGTGTACCTTCACGTGCAGAGTTATAACATTGTGTGTACCTTCACGTGCAGAGTTATAACACTGTGTGTACCTTCACGTGCACAGTTGTAACAGTGTGTGTACCTTCACGTGCAGAGTTATAACACTGTGTGTACCTTCACGTGCAGAGTTATAACACTGTGTGTAACTTCACGTGCAGAGTTATAACACTGTGTGTACCTTCACGTGCAGAGTTATAACACTGTGTGTACCTTCACCTGCAGAGTTATAACACTGTGTGTACCTTCACGTGCACAGTTGTAACACTATACTTAAGGAACGATATAAGTATTTGTTCAACTTATAGCTATAAATAACACATGTTTCTTATACTGTCATGTTCTTATTTCTTAGTGGCACTGAAAGTATATCCTTTAAAGTACCTTGCTTTCGGAGAAGGGATCTTCATTCTCCCAAAACGTTGGTTCTACCCTTTCCTTCCTTGGATCAAACCTGATTGCTTCTCATTCCTCAAATTCTGTGTCGTCTTTACGGGCTTAGCGAGCCATATAAATCATTTAATAATAATAATAATAATATGATTTATGGGGATATTTTTACCAATCGGAATTTGCATCCAGAATTTAATAAAACAGAAGAATTTTTGTTTTTCATAGATCTATCGGATTTTTTGTATATCTGAAATGTGTCATTTATGAGGTAGTCATGTCAACATTTGACATGAATGTGTTTAGAAAATTTAGACAGTTTATATGATCGGTTTCTCTGTCAAAGAATTACCTTGTGGCCGGAGACGCGTGGTCTCCTAGAGGGTAATTAGCAAACTTTTTTCCTTAGGCGATTATGTTGCAACTTCCAAGCAATTAGTGAGTAAGACTCGGCTTTTTTTTTCTTCGGTGCGATGGTTCGTTAGTCGTCGTCATCGTTACAGTTGTATAGTTATCAACCTCTAAACACGTTCATTAACGCAAACTTTTTTTATCATTAACATTATAACTGGTTTTTCAGTGAATACATCTCCGTCTATCAAACGTCAAGTTACTACCACCACCGGTATCATTTGCACCACCTTCATTATCATCACCCATCATCCAGCATGACTCTTATTATTCATTATAAACACCCTCCACCACCGCCCCCCGCCACATATCACCACCAAAATCACCCACCACCGCAACCACAATTAACCAGTTAACCACCACCACTAAAATAACCCATCACTACAGTCAATCACCACCGCAATCAACCACCATCCATCACCCTCGTCCTGCTGGCCAGTATACATTTATTCAGCAAATAAGACATCTATGAAGTTACTCCAGTGAGCAATATCTGACTTTATGGAGTAATATTAAAGAGCCGGGATGGTTCTCGTGTACCATCCTTCTGATTTATGGTTATAGCTTGTGCTGATGTTGCCAGTATGTGTTTGTGTAGTGTACATACGCCCTCGTGTATGTGCCCATGTGCGTGTGCACGTACGAATGTGCTCATGTCTGTTCTCGCTTAAGACCATGTATATGTGCATGCGAGGGACCATGTGAACTTAAATGACTGAGCGTGTGAGCAAGCATTTATATATGCCCATGAGATCTTGAGGGGGTGTACGTGCTTGTGTGCATGTGGGTATTTACTTTGCTGTAACACTTGTCCAGTTTCCTGATGAATCTTACCTAAGCTAACCTACTTGCATTCACCTAGTTCTCGTTGTGGTGGTGTCGAGTCACTTCTTGTTTAGATATTGACCGGTTAGGTTAGGTTAGGTATGTTTGTTAGGAAACAGAAGTGTTTCCTGTCGCGTGTCTTAGTCAAATGATGAACCACAGCTGGAGCTTTTGGTCATCCGACCGATGCCTTCTGCTGGCTTACCGGTCCACCCATTTAAAAATTATGGTTTAGAATATCGTCCGAGTCTACAGGGTACTATCCTCAATACCTCTCTTGTTACCTACTAAATCTATTTCAAGTACTTTCTAATATCGACTATTCCACTTCCTAACACCCTGAAACAATGGTCTGTTCTCATCTTAAGCTTCCATGTCTCACCTTGTCCAGGGCATTCTCAAGTAAACTGTTCCAATCAACGATGTCATCTTTCTGACAGTATTGCACATTACGATTTCATCTCATCTCTGGGTCCAAAGTTTCCAAGGCAGTAAAGTTCAGTTTCCTTAGTCTCTCCTCTTTTGTTGCTTAACTCTTGAACAGTTCTGGTTGCAAATCTCGTTTGTACACATTTAATCACTTACTGGCTCCATGCCAATTTGGAGCCAGTAAGTAATTATACCAGTAGGGCAATGCTCATCCATTTATTATTATTATTATTATTATTATTATTATTATTATTATTATTATTATTATTGTCATTATTATTTGTTTTACTGACAGCAGGTGTAGTATGACTTGCCCATCTATCTCATCCTGCACAGACAAGGACAAACTACGCGGTTCAACTTACGAATTTACCCAGTCACGGTATTGTGACTTTTTTTGTTAGTTATCCTACTCCATGCGGAGGCCGGGATAGATATTTGAATAGCCGGTGAACACAAATATTCATGTAAGAGACATAACATGACCAGTGAATGTGTTACAGCTCTCACGTACACACCGTGAATTGGGACGTCACCAAAATGATCATGAAAGAAAAAACTCTGAAACGTAGATGTTTAGTATCATCTATGACTGTTATGTTCCTTTCCCGTAGAACAAAACACATTGAATTCCATTATCTCTTAATTTCTGGCTCAGATTTAAAAAAAAAAACAGATTAGGGACGTTCAGTAAACTATATCTTCCATAGAAAGCCCCTCCTAATCTAAAGTAATCGCCGTCAAGTAACTACTACTACATTACTACTGCTGCTGCTACTAGTACTACAACTATTTTGCACGTCACACCTGATAAACCTGACTTGCTTCCACCGCTGGTTCCCTGTACAAGTTTCTTTCAAGTCTCCTTATCAGATTCAGAGGCTGGTGGGTAGAAAGTCTTAAATAAGTGCACAAGTCACATTCAATATCTTCTCGGTATTATAAAATGGAATGTGGAAAGACAGTAAATATAAAATAAATTGTAAATTAGAATTATGGTAGCGATTCCTTGCATTCTTTAAGACATTTTGATGCGATTTCATGATTTGTATCTCCTTCACTAGTGCTGGATTTTTTTAATATTTTTGCTCGAGTCAGACCGACAAAGCAATCATTTGTGTCGCTGAGGGACATCACGTCAGTAGTGAGTATGTTTTCATGGCTCATTGTGGACTTCATCAGCACCTCACAGCGGGGAAATACTGCATCAGCTGAATTTGGGTAATGGAAGTGCTTCAGGGGCAGGAATAAAGTGATGAATTTCTCACGCTAACATTATTGCACTCAGAATCCATTACCAATATTAAATTGTAATTTCAGATTTACTGTCCAGGAACACTAACTCACGTCTTCTGCCTTGGAAAATAATCATGAGAGGTATATGTTACAGAAGCTGAGTTAGTCAATACACGGGAGTCAACGATATTTTGACGTTAAGTTTCCGGAAACAAAAAAGAAATGATTAGGATCAAAGATTTGTGGTCGGTTTATCGTTGTTATAAAGTGATATGAAGGCTGGTTTAATTTGGTTACTCTATTTTTTTGCGTGTTTACATGTTGATGTTTAAGTGTTAGCTCTAAGTCTTGTACAGATATTCATGATGTACGTTTTAATCGCTAATAAAGAAATGAACGCCTTTAATCAAAGCTAAGGGACTGAGTACCTTCTAGCAAGGATACCTAGGGTTTACCTGGAGAGGATTTCGGGGGTTAACGCCCCCTTAGCTCAGTCTGAGACCAGGCCTCGTTGATCAGGGTCTGATCAACCAGGCTGTTATTGCTGGCCGCAAGCAAACTGACGTACGAACCACAGCCGGGCTGGTCAGGTACTGACTTTAGGTGCCTGTCCAGTGCTTTCTTCATAGCCAGGGGTCCATTGGTAATCCCCTTTATATATGCTGGGAGGCAGTTGAACAGTCATGGGCCCCGGACACTTATTGCATTCTCTCTCATTGTACTCGTGGCGCCCCTGTTTTTCATTGGGGAAATGTTGCATCTCCTGCCGAGTCTTTTGCTTTCATAGTGAGTGATTTTCTTGTGCAAGTTTGGTACTAATCCCTCTAGGATTTTCCAAGTGTATATTATCATGTATCTCTCTGGCCTGCGTTCCATGGAATACAAATGAAGGGCCTTCAATCGTTCCCAGTAATTTAGGTGCCTTATCGTACTCAAATGTACCCTGAAAGCACTTTGTATACCCTCTAGGTCAGCAATTTCGCCTGAATTGAAGGAGGCAGTTAGTGTACAGCAGTATTCCAGCCTAGAGAGAACAAGCGATATAAAGAGAATCATCATGGGCTTGGCGTCCCTAGTTTTGAAGGTTCTCATTATCCATCACATCATTTTCCTAGCAGATGCGGTACTTACATTGTTGTGGTCTTTGAAGGCGAGATCCTCTGATATTATCACTCCCAGGTCCTTCACCGTACTTTCTCGCTCTATTGTATGGTTAGAATTGGTCGTATACCTTGATAGTTTTAATTTCCTCAAGTTTTCCATCTCTGAGTAGTTGAACATTTTCCTCATTGAACTTCATATTGTTTTGAGTGGTCCATTTGAAGATTTGGTTGATGTCCGTTTGGAGTCTTGTGGTGTCTTCGATGGAGGTCACTGTCATGGCAATCCGGGTGTCATCCGCAAAGGAAGACACGGAGCTAGGGCTTACATCTCTGTCTGTCAGATATGAGGATGAGGAATAGAGTGGGAGCAAGTACTGTGCCTTGTGGAACAAAGCTTTTCACCGTAGCTGCCTCAGACTTTACTCTGTTTACTATTACTCTTTGTGTTTTATTTGTCAGGAAGTTATAGATCCATCTACCTACTTTTCCTGTTATTCCTCTATCACGCATTTTGTGCGCTAATACACTATGGTCACACTTGTCGAAAGCTTTTGCAAAATCTGTGTATACTACATCTGCATTTTGTTAATCCTCAACAGCATCCAGGACCTTGTCATAGTGGTCAAGTAGCTGGGACAGGCAGGAGCGACCTGCTCTAAACCCGTGTTGCCCTGGGTTGCGTAATTAATGGGTATCTAGGTAGGTGGCGATCTTGCTTCTTAGAACCCTTGGAAATTTTTTTGTGATATGGGATGTTAGTGCTGTTCTTTGCAATTTGTTTTACTGCCACCTTTGTAGAGTGGGGCTATGTTGTCTTTAGCGAGTGTGGGATGACTCCCTCTGTCCATTATATATATATATATAATATATATATATATATATATATATATATATATATATATATATATATATATAGGTAGTAGGTTGGTAGACAGCAACCACCCAGGGAAGTACTACCGTCCTGCCAGATGACTGTGAAACAAAAACCTGTAACTGTTTTGCATGATGGTAGGATTGCTGGTTTCTTTTTCTGTCTCATAAACACGCTAAGATAACAGGGATATCTTGCTACTCCTACTTACACTTTGGTCACACTTCATAGACACGCACATGCATATATATATATACATACATCTAGGTTTTTCTCCTTTTTCTAAATAGCTCTTGTTCTTTTTTATTTCTTCTATTGTCCATGGGGAAGTGGAAAAGAATCTTTCCTCCGTAAGCCATGCGTGTCGTATGAGGCGACTAAAATGCCGGGAGCAATGGGCTAGTAACCCCTTCTCCTGTATACAATTACTAAAAAAGAGAAGAAGAAAAACTTTATAAAACTGGGTTGCTTAAATGTGCGTGGATGTAGTGCGGATGACAAGAAACAGATGATTGCTGATGTTATGAATGAAAAGAAGTTGGATGTCCTGGCCCAAAGCGAAACAAAGCTGAAGGGGGTAGGAGAGTTTCAGTGGGGGGAAATAAATGGGATTAAATCTGGAGTATCTGAGAGAGTTAGAGCAAAGGAAGGGGTAGCAGTAATGTTAAATGATCAGTTATGGAAGGAGAAAAGAGAATATGAATGTGTAAATTCAAGAATTATGTGGATTAAAGTAAAGGTTGGATGCGAGAAGTGGGTCATAATAAGCGTGTATGCACCTGGAGAAGAGAGGAATGCAGAGGAGAGAGAGAGATTTTGGGAGATGTTAAGTGAATGTATAGGAGCCTTTGAACCAAGTGAGAGAGTAATTGTGGTAGGGGACTTGAATGCTAAAGTAGGAGAAACTTTTAGAGAGGGTGTGGTAGGTAAGTTTGGGGTGCCAGGTGTAAATGATAATGGGAGCCCTTTGATTGAACTTTGTATAGAAAGGGGTTTAGTTATAGGTAATACATATTTTAAGAAAAAGAGGATAAATAAGTATACACGATATGATGTAGGGCGAAATGACAGTAGTTTGTTGGATTATGTATTGGTAGATAAAAGACTGTTGAGTAGACTTCAGGATGTACATGTTTATAGAGGGGCCACAGATATATCAGATCACTTTCTAGTTGTAGCTACACTGAAAGTAAAAGGTAGATGGGATACAAGGAGAATAGAAGCATCAGGGAAGAGAGAGGTAAAGGTTTATAAACTAAAAGAGGAGGCAGTTAGGGTAAGATATAAACAGCTATTGGAGGATAGATGGGCTAATGAGAGCATAGGCAATGGGGTCGAAGAGGTATGGGGTAGGTTTAAAAATGTAGTGTTAGAGTGTTCAGCAGAAGTTTGTGGTTACAGGAGGGTGGGTGCAGGAGGGAAGAGGAGCGATTGGTGGAATGATGATGTAAAGAGAGTAGTAAGGGAGAAAAAGTTAGCATATGAGAAGTTTTTACAAAGTAGAAGTGATGCAAGGAGGGAGGAGTATATGGAGAAAAAGAGAGAAGTTAAGAGAGTGGTGAAGCAATGTAAAAAGAGAGCAAATGAGAGAGTGGGTGAGATGTTATCAACAAATTTTGTTGAAAATAAGAAAAAGTTTTGGAGTGAGATTAACAAGTTAAGAAAGCCTAGAGAACAAATGGATTTGTCAGTTAAAAATAGGAGAGGAGAGTTATTAAATGGAGAGTTAGAGGTATTGGGAAGATGGAAGGAATATTTTGAGGAATTGTTAAATGTTGATGAAGATAGGGAAGCTGTGATTTCGTGTATAGGGCAAGGAGGAATAACATCTTGTAGGAGTGAGGAAGAGCCAGTTGTGAGTGTGGGGGAAGTTCGTGAGGCAGTAGGTAAAATGAAAGGGGGTAAGGCAGCCGGGATTGATGGGATAAAGATAGAAATGTTAAAAGCAGGTGGGGATATAGTTTTGGAGTGGTTGGTGCAATTATTTAATAAATGTATGGAAGAGGGTAAGGTACCTAGGGATTGGCAGAGAGCATGCATAGTTCCTTTGTATAAAGGCAAAGGGGATAAAAGAGAGTGCAAAAATTATAGGGGGATAAGTCTGTTGAGTGTACCTGGTAAAGTGTATGGTAGAGTTATAATTGAAAGAATTAAGAGTAAGACGGAGAATAGGATAGCAGATGAACAAGGAGGCTTTAGGAAAGGTAGGGGGTGTGTGGACCAGGTGTTTACAGTGAAACATATAAGTGAACAGTATTTAGATAAGGCTAAAGAGGTCTTTGTGGCATTTATGGATTTGGAAAAGGCGTATGACAGGGTGGATAGGGGGGCAATGTGGCAGATGTTGCAAGTGTATGGTGTAGGAGGTAGGTTACTGAAAGCAGTGAAGAGTTTTTACGAGGATAGTGAGGCTCAAGTTAGAGTATGTAGGAAAGAGGGAAATTTTTTCCCAGTAAAAGTAGGCCTTAGACAAGGATGTGTGATGTCACCGTGGTTGTTTAATATATTTATAGATGGGGTTGTAAGAGAAGTAAAGGCGAGGGTCTTGGCAAGAGGCGTGGAGTTAAAAGATAAAGAATCACACACAAAGTGGGAGTTGTCACAGCTGCTCTTTGCTGATGACACTGTGCTCTTGGGAGATTCTGAAGAGAAGTTGCAGAGATTGGTGGATGAATTTGGTAGGGTGTGCAAAAGAAGAAAATTAAAGGTGAATACAGGAAAGAGTAAGGTTATGAGGATAACAAAAAGATTAGGTGATGAAAGATTGAATATCAGATTGGAGGGAGAGAGTATGGAGGAGGTGAACGTATTCAGATATTTGGGAGTGGACGTGTCAGCGGATGGGTCTATGAAAGATGAGGTGAATCATAGAATTGATGAGGGAAAAAGAGTGAGTGGTGCACTTAGGAGTCTGTGGAGACAAAGAACTTTGTCCTTGGAGGCAAAGAGGGGAATGTATGAGAGTATAGTTTTACCAACGCTCTTATATGGGTGTGAAGCGTGGGTGATGAATGTTGCAGCGAGGAGAAGGCTGGAGGCAGTGGAGATGTCATGTCTGAGGGCAATGTGTGGTGTGAATATAATGCAGAGAATTCGTAGTTTGGAAGTTAGGAGGAGGTGCGGGATTACCAAAACTGTTGTCCAGAGGGCTGAGGAAGGGTTGTTGAGGTGGTTCGGACATGTAGAGAGAATGGAGCGAAACAGAATGACTTCAAGAGTGTATCAGTCTGTAGTGGAAGGAAGGCGGGGTAGGGGTCGGCCTAGGAAGGGTTGGAGGGAGGGGGTAAAGGAGGTTTTGTGTGCGAGGGGCTTGGACTTCCAGCAGGCATGCGTGAGCGTGTTTGATAGGAGTGAATGGAGACAAATGGTTTTTAATACTTGACGTGCTGTTGGAGTGTGAGCAAAGTAACATTTATGAAGGGATTCAGGGAAACCGGCAGGCCGGACTTGAGTCCTGGAGATGGGAAGTACAGTGCCTGCACTCTGAAGGAGGGGTGTTAATGTTGCAGTTTAAAAACTGTAGTGTAAAGCACCCTTCTGGCAAGACAGTGATGGAGTGAATGATGGTGAAAGTTTTTCTTTTTCGGGCCACCCTGCCTTGGTGGGAATCGGCCGGTGTGATAATAAATAAAAATAATAAACAATATATATATATATATATATATATATATATATATATATATATATATATATATATATATATATATATATATATATATATATATATATTTCTTCCTCTGACTCCAACATAAATTCCAACTCTGGCTCCAGTAAACTGTCATTGCGTCACATCACATGGTTTCTAATTTCATATTGGTCGTGTCGCGCGCCACTAAGCCTCTGGTTCTTTGTCTTATACATACATTATGAGCCAACCCTCCTAATTAGCGTGCTTGTGGTTACTAACGCTCTAATGGCCGGCGGTATATCCCGAGTTACCAAACTAAGCGTTCTCTGTAACGCACTTCTGTTATTGTTGATTTCACGCAAACAATGATTGATGAACGCAAATCTAACCTAGAATAACACAGATTGTCCTTGATGCTTGTGACGGGGGGCAATCAAGGAGCTGTTATACGTCCAAAACGCTCCTCCTGGTTGAAGGACTGGCTGATTAATGTGACAGTGATGTTAAGCATGTGTGACGGGTTTACATAATCTTATAAGATAGTATTGAAGAGTACATCTCACTTTTCCCAGACAATTTCTCCAGCAATGACTAAAACACCTTTATCGGAGGGAGACACTAATCTTCCGTGAAATGTCGTTCATCTTTTATCTTTTTCTCTGTGGAATACGTAAGACAGTTTGCTTCATTTCAATGAATATTTACTTCACGATGTTGTAAAATATCTTTTCGACGCAGTCGAAAAGATAGCACATTATGGCTGGTGCTGTAATGACGGATGAAGACACTGTCAATTGAAATGTCATACAAAATTGAGTAGATTTACAATGTTTTTTATACGGTACTGTTCCGAGAAATTCTTGTTCAAGAGGCATGTTCCTGTTACCAATTAAGCTAATGATTCACAGTCTGAGAGAAGCGCAGACTGTTGCAGGCAGAGGAACCGAATCCAGCTTAGCATCTATAATACAGGAGGATGGAGGGTTGAGGGGTAGTAGTAGTATTAAGAGGCAGAGGCAGAGGCTTAGGGGTGAAGCGGGCGGAAGAAGAGACGGTGAAAGAGGAGGATGAGGAAGAAACGGTGAAGGAGAAGGAGGAGGCGTAGGGAAAGAAGCGGAGGAAGATAAAAGGAAATGTAAAAAGAAGAAAAACATAGGAGAGGAATTGCTATAAGAAAATAAATACGAAGATTAATAATGAAAAGATTTTAAACAGTTATCTTTTGCATATTTTCAGATTTTGCAATCATGACATAAATGAAATTGATGAAAAAAATCGTCACTTGCAAAGATTTCGGAACTTAATGGAAGCAATTTGAAAATGAATTAAGAATGTTAGCGAATAAGTCTTATTAAATTTAAGTAAGAAGTAGAAGGTTGAACAGAAAAGAGGGAAAAGCAAAGGAGGATGAAAATAGAAAACTCACCAGATGTAATAGGAGGAATGGGAGACAGAAAAACAAAGAGTGAAAGAGCTAGAAGATCGAGGGAGAGTTAGCTCAATACATTTACACTCCATCCTCTCAGACCATTATATCTTGTACTCACGAGATTGAGACAGGAGAACAACAAATCTTATTAGGACAGAGCCATATTCAACTGTCTATACGCATCCACTCTATAGCTGGCCAGCTTCTCCCAGGCCTCTCGCAAACCTCTCCATGTTGACTCTAATGGGACCCTTGCTTGTGAAGGTAGCTCCCTAGGTGAATGTAACTTACACTGCCAGTCGAGCTGGGACACAGGGTTCCACCTCGGTCAGGTCTTTGTTCCAAGTGTAATAAAGTCCCTTTTATTGAGTCGAAGCTGGCTATTTTGATGTCTAATAAGATTTTTCGACTTGTTGAAGCTCCTTGAGCAAAACGTCGTCTTAATAAAGTCTCAATAAATATTTTAAGATTAGAACGTAGTGATGTTCTTGGTAGTACAGTATCGTCACTCGAGAGAGCTGGGTGATAATCCACTGGATAATTCTCCATTACATCAAGGTGTCCATTCTGAGTCACTTTTTATAATTACCATTGACGCTGCTAGCCATGGTGTGTAGCAGTGAAATAGATCGTTTTACTCTTACTTTCAAGGATTTTTTTTATTGAATCATGTTACTGTTCGTTGCTGATCATTCGCTTCTCGGCATTAACCACATCATTCCCTATCGTTTACCGCTTGTTCGGTATCTTAATTTTATCTTTCCAGCGTCCTCTTTTTCTCTCGTCTTTTGTTCGTGAAGTGCGGCTCAGTGAGACGATATCCAGACCTGGAAGTAACCCTGGACATTGTCTAGCAAACCACATTAAAAGAGCAAAGGAGCGGAGTGGGGCTCTTAAGCCATGACTTGGCTGCATGTATTCACTTCGTCTCACTCTCCTACAAAATTCTCACTCATTCTTTTTATCAAAACTTAATACCTCCACAGTATGCTGCAATCCTATTCTAAATAACAGTTACATATCGGTAACAAAAGCGAACTGTTTCCCGTCATTTTCCATTACACAGGATGGGTCATATACATTGTGTTAAAAATCTGTCAGCCTGTGTTACGAGGCTTTAGTAATACGATGAGGATATTGTCAAGTATTACATTGAAAGTTCGTCATCTACGTGAGCTTGAAAGGTTTCCTTCCAGCAGAGCTGGAGTTACTATTACTTGAGATGGTCAGGATGGTCTATTCCATAAACAGTAAAGATGGGTTTTTTTTATAAAAATATCTGCATCCCATATATGTATATATATATATATATATATATATATATATATATATATATATATATATATATATATATATATATATATATATATATATATATACATATATATACATGTATATATATATATTATATATATATATATATATATATATATATATATATATATATATATATATATATATATGTCGTGGCTTAAATAGCAACGTTCATCTTGCCATATAGGACAAGCGAAAATTTGTGTATGCAATAATTCCGCCAAAATCATTCTGAACCTAACGAAAAAAAATATATATTTCACTGTGTTTGTTTAGTATTAAATTATTGTAAACAAATCTAAAATATATTTAGTTGGGTTAGGCTAAAATAAATTGCTTTTGTTATAATAAGGTTAGGTAAGTTTTCTAAGATTCTTTTGGTGCAAAATTAAATTTTTTGACATTAACACAAATGAAAAAAATATATATTTAAACGTATAAGAGAAAATTTTAGAAAGGACTTAATTTTAAATGAGTTCTTGCTAATTGACCAGTTTTACATATTCGGCACGACATATATATATATATATATATATATATATATATATATATATATATATATATATATATATATATATATATATATATATATATATGGGATGCAGATATTTTTATAAAAAATTGTAACCACGGACGAGTGGTATTGATCAATAACAACACTGCACTAGCCAAGGATTCGAACCCATGTTGTACTGGCCTGCCTCATGATAAGCGAGAACCACATGACGCTTTAAACCACAGGACCACCCAACCCTACAAGAATGGCGCAGCCAGCACAGAGCTAGCTGTTGGGCCGCCATCCGAGGGTATACGGAGGTTTGGGAGGTTCTAAGCTAATTTCATTCTCATCCCTGTTTGGTGTACTAGCCTCTCGAGCAGCATTTATGTATTATTGTAACCACGGACTAGTGGTATTGATCAATAACAGCACTTAGCTTAGAATTAGCTTAGAAGCTTCCACACCTCCGTATGCCCTCGGATGGCGGCCCAACAGCTAGCTCTGTGCTGGCTGCGCCATTCTTGTAGGGTTGGGTGGTCCTGTGGTTTAAAGCGTCATGTGGTTCTCGCTTATCATGAGGCAGACCAGTACAACATGGCTTCGAATCCTTGGCTAGTGCAGTGTTTATATATATATATATATATATATATATATATATATATATATATATATATATATATATATATACATATATATACAGAGAGAGAGAGAGAGAGAGATGGGGTCTATCTCTGGTGTAAATTGTGAGACCCATAGCCTCGCAGAAGTGGATAACAAAGCTGCAAGGAAGGATATTGGATTTTTTCCTGAAGCCGTTTGAATATTCCAGTTTCCCTACCACCTCATCTTCTCATTCTTTTTTACCAATAGGTATATTTTATTACATAATATGGTACAAAAGATTTAAGAGATATATTGTTGATATAAAGATGGCATATGCAGTACATGAGGTGTGAAAGATGTATGTCTAGTAAATAATGCTACGTGTTTGTCACTGATTAGAATGTGAAAATCTAATCCAGCTCCTCAGAGCCGGGGTACGTGCCCAAAATACTGCAGGCATTACCCCTCTGAACAGCAAAGCTGAGTAGCTGGAACAGAAAACTAGCTGCCCTGGGATCCCTAGTTACCGTGATGGTCTGTGGGTCGAGGCGTGTACCAAGACTGGAATTGGGAACAGCCAACAGAAAGCTCACTGCATGAGAAGCTCTCACTGCCAGGAGGCGGGCTCTATCCTTCCCTGACACACCCTGAAGCATTGTTGAGGCTATTTTCTCTACTCAGCCATTCCAGTGCTACTGTTTGCAGTTGTTCGAGGGGGCGAGGGCAGGTCTGGTTTCAGAGCCCTGTAGATTATCCCAGATCATGACTCAGTCTTTGTACCTGCTAGTGTGCCATCATCCAGGAACCAGATGTTTAGCTCACTGGTCAGCCCAATTGTGATTTCCCTAACCGCTATACAGAAGAGAAATGGTGCGAGAGGATCCCCTTGCTGGACAACCTCTGTTGATGTGATTTCATGCTCTCCAAACAGGAGCATTGATTCCTTATTATATCCAGGTGAAACAAAAGGGAAAAGACCAGGGAAAATTTCTTGTACAGCTGCTAATACCACGTGCCTTCTTGAAATCTAATTTTACCACAGCATTGTCCTCAGGCAGGTTGTTGATATACGCCCTTGTTGCATGAACTGCTGCTTCACTTTCTTGAGACCCCCAAAGCCAAGTTGGTTTGGTTGAAGCATCATGGCCGCCTCTGCACGAATACTTCAGACAGCTTTGGAAACGAGGCGGGGCGAAAAGTGTTGCCCACTGCAATTGGCCTAATTCCCCCGTCCTTCTTTTTAAGGGCACAAAGTGATGCACCAAAAAAGAAAGGTTTAATTTCGTCAGGAATCAGACCAGCCAAGGAATTGTTGATGAACCTTGTCATCTTTGAAAGCGGTGTCTCTGTAATCTCCCCGATAACTGGATTAACCATTTCCTTTAAATGTTGTGGCCTTATTCCAGTGTAACCCCCAGCAGAGCCGGACGGGAATGACATTACTGCTTTGTTAATGTCCGAGTCTTCCACAATCAGTGGTTCCACAGTGGGGTCAGGTGTTGAAACTGTTGGTGCCCCTGGTTTCCTTGGCAGGGTGCTTTCCTCTAAGTGCTTCAGCCGTGTCAGCATCCCTGGGAGCAACTGTATCTTCACTGGTGATAATTCTGATTGCCCCATTATGTTGCCCTCTTCAGTTTTCTTGCTCACCTGGACTCTGATTTTTTCACTGTCAGTGGAGTGAGTGGGGGTTCTGCCTCTCTCATTTTTATATTAACAGGGAAGGCGAATGAGGTTATCAGTTCTAAGAAAGTCTCTTAAGGATTTAAATGATCATTGAGGTTAGCCTCTTTCCCCTTCTTTCCGGCACAGCGAAGCAGACATTGCCAAAAAGTAGCAAGTTGTGCCATGCCTTGATGGTTGGTGGAGCATTTAGGATAGTGGAAACATTGTTTACTTTTTTAAGAGGTCTGTAAGTTTCCCAGCTGCGTGTGGACGGGCTACTTTGGGAATATATGTGAGTATCCTGGTACCTGTTGCTTTAATTGCTTCCAAGATATTATCTGATGAGATGAGATCTGTTGGAGTGGGTTCAGGTGCCTGAAGTGGCTGTGGGTCATCACTTTCCATAGGACGACATCTTGAATCAGTGCAGCTACCGTGCTTGCGGAGGAAACCATTAGAGTTGAGACAACGAAGCTGTAAACACGACCGACACTTGCCTTTCCTAGTATTGCCAGCCGTGCCATTTCCTTGGCTGCTCGCTTCCTCCTGACTGGCATCCATCTGGCCAGCTAGACTGTAGGAGTGGAATACGACATGCTGGGTGTGTATGGTGCATATGACCATGATGGCACTGCGTATCTTGTCCCATGGTTCATATATATATATATATATACGGACTTGAGTCCTGGAGATGGGAAGTACAGTGCCTGCACTCTGAAGGAGGGGTGTTAATGTTGCAGTTTAAAAACTGTAGTGTAAAGCACCCTTCTGGCAAGACAGTGATGGAGTGAATGATGGTGAAAGTTTTTCTTTTCAGCCACCCTGCCTGGTGGGAATCGGCCAGTGTGATAATAAAAAAAAAAAAAATATATATATATATATATGTATATATATATATATATATATATGTATATATATATATATGTATATGTATATATATATATGTATATGTATATATATATATATATATATATGTATATGTATATATATATATATATGTATATGTATATATATATGTATATGTATATATATATATATGTATATGTATATATATATATATATATATATATATGTATATGTATATATATATATATATATGTATATGTATATATATATATATATATATATATATGTATATGTATATATATATATATATATATATATGTATATGTATGTATATATATATATATATATGTATATATATATATATATATATATATATCGTGCCGAGCAGGTAGAACTTGCGAATTTGGCTTAAATAGCAATGTTCTTCTTGCCGAATAAGGAAGCGAAAATTTGTGTATTTAATAATTTTGCAAAAATCATTCTGAATCTAACGAAAAAATTATATTTCAATGTGTTTATTATTAAATTATTGTAAATTTATCTAAAATACATTTAGTTGGATTAGACTAAATTAAATTGCGCTTGTTACTGTGGAATTTTCTTTTACATAATATCCTAAATGTAGAACATATAAATGAATAATATAATAATTATGTAATAAAATATGATGCCGATTTGAGCCTTTCGAGAATTTTCGAGTTAGAGAGGGAGGTGACGCCGGGGGCGAGATGCCATATTGATTTTAATGTGTGAATACCGGATTGAACTGTGAAATGTAATCAGGTGTTCTCGAAGGTCAGTTGATATATATCAGCCTTAATCTGTAATTTAGAAATTGCTGACACGTTCCTGCTGAAGAATTGGGACAAATAGTGTGGAAAGCCCTTACAATTTGGCAACCAGGGCAGAAAAATAGAGGACTTCAATGAATCCTTCCCAACAACGCATCTTAGCTAAGTAAGGCTTACCCATAATATACAGCAGTTTTTGCACTGTTAGTGTGTTACATCAGCATTAAGTGTCTTCCAGTAATTAAATGGTAAGTGTTAATACCAATTTCATTTGTGTACCAGCAAGCATAATCATATACAGTCCACATTATTTTATAATTTAGCCTTATTGGTATTAATGTTAATATTAATATTAATTTAATGTCCGGTCTAGCTTTTTGTGAATGGTGAAGAAGTGGGCATCGAGGGAGTTACAGTTCAGCGACCTGCTGTGACTTAAGTCCCACTTATTACACCCAAATTACTTGCACGTAACAATTCAGGTAATACCCTATAAATTTCATGCAGGTAATTTACTCACATAATTCAAAGTTATAATAAGGTTAGGTAAGTTTTCTAAGGTTCTTTTGGTACAAAATTATTTTTTACATTAACGTAAATGAAAAATGTATCTTTAAACGTATAAGAGAAAATTTTTGAAAGGACTTAATTTTGCATGAGTTCTTTCTAATTCAACAATTTTACTTATTCGGCACGACATATATATATATGCCGTGCTAAATAGATAAAACTTACGATTTTGGCTTATATATAAACGCTATTCTTGTGTGACCTAAGTGCAAGTAGAAGTAGCAAGACATACCTGAAACCTTGCATGTTTATGAGACAGAAAAAAGACACCAGCAATCCTACCATCATGTAAAACAATTACAGGCTTCCGTTTTACATTCGCATGGCAGGACGGTAGTGCCTCCCTGGGCGGTTGCTGTTTACCATCCTACTACCTGTCTCGTATGTATATACACACTTACATATGAGACAGGAAAAAGAGGAAGGTGCCAGTACTGTGTGTATTCATAGACATATGGTGACTTCCTTTCCCCCGCCCCCCGATCTCTTAGAAAATTCTTTCAATTAAAAGAGACTTCAGTGCTCAGAAAAAGTTAACAGAAGACATAGGTATAGAGCAAGCTTTTATCATGACAACGTTTTTGCGTTAACAGTTGTTTTTTGTTTCGTGCAGCACAGTTTGAGACCGTATTATTCCTCTTATTAAAGAACGAGAATTGTTGGAACATCAGTCTCTCGCTCAATAAATGGTAGCCAATATGGGGGAAAAACATACGAGTAATAAACTGTTAATAAAATATGAGGGCCATGAAATATTTGGTAGATGGTAGCTCTTCGTTCGTCAGAATACAGGACACTGTATCCTGACAGTGTGTCTTTGGAAACAAACGTATGACAGAGAATTTAGTATACCCGTGGTCTGGCAGGCAACCCTCTCGCAACACACACCGAGTGTCAGTGGTTAGATCCCGTGCCGGTGGAAACATTGGGTGTCTTTCCTTACGCCTGCTGTCCCTGTTCACCTAGTAAGCAAGTAGATACCTGATTGTCAGTCGACTGGTGTGGGTCGCATCCTGGGGACAAATTTGAAGGACCCCAATGAAATAAGGCAGACAGTCCTCGACGACTCAATGACTTTGTTGGATTATCCTGGGTACCTAACCATCCGGTGTTAAAAATCTTATCTTACTGTATTAGATAATGTATGATAAAATATTTGTAAACACACAAAATTTGAAAATTACAGATTTTGTACAGTATCATATTCTAAATATTTGTTATTATCATTATCACAGTTTTTGGTACCTAATGAATCACTTGTGCAAGGGAGGTTGGTGTTACAAGAGAAGGTGCAGAATTCAGAAGTTACTCCTCGATTGCAAGACAGAAAACGGTTTTGCTCACCAAAGAAAATCGTTTATTAAGGTTAACTAACATATTCAACAGTTTTGCTCACCAAAGAAAATCGTTTATTAAGGTTAACTAAAATATTCTTGATTCTTTTGCTAAACTGTAAAAAGGTTAACTAAAATATTCTTGATTCTTTTGCTAAACTGTAAATACCTAAATTCCCCACAGAACCTTATCACAAGATTTTTCAGATTAAGGAAAATATTAGAGAAAATACATTAACATTAATTTAAATAATATAAAAAGGTGAAAATGTTAATAATGATAATTTAGTGACCGATCAGTCCTAAGAAAAAAGGAATATATACACAGTGAGGTTTACATCTCTCACTGTATATACCCCTAAAAGTTTACTTAAATCCTTACTTTAAAGATTAAATTATTCTTAAATAAAGCCTTATTGTAGTCCATAGGCATTAAACTCCATTAACCAACTTTGGTCAAGAAAATGCGAACCTTTCATTATTTTTAAATGGGATGGGACGCCTTGCTCCGGAGTGCTAGCGAGTACATAGCAATGTTCGATTTTAATGGACTTTCCGAGGTCCAGTTCAATATAATTTACATTGTTAGAATTTAAAAAGACGTATGTGGTCTAAATACTTGCGGGTAAATTTCATCAATGAACAAAGACCCGTGTCAGAGCCAAGTGTGTTTCCTGATAAACAAACACCATCTTCAGTGACTAAAGGAGGGCTGATTTGCATGTATCTTTGGTAGGTCGTACATGTAAAACCTGGCCAGCCACTGCGGTCCTGACCACCACCTGTTTCTCTTTTCCCTCCCTCCTCTCTCTCTCTCTCTCTCTCTCTCTCTCTCTCTCTCTCTCTCTCTCTCTCTCTCTCTCTCTTTTAATAGGGTTTGACAAGGTTAGGGTAAGGATTCCTAGCTTTAAGGATTCCTAACTTTATTGACAAACTAAGAGCTGTTGCCTACATCAGCTCATTAGAAAGCATTTTTATTATGAAACATTCAAGTAGGGAACAGGATGAAGTTGGGCCAGCATTTGATCAACGAACTTTATCTCGTTAACATTATAATGCTGTACGAATGTGTTCCATCTCTCTCTCTCTCTCTCTCTCTCTCTCTCTCTGATAGGCAGAGTTACATACTGTTGGTAATTTTGTTAGAGATATCGTTACGTGTTTGTGATCGTTACACTGTGTTGGCAATTACCGAATAAAAGTTAGGAAATTCCTCCCTTAATTCTCTCTCTCTCATCCCTCTTTCATGCCCCTCTCTCATCAGTCTCTCTCTCCTGCCCCTCTCTCATTCCTTTCTCTCGCATTCCTGTCTCTCTCATTCCTCTCTCTCTCATCCCTCTCTCTCTCTCTCTCTCTCTCTCTCTCTCTCTCTCTCTCTCTCTCTCTCTCTCTCACACACACACACACACACACACACACACACACACACACACACACACACACACACACACACAGGTGACGTAGTGGAGGCAGGAACCATACATAGTTTTAAGACGTGCTTTGATAAAGCTCATGGAACAGGGAGAGAGAAGACCTAGTAGCAGTGAAGAGGCGAGGCCAGGAGCTGTGACTCGACCCCTGCAACCACAAACAGGTGAGTACAAATAGGCGAGTACGCACATTCTCACAGTGATTTTTCAATAAATCCGTATTGCACACATGCCAGCTAAGGAGCAATTTTTCACCAGGAGCCAGTAGTTGTTTCGTGATAAATGATAAACAGTTCTATGCCTATATAACCAAAATCTGTGTTGTTCCTGGTGTGAGCATGTTTACAATTGCAACTCCATCGGATATTGTAAAATCAATAGCAGAAGTCTGGTAAAAAGGCATCAGATTTTCCATGCAAGGCCAAAACTCTGAATTTGCATTTGATGTTTCCCAAGTGTGATATGGAAGGCGGGGCAGGATGATTCTCTCGTCTTAAAAATACTCTTCCAAGTCTCCCTGTCGTGTCTGACATACAATATAAACTTTTGTGCCTGGACAAGATATCAGAAGCAATAAGTTTTTCTTCAAAGGATCAGATAAGAGTTTTGACTACATGCCAAAACTCTGACAAAGACTTGTGCGCCTACCTTACAAATTTGTTCGTTCTGGGTTGGTACACTGAAACCAGTGGTATGAGTGTGAAACGGAAGCCTGTTAAACTTTTATCGCTTTGCCAGGATTTCTGGTACTTTTCTTGTCATATGAACGTGACAGTAAGCAAGTAAATCCCATCAACTTCAGCTTGGAATCCTTATACATATCTTTTTTATGTTTAAACTATTCTCGATATATTTAACTCTCTTAATGCTTCCTTTATTATTCTTAAGTTTTCCCGGAGAAAATGGGTTGGAATCCTTCCTCTGGAGACTAAAACGCCAGAGCAAGAAGCTGGTTGGTTGCTTTATTCTGAATTAAAGAAAAAACTAAGGAAATTTTGTTTTTATTTTTTCATTGGGTTTCTCTGCATTTGTAGGAGTGAGTTATGCTTAAAAATTAGTTTAGTTACAAAATTTCCAACAAATAATAAAATAGTAATGTGTACATAATGTGTACATAAATTGTTAATTAAATCCTCAGAGTAAGTGTGTAAAGTTGTGTATGTGTCTCTGTGTGTATATATGTCGTGCCGAATAGTTAAAACTTGCGATTTTAGATTAAATAGCAACGCTCTTCTTCAGGAATAAGGAAAGCGAAAATTTATGTATGCAATAATTTCGCAAAAATCATTCTGAACCTAACGAAAAATATATATTTCAATGTGTTTCTTTGTTAATAAATTATTGTAAACTTATCTAAAATATATTTAGTTGGATTAGGCTAAATTAAATTGCGCTTGTTATAATAAGGTTAGGCAAGTTTACTAAGGTTCTTTTGGTATAAAATTATTAATTTTTATATTAACATAAATTCAAGAAAATTATATATAAACATATAAGAGAATTTTAGAAAGGACTTAATTTTAAATAAGTTTTTGCTAACTGACCAATTTTACCTATTCGGCACGACATTATATACACACACACACACACACACACACTCTCTCTCTCTCTCTCTCTCTCTCTCTCTCTCTAGTATATATATATATATATATATATATATATATATATATATATATATATATATATATATATAATACATGTGGTAATATCTATGAATGGTATGATGGTCATCAGGCAAGTGGCTCATTATCAAAATAATATTTGCAAAAATGCTGCAGGAATAAGATCAATTAAGTATATAATGATTGTTCTTTCATCTTCATAAAAACAACAGATTAACAATACTGTCATAGTACAATACTCTACTTCCTCCCTCGAAATTAATGAAGTAAAATTAATTTCAGCCTTTTGGAAAGAGAAGTTCAGAAGAGCAACTTCAGCGAGATTGTGAGGTATGATCATATTACAGCCAGTGAGTGTAATAATACTAGAAACTAGAGAAAACTGTGTTCTAATATCATTCCAGCAGCCACTCAGGGTATCAGCACACTCAATGTATTCATTAGTGCGCTCGGTTACGGAGCTCCTGTGCTCCCAGGATATTATCTTTAATTCGGACATTTCTTTACGGTAGATGCTCAGTAACCGGTGTTTTCATTAGCAACGAAATTTCATCTTCGGTGGTTAGTTGCTGGGAGTGGGAAGGCTGGAGGGGGGGAGGGAACACCATTGTAATAATCAGTAGGTTATAAGTTTCCCGTTAGGGCCGAATTCGAGGCGTAGAATATGTTAATACTTTCATTTATATTCATTTAAATCACAACATATCTTGGTTTCGTCTTTAATTCAGGAACTTGTTTCATTATTAATAACAGAAGTAGAAAAAATTGCTGCTGCCACAGGAATTGTCAAGAACAAAGCATGATGGTTCGAATTTATATTGTCCATTGGTACTCTTAACTACGTAGCTCAGAGTATATAAACTTGAAAAATGAATTTCGTTTAATATATTTATTTACATATTAATTAATCTTGGCTATAGTGATGCTCGACGTACAGAGAATCTAACTTGCTTAGTTAACACAAATATTGTGGTCCAGTCCCTGGACCTATTACATACCTCGGTAATCTTTGCACTATCGTTCACAGAAAGACTGTGAGTGACTACCCACGACATGATGAGTATTCATCAGTTTTTATGGCTGTGCAGTCTTATGTGGCAGGTTAAATGCAGTTTGAATGCACATAGGCAAATTTAAAAGCTTTACTATGCTAGGGACGCTGCTAGGGAGTTAAACTTGCTAAATAAAAAAACTTTCTGATCAGTTTGCAACTACCAAAAATGATTTCTTTGGATGGGGAAAAAAACACAGATTTAAACTTTCATTATTTTGTTTTAACGGCGAAAGTAATGTATGGAAGAATAGTGCTTTTGTTATTTGTTCTTATGTGCTGTTTATCCTATATTTACACTCACTTATCTTTCACTCTCTCTCTCTCTCTCTCTCTCTCTCTCTCTCTCTCTCATTACTTTCTATGTAAACGAGGACACAGCACAAAGGGTTTATGAAAAATTATTTAACATTTGCTGTTTGCGAGATTTGTTTTAATTATAGATTCTTCTAAATGAATATATGTCAGCCGTAAGAAAGATAATGAACAGAGTTACAGAACTTTCGCAGTTCTTGTTGTAGATGTTTCTGGTGTTGATGATTCTGGTGTTGATGATTCTGGTGTTAATGATTCTGGTGTTGATAATTCTGGTGTTGATAATTCTGGTGTTGATAATTCTGGTGTTGATAATTCTGGTGTTGATAATTCTGGTGTTGATAATTCTGGTGTTGATAATTCTGGTGTTGATAATTCTGGTGTTGATAATTCTGGTGTTGATGATTCTGGTGTTGATGATTCTGGTGTTGATGATTCTGGTGTTGATGATTCTGGTGTTGATGATTCTGGTGTTGATGATTCTGGTGTTGATGATTCTGGTGTTGATAATTCTGGTGTTAATGATTCTGGTGTTGATAATTCTGGTGTTGATGATTCTGGTGTTAATGATTCTGGTGTTAATGATTCTGGTGTTGATAATTCTGGTGTTGATGATTCTGGTGTTGATAATTCTGGTGTTGATAATTCTGGTGTTGATGCTTGTTGTTTAAGAAAAATATTATTAGTTCTCTTTGTCTCACACTTCCCCTTCAACCTCTTCCTTCCCTTTACCCCCTTCACCTCCACCCGTTCACCTCACGACCCTTCACCCCATACCCTCACTTCCACCCCTTTACCCTACCCCAATTACCTCCACCCTCTTTACCCCAACCCTTCTACCCCACTTCCTTTACCCCACCCCCTTCACTTCACCCCCCTTCATCTAACCCCCCTTTCACCCCACTCCCTAGGATCGCTTAAAATCCCTTGAACTGGACACCGAAATTACTACTTATGAACGCAAGAAACTTGACAGACGGTGCAGGATACTTCCAGTGAAGATCATGGGAGCGATGAGTATCACTGAGAGAAAACTCATTAAGTGTAAAGGAACCACGACTCTTCAACGCCCTCCATTCACACTGTCTTCAAGAGGGAACTCGACATATTCTTCAAAACAGTTCCTGATCAGCTGGGTTATGGTGCACATGTTGGACTGCGGGCGGGGACACTAATGGCATGGTTGATAAGAGCAGAAAAAATATCCTGGTGCGGGGGCTTTTGAGCCCCGCGATGACCTCCAGGAAGCGACTCGAGGTAATCCAGCTAAAGCGCACTCAGATCACCACACCTCGTTCGATCAGTCTGGACGGCTATTGAGTCTCGTTTATTCAACATAAACTCATTTATCAGCAGTAAAAGCTCATTCATCAGCAGTAAAAGCTCATTCAATGTGCACCATGCACTCCACTAGTTACACACACACACACACACACACACACACACACACACACACACACACAGTGGAATAATCTGGCAAGTGACGCAGTGGAGGCAGGAACCATACATAGTTTTAAGCCGAGGTTTGATAAAGCTCATGGAGCAGGGAGAGGGAGAGGACCTAGTAGCGATCAGTGAACAGGCAGGGACAGGAGCTATGACTCAACCCCTGCAACCACAACTAGGTGAATACAAATAGGCGAGTGCACAAACGCGCGCGCGCACACACACGCGCACACGCACATGCCCGAACACACACACACACGCGCGCACGTGTGTTCGCTTCAATTAAATCGCGACAGTTTACTAGGGAGACAAGGCCAGGATGCTGGAGGGGCCAGACACACACACCCAGGTGTGCTAATACCTTCCTAACCATGAGTAACTGCCGCACTAGCTCACTCGATCCACTCCCATTTGAACGAAGGAGGAGGAGGAAGGAAGAGAAGTGGTGGAGGAGGAGGAGGAAGAACAGGAAGAGGCGGAGGAGGAATAGGAGGATCCGGAGGACACGGAGGATGAGGTGGAGAAGGAATGGCAGGAACTGGGGGAAGCAGGGGAGAAATAAGAGGAGGCCTAGGAGGAATCGGAGGATGAATAGGAGGAGGCGAAGAAGGAAGGTAGCCAGAACCATTTGGTATTCACACGAGGCCAAGTTGAGGCATTTGTCTTGGGAACTTGTTGAACTGATAGCTCGCTTCTACTAAATTCGGCCACCCGAGTAGGATTGAATATTGCAACTCTGATACAGTATTATTCTCACGTCCTGAGAAAGTGAGAAGTGGGGCTGGAGGCGGGTGGTTGGCAGGGAAGCAGGGTGAGCTGTGTGAGAGGGTAGTTGGCAGGGAAGCAGGGTGAGCTGTGTGAGAGAATGGTTGGCAGGGAAGCAGGGTGAGCTGTGTGAGAGGGTGGTTGGCAGGGAAGCAGAGTGAGCTGTGTGAGAGAGTGGTTGGCAGGGAAGCAGAGTGAGCTGCGTGAGAGTGGTTGGCAGGGAAGCAGAGTGAGCTGTGTGAGAGAGTGGTTGGCAGGGAAGCAGAGTGAGCTGTGTGAGAGGGTGGTTGGCAGGGAAGCAGGGTGAGTTGTGTGAGAGGGTGGTTGGCAGGGAAGAAGGGTGAGTTGTGTGAGAAGGTGGTTGGCAGGGAAGAAGGGTGAGCTGTGTTAGAGAGGGTGGTTGGCAGGGAAGCAGAGTAAGCTGTGTGAGAGAGTGGTTGGCAGGGAAGCAGAGTGAGCTTTGTGAGAGGGTGGGTGGCAGGAAAGCAGGGTGAGCTGTGTGAGAGAGTGGTTGGCAGGGAAGCAGGGTGATCTGTGTGAGAGGGTGGTTGGCAGGAGAGCAGAGCTCTGTGAGCGGGTGGTTGGCAGGGAAGCAGAGTGAGCTTTGTGAGAGGGTGGGTGGCAGGGAAGCAGGGGGTGAATTGTATGAGAGGATGGTTGGCAGGGAAGCAGGGTGATCTGTGTGAGAGGGTGGTTGGCAGTGAAGCAGAGTGAGCTTTGTGAGAGGGTGGGTGACAGGGAAGCAGAAGGTGAATTGTATGAGAGGATGGATGGCAGGGAAACAGGGTGAGCTGTGTGATAGGGAGGTTGGCAGGGAAGCAGGGGTGAACTATATGAGAGGGTGGTTGGCAGGGAAGCAGGGTGAGCTGTGTGAGAGGTTGGTTGGCAGGGAAGCAGGGTGTTCTGTGAGAGTAGGTGATGTGCAGGAAAGCATAGTGAGCTGTGTGAGAGGGTGTTTGGCAGGGAAGCAAAGTGAGCTGAGTGAGAGGGTAGTTGATAGGGAAGCAGGGTGAGCTGTATGGGAGGGTGGATGGCAGGGTAGCAGGGTGAGCTGTGTGAAAGGGTGGTTGGCAGGGAAGCAGAGTGAGCTGTGAGGGAGGGTGGGTGGCAGGGAAGAAGAGTGAGCTGTGTGAGAGGGTGGTTGGCAGGGAAGCAGGGTGAGCTGTGAAAGATGGTAGTTGGCAGGGTAGCAGTGAGGTGTGTGAGAGGGTAGTTGACAGGGAGCAGAGTGAGCTGTGTGAGAGGGTAGTTGACAGGGAAGCAGAGTGAGCTGAGTGAGAGGGTAGTTGACAGGGAGCAGAGTGAGCTGTGTGAGAGGGTAGTTGACAGGGAAGCAGAGTGAGCTGTGTGAGAGGGTAGTTGACAGGGAAGCACAGTGAGCTGTGTGAGAGGGTAGTTGACAGGGAAGCAGAGTGAGCTGTGTGAGAGTGTAGTTGACAGGAAAGCAGAGTGAGCTGTGTGAGAGGGTAGTTGACAGGGAAGCAGAGTGCTGTGGAGGGAGGGTAGTTGAAGGAAGCAGTGAGCTGTGCGAGAGGGTAGTTGACAGGGAAGCAGAGTGAGCTGAGTGAGAGGGTAGTTGACAGGAAGCAGAGTGAGCTGTGTGAGAGGGTAGTTGACAGGGAAGCAGAGTGAGCTGTGTGAGAGGGTAGTTGACAGGGAAGCAGTGTGAGCTGTGTGAGAGGGTAGTTGACAGGGAAGCAGAGTGAGCTGTGTGAGAGGGTAGTTGACAGGAAAGCAGAGTGAGCTGTGTGAAAGGGTAGTTGACAGGGAAGCAGAGTGAGCTGAGTGAGAGGGTAGTTGACAGGGAGCAGAGTGAGCTGTGTGAGAGGGTAGTTGACAGGGAAGCAGAGTGAGATGTGTGAGAGGGTAGTTGACAAGGAAGCAGTGTGAGCTGTGTGAGAGGGTAGTTGACGGGGAAGCAGAGTGAGCTGTGTGAGAGGGTAGTTGACAGGGAAGCAGTGAGCTGTGTGAGAGGGTAGTTGACGGGGAAGCAGAGTGAGCTGTGAGAGAGGGTAGTTGACAGGGAAGCAGAGTGAGCTGTGTGAGAGGGTAGTTGACAGGGAAGCACAGTGAGCTGTGTGAGAGGGTAGTTGACAGGGAAGCACAGTGAGCTGTGTGAGAGGGTAGTTGACAGGGAAGCACAGTGAGCTGTGTGAGAGGGTAGTTGACAGGGAAGCAGAGTGAGCTGTGTGAGAGTGTAGTTGACAGGAAAGCAGAGTGAGCTGTGTGAGAGGGTAGTTGACAGGGAAGCAGAGTGAGCTGTGTGAGAGGGTAGTTGACAGGGAAGCAGAGTGAGCTGTGTGAGAGGGTAATTGACAGGGAAGCAGAGTGAGCTGAGTGAGAGGGTAGTTGACAGGGAAGCAGAGTGAGCTGAGTGAGAGGGTAGTTGACAGGGAAGCAGAGTGAGCTGAGTGAGAGGGTAGTTGACAGGGAAGCAGAGTGAGCTCTTTTGCTGTTTATTTAAATTTAATTGAGGTGATCTAAGATGTGCTGCTCAGGCGAAATGTCTCATCAGTAAAGATACTCAGATGTTTCGTGTGTGTGTGTGTGTACTCACCTAGTTGTACTCGCCTAGTTGAGGTTGCGGGGGTCGAGTCCGAGCTCCTGGCCCCACCTCTTCACTGATCGCTACTAGGTCACTCTCCCTGAACCGTGAGCTTTATCATACCTCTGCTTAAAGCTATGTATGGATCCTGCCTCCACTACATCGCTTCCCAAACTATTCCACTTACTGACTACTCTGTGGCTGAAGAAATACTTCCTAACATCCCTGTGATTCATCTGTGTCTTCAGCTTCCAACTGTGTCCCCTTGTTACTGTGTCCAATCTCTGGAACATCCTGTCTTTGTCCACCTTGTCAATTCCTCTCAGTATTTTGTATGTCGTTATCATGTCCCCCTTATCTCTCCTGTCCTCCAGTGTCGTCAGGTTGATTTCCCTTAACCTCTCCTCGTAGGACATACCTCTTAGCTCTGGGACTAGTCTTGTTGCAAACCTTTGCACTTTCTCTAGTTTCTTTACGTGCTTGGCTAGGTGTGGGTTCCAAACTGGTGCCTCATACTCCAATATGGGCCTAACGTACACTGTGTACAGGGTCCTGAATGATTCCTTATTAAGATGTCGGAATGCTGTTCTGAGGTTTGCTAGGCGCCCATATGCTGCAGCAGTTATTTGGTTGATGTGCGCTTCAGGAGATGTGCCTGGTGTTATACTCACCCTAAGATCTTTTTCCTTGAGTGAGGTTTGTAGTCTCTGGCCCCCTAGACTGTACTCCGTCTGCGGTCTTCTTTGCCCTTCCCCAATCTTCATGACTTTGCACTTGGTGGGATTGAACTCCAGGAGCCAATTGCTGGACCAGGTCTGCAGCCTGTCCAGATCCCTTTGTAGTTCTGCCTGGTCTTCGATCGAGTGAATTCTTCTCATCAACTTCACGTCATCTGCAAACAGGGACACCTCAGAGTCTATTCCTTCCGTCATGTCGTTCACAAATACCAGAAACAGCACTGGTCCTAGGACTGACCCCTGTAGGTACCCCGCTGGTCACAGGTGCCCACTCTGACACCTCGCCACGTACCATGACTCGCTGCTGTCTTCCTGACAAGTATTCCCTGATCCATTGTAGTGCCTTCCCTGTTATCCCCTGCTTGGTCCTCCAGTTTTTGCACCAATCTCTTGTGTGGAACTGTGTCAAACGCCTTCTTGCAGTCCAAGAAAATGCAATCCACCCACCCCTCCCCCTCTCTCTTGTCTTACTGCTGTCACCATGTCATAAAACTCCAGTAGGTTTGTGACACAGGATTTCCCGTCCCTGAAACCATGTTGGCTGCTGCTTGATGAGATCGTTGCTTTCTAGGTGTTCCACCACTCTTCTCCTGATAATCTTCTCCATGATTTTGCATACTATACATGTCAGTGACACTGGTCTGTAGTTTAATGCTTCATGTCTGTCTCCTTTTTTAAAGATTGGGACTACATTTGCTGTCTTCCATGCCTCAGGCAATCTTCCTGTTTCGATAGATGTATTGAATATTGTTGTTAGGGGTACACATAGCGCCTCTGCTCCCTCTCTCAATACCCTATGGGGAGATGTTATCGGCCCATTGCCTTTGAGGTATCTAGCTCACTCGAAGCCTCTTCACTTCTTCCTCGGTTGTGTGCACTGTGTCTAGCACATGGTGGTGTGCCCCACCTCTCCGTCTTTCTGGAGCCCCTTCTGTCTCCTCTGTGAACACTTCTTTGAATCTCTTGTTGAGTTCCTCACATACTTCACGGTCATTTCTTGTTGTCTCTCCTCCTTCCTTCCTTAGCCTTATTACCTGGTCCTTGACTGTTGTTTTCCTCCTGATGTGGCTGTACAACAGTTTCAGGGTCAGATTTGGCTTTCACTGCTATGTCGTTTTCATATTGTCTTTGGGCCTCCCTTCTTATCTGTGCATATTCGTTTCTGGTCTACGACTGCTCTCCTTATTCTCCTGGGTCCTTTGCCTTCTATATTTCTTCCATTCCCTAGCATACTTGGTTTTGCCTCCCTGCACCTTTGGGTAAACCATGGAAGGGCTCATCCTGGCTTTTTCATTATTCCTGTTACCCTTGGGTACAAACCTCTCCTCAGCCTCCTTGCATTTTGTTGCTACATATCCCATCATCTCATTAACTGGCTTCCCTGCCAGTTCTCTGTCCCACTGAACCCCGTTCAGGAAGTTCCTCATTCCTATGTAGTCCCCTTTCTTGTAGTTTGGCTTCATTCGTCCTGGCCTTCCTGCTTCTCCCTCCACTTGTAGCTCTACTGTGTGTGTGTGTGTGTGTGTGTGTGTGTGTGTGTGTGTGTGTGTGTGTGTGTGTGTGTGTGTGTGTGTGTGTGTGTGTGTGTGTGTGTGTGTGTGTGAGCGAGTGCGTGTGCATGTGCGAGCGCGCAAGGCAGTGAATGTGTCAGTCAGTTAACAAATGGGAGATTATTGAAGCTTAAACGTTATTGCAGTGTCTAAAATAGAGGCAACACTCCCAGATGGGAGAGTGACACGGCGACACAGCCAGCAGCAGGAAGAGGAGGAGGAAGAAAAAGGAAACAGAGGAAACAACATTGTAAAGGGGGAAAATGAAAATGAATGGAAGCAATATTAGGATTTCTTTCTCACTGTTCTCCCTCCCATTACGTATCGTGTTGCCTGAGGGAGTCAAGTGGTGGGTGGGTAGTATCTGGTTGCTAACGGACGGAGGAGCGAGCCTACACTAGTCCTTGCTCTTAATGACCAACATGGGTGCATTCCTTTCCTTAAATAATACTCCTATCCCGGTCTCCCCTCTCTACTGTCTCTCTCTCCCCCTCCCTACTCCTCTCTCTCCCCCTCCCTACTCCTCTCTCTCCCCCTCCCTGCCTCCCCCTCCCTCACTCCTCTCCTCTCTCTCCCCCTCCCTACTCCTCTCTCTCCCCCTCCCTACTCCTCTCTCTCCCCCTCCCTACTCCTCTCTCTCCCCCTCCCTACTCCTCTCTCTCCCCCTCCCTACTCCTCTCTCTCCCCCTCCCTACTCCTCTCTCTCCCCCCTCCCTCCTCCTCCTCTCCCCCTCCCCCCCTCCTACCTCCTCTCTCCCCCTCTCTCTCTCTCCCCTCCTACTCCTCTCTCCTTTCCCTGCCTCATCTCTCTCCCCTATCCCTACTCCTCTCCTCTCCTCCCCCTCCCTCACTCCTCCCACTCTCTCCTCCCCTCCCTACTCCTCTCTCTTCCCTCCCTACTCCTCTCTCTTCCCCTCCATACTCCTCTCTTCCCTCCCTACTCCTCTCTCTTCCCTCCCTACTCCTCTCCCTTCCCTCCCTACTCCTCTCTTCCGTCCCTACTACTCTCTCCCCCAACCTACTTCTCTCATTCCCTACTCCTCTCTCTCCCCCTTCCTACTACTCTCTCTCTCCCTCCCTACTCCTCTCTCTCCCTCCCTACTCCTCTCTCTCCCTCCCTACTCCTCTCTCTCCCTCCCTACCTCTCTCCCCTCCCTACCCTCTCTCCCCTCCCTACCCTCCCTCCCCTCCCCTCCCTCCTCCCTCTCTCCCCTCCCCTTCCCTCTCTCCCCTCCCTACTCCTCTCCTCTCCCCTCCCTACTCCTCTCCCCTCCCTACTCTCTCCTTCCTCCCTACTCCTCCTCTCCCCTTCCTACTCGTCTCTCTCCCTCTACCTCTCTCTCTCTCCCTACTCGTCTCTCTCTCCCTCCCTACTCGTCTCTCTCTCCCTCCCTACTCCTCTCTCTCTCCCTCCCTACTCCTCTCTCCCTCCCTACTCCTCTCTCTCCCCCTCCCCACTCCTCTCTCTCCCCTCCCTACTCCTCTCTCCCCTAACTACTACTTTCTCTCTCCCCTCCCTACTAATCTCTCTCCCCCTCCCTACTACTCTCTCTCTCCCACTCTCTACTCCTCTCCCTCTCCCCTCCGTACTCCTCCCTCCCTACTCCTCTCTCCCCTCCCTACTCCTCTCTCCCCCTCCCTACTCTCTCTCTACTCCTCTCTCCCTCTTTACTCCTCTCTCCCTACTCCTCTCTCTTTCCCCTCCCTCCTCTCTCCCCCTACTCCTCTCTCTCCCTCCCTTACTCCTCTCTCCCTCCCTTACTCCTCTCTCTCTCCCTACTCCTCTCTCTCCCCTCTACTACTCTGTCTCCCCCCTACTCCTCTCTCTCCTTTTACACAGAGTTTGACAAGGTTAGGTTAAGGATCCCTGGCTTTACTGACAAGATATTTACGAGTTAAGGATTCCTAATTTTATTGACAGGCTACTAGCTGTTACCTACGTCAGCTCATTTGAAAGCATTTTTATTGTTATGAGACATATAAGTAGGGAACAGGACGAAGTTAGAGCCATCTGTGGGCCAGCATTTTCATTTGATCAACTGACTTTATCTCGTTAACATCATAATGCTGTGCGAATGTGTTCCAGACTCGAGTCATCCAGGGGATAAATGATCTCAGATGAAGTGATGTTCTGGAAAAGGGTACAGCCAGAGCGAAGTTGCTGCTTTCTGCCCGTCTTGTGGTATAGAAGCTTGCTTTTCTCTGTCCTCGAAGTGGATCCAAGTGGAGTACTTAGACAATGTTGGCCATGTACATAACAGTAAGGCCACCTACATTCCTCCTGTGTTGTAGGCTCTGCTGAAATGACAGGTCAATACAGGATAGGTCCAGGCGAGAGATGAGACGCCTTGCTCTGTTCTCTACTCTGTCAAGCAGTCGCAGATGAACCAAGAAAGTGGAGCATACTCAAGGTGTGAGCGTACTTGTGCCTCATACAGAATTTTGCAACCCCTACTGTCAAGCAGATGCGAGATACGGCGAAGTGCTGTAAGCTTTCTGGCTGCCTTGTTTGCAACGTGGTTCTTCATGGTCAGTTTGGAGTCAAATTTCACCCCAAGGATATCAACTTCCCCAGGTACCATAACCCCACCTCCCCATTCATACTTACTACTGCACCCGTATTACCATCATGATGCCCAGAGACCATCATCATTTGTGTTTTCTCAGGTGCAAATGTTACTTGCTATCTGTTTCCCCAAGCTGATATAGCTCTTAGCTCCTCTCTCTCCCCCTCCCTACTTCTTTTCCCCCTTCCTACTCCTCTCTTTCCCAGCCAATATCTTCTCTTTCCCTCACTATTCTTCTATCCTGTTAATTTTTCTCTACATCTCCTCCTCCTCTCTCTCCCTCCCTCCCTTCTTTCCCCATCTACTTTAATCTCCCCCTCCCTATTCATCCCTTTCCCCTTCCTACTCTTTTCTCTCTCGCTCTCTTCATCTCCCTCGTACTACCATTCTCTCACCCGCCTTCCTACTCTTCTCTCTTTTCTCCCTATTCTTCTTCCCTCTTTTATCTCTTCCCCATTTTTCTTCTCTTCCCTCTCGGTTCCCTTCTTTTCTCCCTACACTCTCTACGCTTCCTTCTCCCTTCCCGTCTCTCCCTCTCCTTACTGCTCTTCTTCCCCTCCTTTCTCTCTCTTTCTCTCTCCAACTAATTATATTTTGGATAAGCTTACAATAACTTAACCAACAAACGCATATATATATGTTTGTTTATTATTAAATTATTATAAAGTTATCTAAAATGTATTTAGTTTAATTTGGCTAAATTAAATTGCGTTTGTTATAATAAGGTTAGGTAAGTTTTCTAAGGTTCTTTTGGTACAAAATTATTAATTTTTACATTAACATAAATGAAAAAAAAATTCTTCTTCAAACGTATAAGAGAAAATTTTAGAAAGGACTTAATTTTAAACGAGTTCTTGCTAATTGACCAATTTTACCTACTCGGTACGATATATATATATATATATATATATATATATATATATATATATATATATATATATATATATATATATATATATATATATAACTAAAGTATAATGAACACTTGTCATTAATAACCCACATGAAGACAGAAACTCAAAAGATTAATTTATCTGTTTATTTCGACCCCTTTCTGGGATCCTCTTCAGCAGATCACCTGAATTTGTCTCTTTGTTGAGTTAATATTAAGTATATATATATAGTGAAACTTTTCTAGCACTAACATAAGAAATAACATAAGAAATAACATAAGAAATAACATAAGAAATAACATAAGAAATAAGGGATACTGAAGCAGGCCTACTGGCCCATACAGGTCTAAGCCACACCCACCTAAGAAGAGTGCTGCTGGCCTACTGGCCCAAGCTAAGCAGGTTCAACTCACACCCACTCATGTACTTGTCTAGCCTATATTTAAATGTACACAAGGTTTTACCTTTAATGGCGCTACTTGGGAGTTTGTTACTCATTCACAACCAATTAAAAAACAATGATTTCCCATATCATTTCTAAATCTATTTTTTTTCCAACTTGAACCCACTGTTGCGTGTCCTGTCTTGTTTAGATATTTTAGCACATTATTTACAACCCCTTAATTTATTCCTATTCCGCATTTATACACCTCAGTCATATCCCCCATAATTCTAGGCTTTTCTAGAGAGTGCAGATTCAGTGCCCTCAGACTATCACTGCAGGACACAATTCTGATACACGGGATCAATTTTGTCATCCTTCTATGAACGTTTTCCAGCGCTGTGCAGGATTATCTAAATGAAGCCTAACCAACGAAGAATATCCTGAGGACTCCTGTTATTTATACTTCTCGACATGAAGCCAAGAATATAGCACCAGAGTAGCATTTCCAGCACCAGTTGAGCATTTCCAGCACCAATGTAGCATTTCCAGCATCAATGTAACATTTCCAGCACCAATATAGCATTTCCAGCACCAGTTGAGCATTTCCAGCACCAATGTAGCATTTCCAGCATCAACGTAACATTTCCAGCACCAATATAGCATTTCCAGCAGGGTGACCACGTTACCAGCGTCCCTCTTCTCTTGAGGGTCCCTGCATGTGACGTCAGGTGAGTGCTTGTCAGAGTGGACTCCAAGATCATACTCGTATTGACTGGACATACGCTCTCTCAGGATGAAGTCTTCTCCTTCCCTCTCCTTCCCCTTCCCCCCTTTTCTTCCTCTCCTTACCCTTTCCTTTCCTCTCCTTTCCCATTCATTTTTGTCCCCCTTTCATTCACCCACTCTGTGTGCAATGTTGCACTTTACCGCCACTTTTCCTCTTTACTTTTCCTTCACTCACACTCTTCCCCCTTCATTCACCTTTCACACTTTTCCTCTCCCTCACCCCTCCAAACAGTCCCCTTCTCCTCCTTCCAAACTCTCCCTTCCATGTCTTCACCATCAAAACTCTCCCCTACTCCCTCCCTTACCCCCAAACTCTCCCCTCCGCCTCTCTCGCTCTCTAAATCATACCCTCCCTTTCCCTCACCCTCCAGTTTCTCCCCTCTCCTTCACTCACACTCCTCCCCTCTCCTTCATCCACACTCCTCCCCTACCTACACGCTCCTCCCCTCCCTCGACACTCCTCCCCTCCCTCCACACTCCCCCCTCACCCTCCAAACACTCTCCTCCGCCACACTCCATACTCCTCCATTCAATACCTCCTGCTTAATCTGGCTTCACGTGTCAGTTGAAGATGTACTGCTCGATATCTGACTCTCTATCCTTCCTCTGGTTTGCTGCACTCTCCTCTGATGGATTAATTAGCTTGCTGACACTGCTCGCTGACAGTACACCATCGCATCAATGGTACACTGAAAGTAAGGAAGTTATTTTCGAAAAGTGGATTGATTTACAGCACAGAAGATCAATGGCAAGTCACGAATATATTTCATTTATTTGCTACAGCGGAAGTCGGGAGAGAGAGAGAGAGAGAGAGAGAGAGAGAGAGAGAGAGAGAGAGAGAGAGAGAGAGAGAGAGAGAGAGAGAGAGAGAGAGAGAGAGAGAGAGAGAGGCAGACAGACACACACACACACACACAGACAGAACACCAGTGACGAGTTACACCATTATGAAAACGGACTGATTAAACCTGTGCTGTAAATATTAAGTTAATATTCCTTAATTAAAGTTTAACCAGTCAACAAGTGGGTGAACGGGCGGGAAGAGTGGACGAGGAGTGGAGATGGGAGGTGTGTGGGGGTTGGTGTGGGGGAGGTGTGGATGGGTGGCGTGTGTGTGGGAGGTGGGTGGGAAGTGTGGGTGGATGGTGTGTGTGGGGAGGTGTGGGTGGGTAGTGTATTGGGAGGTGTGTCGGGGTGGTGTGGGTGGGTGGATAGTGTGTGGGGGACGTGTGTGTGGGGGTCGTGTGTGTGGGGAGTTGTGTGGGGGCGAGTGTGTGTGTGGGAGTTGTGTGGGGGGGAGGTTTGTGTCGGGGTGGTGTGTGTGTGTGGGGGGGGTGTGTGACGGTGGTGTGTGCAGGGGTGGTGTGTGTGTGAGGGTGGTGTGTGTGAGGGTGAGTAGTGTGGGGGTGGTGTATGTGAGGGTGGTGTGTATGTGGGGATGTGTGTGTGGGTGGTGTAGGGGTTGTGTGTGTGACGGTGGTGTGTGCACGGGTGGTGTGTGTGAGGGTGGGTAGTGTGGGGGTGGTGTATGTGAGGGTGGTGTGTGTGTGTGGGGGGTGTGGGGTGGGTAGGGGTGGTGTGTTGTGACGGTGGGGATGGTGTGTGAGGGTGGTGTGTGTGGGGGTGGTGTCTGTGAGGGTGGTGTGTGGGTGGGGGTGGTGTGTGTGGGTGGTGTAGGGGTGGTGTGTGTGACGGTGGTGTGTGTGTGTGTAGGGGTGGTGTGTGTGAGGGTGGGTAGTGTGGGGGTGGTGTATGTGAGGGTGGTGTGTGTGGGGATGGTGTTTGTGAGGGTGTGGGTGGGTGGTGTGTGTGAGGGTGGTGTGTGTGAGGGTGCTGTGTGAGGGTGGTGTGTGTGTGGGGGGGTGTGGGTGGTGTAGGGGTGGTGTGTGCGACGGTGGTGTGTGTGTAGGTGTGGTGTGTGTGAGGGTGGTGTGTGTGAGGGTGGTGTGTGTGAGGGTGTGTAGTGTGGGGGTGGTGTATGTGAGGGTGGTGTGTGTGGGGATGGTGCTTGTGTGGGTGGGTGGTGTGTGTGAGGGGTGGGTAGTGTGAGGGTGGTGTATGTGAGGGTGGTGTGTGTGAGGGTGGTGTGTGTGAGGGTGGTGTGTGTGTGGGTGGTGTGTGAGGGTGGTGTGTGTGAGGGTGGTGTGTGGGGGTGGTGGAAGGGAGTTGTTGCTATTGGCCCACTTCATACATTTCTCTTAAAACTGGGATCTCGCAGTTTCCAAGTTATAATGAATAGCCTGAATTTTTCAGGGAATATTCAGTAAGATATAATTAGGTACGTGTGTTGTTGCTTTCTCTCAGCTGAGGAAGAATAATATCTCTGCTGTGAGGGAAACTTGTGTGAGAGAGAGAGAGAGAATGATAATTCGAGAATGGGCAGAATGGAAAGGGAGGGAGGAGGGGAAAGTGAAAGATGGCTTGATGAAAAAGTTGAACAGCATCTCACTCTTGGTTACTCGTCATCCATTCATTCTTCGCCTATTAAAAGAACGTTCTCTGATCCTGGGTCACTGTACTGTTGTGGCGAACATTCTTAGCCTCGAGTATCATTACCTTAATGGTATACATTACCGACAAGTTGATAAATATAAAACATGTGCAACATCTGGGTATCTTTTATTCTAAAAATGAGGTAATCAGTCCCTCAGCCTTGATAGGTGTTCACTCCCTTAACCTTCATCAGTCTGAATCAGAGCCAAGATGATAGACACTGGGGCTGAAAGAGAGGTGCAGCAGTTGACGACGTACTCACACGTGGGCAGAGCCCACAATTGAAAGTAGGTCATGCCCAAAATTTGGACTAGAATTTATCAACAGGGCTGCAGAAAATATCAGTACCAAGATTTCATGTGTTGCAGTATCAGTCAAGTAATGGTTCCCATCCACCTGTAACGATACCTTTAACTACTGCACCTTTATTCTGGTTCAAGTATACAAGTGTCCATCCTCCTGCCGTTGCTTCGGATTAATCAACGTTAAGTGACTGAACATCAAGTAAGACTGAGGGACTGATTGCCACATATTCCAGTGAATACATTATCTGATCTCTGTATTGAATTAAAATAAAACACCGATTGACGAAACGTTTTCATAATAAACATAACCTGGTGGAGCACATTTTTTTCTCATTAGCTCTCGATAGGGTGAGACACACAACTTATGTCTCACTCTAACTTGCTGGGCAATGTCACCATACGTCAAAATTTTTTGTCTGTTAACTTAAGATGTAATTCGGAAAACGTTTAATGATTTGCTCTCAGTATTATGTGATTTGATATCTATTACTGAAGGTAAATTAGTCACGAAAGCAGTAGGTGGATATTGCAAAGCAGAACTTGTAATCGACGACTCGAAACGAATTAAGAAATGTAGCGGCTGGTGACGTCAGTACATTGCAAGTCATTAATATATCGCTATCACTTAGAATTTCAAGTATATAATATCACTCAGCTGCTACAGTGACTAATTTACTCTCATTTAACAGGACGGGAGAAATATTCTTGTGCTTTGTATATCTTTATACAATTATAAAACTTTAACCACAGGTTAATATTCAGTGAACACTTCCTGGAGAAAACGAAATCAAAGTTGGAGCAGCATCAACACTCCCAAGGGAAGTCAGTTCTCTCAACACTTTAATCACATTTACAACCACTGAGTGCTTGAGGTGTGAGTACTAGTTGTGTCTTGCCCCACGACCAAGACAATGTTGCCACTCTCCCTACGTTCAGAAGCTTGTTTTGATGCCACTGCCAAACAGCAACCGCCATCAGCTGGATAAGCCACTTAGTACTGCTGTTGCCGTTGTCTCTGCTGTTCCACTAGTTAAGCGGCAGAAGTCGCTGCTTCTGCTTCTGTTTCTTCTGCTTTTACTGCTGCTGCTGCTGATGATGATGCTTCTTCTGCAGCTTCTGCTGCTGCTTCTGCTTCTTCTAATGATGCTGCTTTTCTGATTCTGCTTCCTCTGTTGATGCTTCTTTGCCTTCTGCTTCTTGGTTACCTATTCTCACTGTCTTAT